>NC_133902.1:12027770-12376756 GCF_964199755.1 Larus michahellis
TTCCTTGAGATACTTTCTTTGCCGAGCTTAAATATATTCTTTTGCTATGAAGGAAAAGCATTGTTCTCAGGCAGATGTATTTATTTTTCATTCCACGCTTACATATCTACGGTCCCGAGAATCAAAAACTTGCTTTCAAGCACCCTGCAGCCTCCTGCCAGCCGTGCAGCCGGTGCATCCCAGGCCGAGTGAGCTCATGGGGTGACTGAAGACACTCGTCCCCACATGGCTTGTATTAAGAGTATTTTGAGAAAAAAGAATCCACGGCACAATCCGCTCTTCTCCTTAGCACCCCCGGCAGCAGCTGGAACAATTCAGCAGCATCGAAAGACCGCAAGTTTCATTCAAATGTCTCAGAATACAAAAATCAATCCTTCCCAGCTACTTTTTACCCTGGCCACGCGGCTGGGCAGGAGCCCAACACCCATCATCCCGTTTATTTCCTCTTACATTTCCATTGTCACCAAAGAGACTGGGGGACGCTTTAGAGACCCCAGGTCTGTTGCAGCGTATCGGCCCTGAAGGAAGAGCCCAAAGCCTGCAGAGAACCGCTCTGTGAAGCGCATCCACGTAGTCGGGGGGTAACGTACGCCGCTGGATTTTCTACACGGGCCACGAGCTGCCGCGACGGTGCGGCTGGGCTCCCCCAGGCAGCAGGAGTTCAAATATCACGGCAGCCGATGCCCCGCGAGAAGCTACATGGGTAAGTTTATCCCGCTCTGACTTGTGAGTCCGTACCTTTACCATCCCCCTTCCGAAAAATAAAATCACCTCTTCCCACGGGCACTTGGCTTCGAAACGTTTAAGACCGCTGGTGCCCACAACAGGAGATGGCTGAGCTGAGGGTAATGCCACGGCAAATGTGTTATTTGGGAATTAGTCACCACTCCAGATTTGCAACACAGCAGCTTTCAGCTACTGGTTTTCTACCACTGGCCTCCACCATCAGCCGCTTCTCTGAGCCCAACATCAAAAAGGCAGCTGGAAAAAGGATCTTGATAGCTCCAATCTGGAGCTCCTTGATTTAAATTTGGAGACAGCCCATCACTGCAATAAACAAAACAGCTTTTACACTTTCCCACAGATTATTAAAACAGACCATCTATAACGGGAGTGCAAAGCACTGACATTACGCAATTGCTATGACTATTTTCGCCACCTGCCAGTATAAAGCGCTCCAAGTCAAACAAATAATTCATTGAATTATTACACACAGTTTCTCGTCTAATTAAGGCTCACAATGATTTAAGGCTCCCTTTGTTCAACGGTGGAAGCGACTGAACTGGAGTCACTCAGGAAAAGAAGAAATATCGTAGATTAATTTATCTTACCAGGATCATACTGCTTGTTAAAAAGCTAATAAACTTTTCTTTTTAATTACCAGTTGTAACCTCAGGCTTTAGGGGGAAGAAATGAAGATTAAGCTGGTTATTAAGTTACAAATGCGTGCAACACAAGGTAATTATCAGTGACACAGGACACGGGGCACGCAGAAGCCGGAGTCTCACCACATCCCATGGCCGTGGGGCTGAACAAAAATCTGCAGAGGGTCACCGAGCCCTGGCGATAACCGAGCTCTAAACCCCTCGGCAGCTTTGCAGGCAGTATCTCTGCCCAGTTAACAGTCCCAAAAGTTTCCATCATTTTAGACGGGAACAAAAAATAGCCCTGCAGTTACACATTCAGTGCTTAAATAAACGCTCATTAGCAATCAGACACGTTAAAGTAAATGAAACACCTTCTAAAGCCGGCAACTAGAATGCCTGGAAATGGGATCTGCTCTCGTGTTTTCCAGGAGTGAAATAAAAAGGCGGCACGGAAGCCAGGCTGCCCCGTGCCAGGTGCTGCTGGGCGACCAGCGCTGTGCGGCCCACGGCACCGCTCCTCGGCAGCTCGTTACCTTCTCATCATCACATCCCGTCTTGCGCGAGTTGTTCTGAAGAAAAGATTCATTATTGCCGATTTTATTTTAGTTTTTTTTTCAATCCTTACCCGCTGCAGAGCAGAACATCTCGTCTGCCAATTAAACCAGGGCTACATCCAGACAGTTTTAATTCCGATGGATGAAAGATGGATTACTTTAGCACCACTGTGATCTTCTTTTAATAACTAACGGATCAAGCACAGCAGAGCCACCTTCCTATTTGGAAGGAGACAATGGAAAAGAAAAACTAAAACCCTTCAAGAAACATAACATCTCATGCTGACGACGGCACTGGGTCTGTTCTTTGGCGACTGAGACACCTCACGCTCAGCTGGGGGTGACCCTGGCCCCCGCGTCTGCTGCAGACATGGGGACATTGCACCTTTTTGGTGACCTTCTGACACGAAGCAGCAACCCAAGTTTATTTTCCCCGTCACGCTGCAACGCTGTCGCAGGTACGGGGTAACTCTTGACGGACGAACAAGCGGAGACCGTGGTCCAAATTCTGGACGCGGGATGCTGGGCCGCAAGGACAGCTTACACTCTCCACGGGATTTGCGAGGCAGGAAGGAAATAAAACGTGATGGACTATTTTTCTCTAATATAACCCTTGTTCGTCGATCTGCAGCTGGTAGTTAAGTGCTTCCTTTTCCTCCCTAAATATAGATGAAACGCTCAGCATGGAACAACTTCAGCGCCTTTCACCCAACCTCTCAAGCCTTCTGCAAGCGCAGCCAGGACGCACATGAAGCCTTCACAGCCCCCCCAAACCCCCATGGTGCAGAGACGGGCGATGCTGGAAAACCCAGAGGGAAGAAAAAGGCCAATTCCCTCTTCGCTGGGAAGATTTCTTGGCTGATGGAGAGCAATGAGCACTTTTGACCAGGGCTGCTATCCCCCTCCAACTCATTTCAGTTCCAACATCCCATGACCCCGCCTGGGTGGTACCTGCGTACGCTCAGCCCCACATTTTGGCTATGGGAAATGGAATGATTACAGGGACCTTCCTCAAAACAGTCGCTTTGGGTCATTTTGTGGATGCCAGGTTCAGCCTGCCGCATCGGAGAACACAACGCTAACCCAGACCACAGCCACCAGGGAAATACTCCAACTGGTGAGACCGGGGAAGTCCGGGGCGCAGGACTGCAGCTACACCAGCGGGGAACATCTAGATCCAGGGTACAGACTCGCATCGGCTTGTGGAAGTCAGGCGTATCCATTTGTTAAGGCAAAAAAGGATAATGAGAGCCACTTTGCTAAGCTCACTGGCCATTCATTTCACCTTCTTAACTGAGATCTCCAGAGAGAGCAAAAAGGGCCGGGATTTGAGGACTATTCCCTGTGCTATGCATGGCTCATTGACACGGAAATCAATCCCGGCATCCCAGGGATGAGGCAGGGATGCTCACACTAGGACCAGACCAAGCAGCAGCACGCGATACAAATTGCACTAACGGGAAACTCACGACTGGAAAGCAAGAGGGAGAACGCGGCCGGAAAACATCCCACTTGGGAAAGCGAGGTAGATATTTAAATGAAGGTAGTAGGAGATAATTGGCAGGCAAGCATTCCGACACAACCGAGTGGGTGGTAAATACATGCGTGAAGCAAATTCAACAAAGCGGGGCAGAGGGTTTTATTCTAGAAATTACCAAGATGCTACCTTTCATTCAAAAAAAACGCTTTGCTGCAAGGCAGCTGCCGCACCTTCCCCCTTCTTAGGCCCTTGTTACGGTCGTCTTGAGGCTGCATTTATCGTTACAACCCAGGAAAAGCAGCCGCCTAAGGTCTCTCTCTGAAAAAGGTTACTTGAATTAACTGTTGAATTATAAAGTTGCTGCTGTCTCAATATCTCAGCCAATTAGTTCAAAAGCACTGTAATAAATTGGATTTTTCTGCACCATGGTGTTTATAGGATTTGCTACAAAGCAAATATAATTGCTCAAGAATTTTGTACTATTGCTAAAAGAATCAAAGAGGATGGAGCCAAAACACACCGGGCACCTAAGGAGAGATGGAAACCAGCAGGTGAGGGGACTGGAAAGCTGGGAGAGGGGTGCAGAAGAGACAGGGACGGGGAGCTCCTCCAGCCTAAGGGAGGGCTGCCTGTGCCCGCTAATCCTCCAGGCTTAAGTAGCCAATAACCAGCCAAACCCAAGAAAAAGTGGAAATCACAGAATCACAGAATGGTGGGGGTGGGAAGGGACCTCTGGAGATCATCCCGTCCAACCCCCTGCCAGAGCAGGGTCACCCAGAGCAGGTGGCACAGGAACGCGTCCAGGCGGGGTTGGAATGTCTCCAGAGACGGAGACTCCACCACCTCTCTGGGCAGCCTGTGCCAGGGCTCTGACACCCTCACAGCAAAGAAGTTCCTCCTCATGGTTAGGTGGAACTTCCTATGCTCAAGTTTGTGCCCGTTACCTCTTGTCCTGTTGCTGGGCACCACTGGGAAGAGCCTGGCCCCATCCTCCTGACACCCACCCTTTCAGTATTTATAAGCGTTGATAATGTCCCCCCTCAGCCGTCTTTTCTCCAGACTGAAGAGACCCAAATCCCTCCATAAGAGGGAGGGAAGCCTTTCTCCATAAGAGAGGTGTTCCAGTCCCCTCAGCATCTTGGTAGCCCTTTGCTGTCCCCTCTCCAGCAGTTCCCTGTCCTTCTTGAACTGGGGAGCCAGTATACCAGAAATACCAGTAACCAGTGGTTTTTCAGGTCATGGTGAGTGGGGCGCAGGCGTTCTCCGCATTATTTTTTAGGGCTCTGTGAAGGGTAACTGGAAAACAAACATTTTGCTGCAAGGCTTAAGCCTATGAGACTTTTTGACGCTGCCCTTGAATAGTGGAGGAGTGCCTGATCCAAAGCTCTCCGAGGCGAAGCGCATCTCCTTGCCCAACACCCACCTGTCATGGCAGACACTCAGACACCCAGAACCACTTCTGGTCATCAGGAATGAAAAAAAAAAAACAACAAAAAAACCCAACAAAACAAGGGGTGTGTGTGTGTGGGAAGAGACTTGGAACCCCAACGGGAGATTTTCAAGATACCAAAGTACCCCAAAATGCAGCAGTTCCTATCCCTGTATCGCCTCTTGATTTCCTAAGAAAATAAAATAACGCCGCACGTACAAACTGCAGTTTCCTCTACCTAAAATCCCTTTTTCTACTTAAAACCCTGGCCTGAAGAGGCTTCAGAGCCTATGTCCTATTATTCATCAAGTGAACAGGTGCCAATCAGCGATTCTCCATAAATCAAGGAGCAGAGGCGACAAGCAAGACGTGTTATTTCTCTGACGTATCCAGACTTTTCATACAGGCTGGGATTTCAATGCTGGCGCTTAAAATTATTAATTTTAAGCACTTTTTGAACACCTTAAAACTCAGACCTAGCCGAACACAATGAAATAAACCACTTTTCTTAATGATCTTTATTACCGCCTGCCTGCAACTCCTTAACTTTTTAAAGATACCTTTGATTTTGCAATTACTCGCTCCGGTTTGATTGTTCCCAGAGCACAGGTTTTTCTGCAAAATAATGTACACTGACAAATTTTATTCTCCGCCGGAGCCTGAAATTCAGAATTAAATGTAATAGAAATAAATTTATTTTTTATTACCTATTTTAGTACCGAGTATAGATTGTTTCCAAAAGACGCCCTCTTCTAATGGCTTTGGAAAGCAAAGCAGCTGTTGAATTCCTCCCGGGCCGGTATCAATCTATTCTTGTTACTAACGGTGTTACTAAAATTATACATCAATAAGTTAGGTGGCAATCTGTTTCTTTTCCTTCCCGGAGCCCTTCACCTTAGAACGGAAAAAGAATATTTTGCACTCAAGGATTTGCTCGGGCCCCGTTGCCAGTGGCAGTGGCCGAGATTGAGACCGTAAATAAAGGAAAGTTTAAGGTGAGTTAAATGAAAATAGTGCCAGGTATCCCGCTTCCCTCTGCTCCTGTAAAACTGCCAATGGCAAAAGGGCGCAACGCTTTTGCAACCACGCAAAAGTTTTTGACGATGAGTTTCTAATCACTGTCAAACGCGGATTTAAAAGCATTTCTGATCTTTCGATTTTAACCGGTTGTTCCCTGTGGGGACCGGGAAGCACCTCGCACGGGAAGCCCCAGCTCCCGTTGAAGCGAGGGCCGCGAGAGCCCTCGTGACTTCAGCAAATAAAAGCCAAGGATATGCAAAGAGCAAAATCATCACAATTAGCATAATAAGCAGCCGCTCCACCTGTTGCCTCGCTAGCACATTATTATACATTTTTATTATCTTTCTATTAAACTTTTCTGGAGCTCAGAAAGCCAAATTGTACTTGATATTTCTCATATCCCGCTTCCTTCAAAATTCATCATTTCTTTTGGGCACGCCGATTGTATTTCAAATTGTGCTGATGGTATTTATGAAGGAACCCAAGTTTCAAACAAACCGTTTTACACACACGGAGGCTGCCGAGACACGTTTGGCCTGCGGAGCACTCCAACAGAGCGAGGGATGCCGGACTGGTGTCAGAAGGCAGCGCCACCACCTCTGCCCCATCGCTAGGATGGAGAATGCGTGTCATTGTTCCAGCTGCTCCGTTTGTCCCGCAAAACAGGACAGATGCAGAAAGGCAGCTCCAGGTCAAAAGGAAAGCATCCTCTGTTAACATCCACCTATCAACGTCTCTTGCCAAAATGATTTCTCCAAAGGAAGAAAAATACATTATTTCAACTCTGCTTGAAAGGAAGGTCTACAGTTTTGGTAGGTATCTCAAAGATCCAGAAGAGGAATACCACAACCCTGGCCTGTTCTGGTGTAACTTCCTTCCTGAGCTGTATATGCCACTGTAAGAGACGGACTGTAAATTCTCTGCCGGGGGGCAGGAGGCCCTCCAAGCCTTCAATGGAACGCCTCGAACGCTCGCAAGGAAATAAATATAATGCAGGCCTGGCCTTCAAAGAACTGATAAGGCTCACACTTTTGACACCTGAAGGTGTGGGAGAACCATCTTGTGAAAACAAGCTAGTTCTGCCACTCATGTGGTGAGCTTGCTAGTTCTCAGTTCTCAAGGCCATTGTGTCCCATGAGTGACCTTTGCTTCATTATCTGCGAAATGCATATGAAAGCGCACACCCTGCATATGCTAATGAAGATTATAGAGCTCGTGCTAAACACATATGACCATGGCACTCGTCTCTCCACCCAAATCATGCCACACCTCACCTGGGAGAAGGGAGACACCTGACACGAGGCTGTCCTCCGCAAGGGAGGTGGACCCTGCTAATTCAGCAAACATAAAAGGGGAAAATAAGTGCCCCTGAGGGGAAACAAAGAAGAAACAAAAGAAGAAGGTTGTGCCTGCGAAGATTCCTCCCAAGAAAGAAGACCATACCTGGGAAGATTTTTCCAAGAACTAAGAAGATTATGCCTGGGAAGATTCCCTGAAAAAGACGCTGGAACCAGGACCTCCGTTCTCTTTATCTCTGTCTTTTTCTCTGTCTTTTCCTTTCTCTATCCCTCAGTTCTCTTTTCTCTTAGAGTTAAGTAACGGTTAGAGTTGCCAAGTAATGACCTGAAGTACCGCTTGCCGTAAGTTGTCCTATACCTGTCGTTACGTAAACACAACGCATACCTCACCATTTGCCATAATTTGTTATATACCTAACCAATTATCGTGGACTCGTTAAGACCTATACTAACTATTTTGGGCAGCTAATGAATGTTTCTATATGGACCTGGAGATTTATTTCACCTTAGTCCGCGCCGTTGCGAATTTACAAATCTGAAGTCACTTACCCCACTCCTTCCTGAGAGCAGCATGTGACAGCCGCTGAGACCCATCATGAAAAAACAGAAACAAGACAAAACCAGCTGAGCCGCCTCACCATGATTTGTTCTTGTCTTTCTCAAAAATGCAAAGCCCAGGAGATATTGCACTGAGCGCCTCCTGGAGCCGTTAAAAGCTTCTTGCCTGGACTGCCGCGGCAGTGCTGCGAGTTATCACCACCAACCGCAACCTGCAGTGACCTCAGTAACACACGTTGTTTTTTTTTTCCCCAAAAAGCATCCGGCTAACTCTAGAGAGGACATGTGTTGGGACTAGGCAGTTGTGCAACACTTCCAAGGAGAAGATACAGTGCCTGGTCTCCGACCCTGGTGCAGTCTCACCTTCTTGTGAGCCATCAGGAGGCAGTTTGAGTGTTCGTGCTCACACGCGATCTCATAGTCGGGGACGAGGTCAGCCAGCTCCTGGACGAAGCGCACCACCTCCTCGTGCCAGGGGACGTTGGCCATGGTGAGGTTGCTGGCCGAGCTTTCGCCGCAGTACGTCACGCCCTGAGAAGAAACATGGAAACAGTCACCATCAGCTTAACCCTTCCACAAGCTCAGGGCAGCGCCGGCACGTCAGCCCCAGCAAACCCCCGAGACGGTCTGGTTTGCTCCCGCTTCACATGGTATCTCACAGAAAGGCAATAAATTTGGAGAAGGCGTCCAAAATGGGCTCTCCCTCAGCGACACATCACCAAACCACCGTGTGCCCAGGCTTCCCCGGCAGTAAAGCACAGGTTAGTCTTTATCCTGGAAAAATGGCTTTAAAAACATTCAAACGGATGGTTCTCATGCCCCTGAGCTACTAAGGGACCTTCGAGAAGGTCACTTTGCTTTGAAGCGTGATATGCCTGGAAGAAAGTCTTGCGAACAACCAATGCAATAAGTCAGCGTGACACTTCTAGAGATGACTGTCCTTCCAAGGTGGCTGTGATTTCTGCCACTGTCCTCCATTATCCATACAGATCTCGCTCCAGCCCCTTGTAAAAACCATCCTACGTGTCCTCCTCCCTAACTGTGCCTGCAGAACTCCCATGCCTGCGGAACCTCCCTCAGCCATAGAGTGGTGTCTCTCCCTGCTTCCAGCTGTTCAATTTAACTCCAAGAGAATTAAACCCATCTATTTTAGCTGTAGACGATTGCTGTAACTGCACCATTTTGGCACCCAAGAAGAAGAGACGGCCCCTGCACTCCAAAACCCATTTTCTGGCTTCCCTGTGGTGCCCATGCCATGAGACCCAGGTAACCGTAACCTGGGGCACAAGGAATATCAGTAATATTGGAGATTTGGAGTAAAATGCTCACTTCTCTTCACATGATTGTTTGGATCTTGAGATCTCAAGGTTCTTCCCAACTACTGGTCATTTTATAGTAAAAAAACAGGATCCTCCCCATGTTGGTGGAAGAAATGCAAAGCATGATGCATCCATGCGCTGATGGGCTGGGCAGAGCCCCACCGGGCAGCAGCATCCAAACCCAGCACCGGCAGAGATGTGGCCCGCTAGGAGAAAGGTGTAGATGCAGATGCTGGCAAGGTAGCAGCAGCTTGAGCCTAGGGAAACAGATTTCTTTTAAATGCCTTTCCTCCCAAAGAAAAGGAGGGGAAAAAACAGTATCTGTCAGCGTGCAAATCATGCTTCCCTCCTGCACATGCACCAAGTGTGTGATTCTCGAGAGCCTTAAAAAAAATAAATAGCACAAAACTGGAACAAAGCAGAGGATGTTTGTGAACCTTGAGGTCTTCTGAAGACAAAAGCTAATTTTAGGTTCAAAGCAGAGGGATGGAATTGCACTTTAAAGGTGGAGAAATGGTGAATTTGCACGGTCCAGTGCCACATCGCCCATTCCCTTCTCCAAGGTCTTTGCTAAACCTTGGCGTTTGGCAAAGAGAAACAACTCCACGGGGACGAAAGCATCTTCACTGGGGGCAAAACCAGAGTTCCCCCAGTGAAAACAGGGATGTTTTTCTGCAGTGGCCAAGCACCTAACCATCCTGAAGGAAGCCAGCAAGCGCGCGCCTCTGGGAGAGAGGGATGTGTTCTTATCCTCTTTTTACAGCCTGGAAAAAAGGGAGACAAAGATTTGTACAGGGCCACGGGGGAAGCTGCGGGGGAGGAAGGACGGGAGGAAGGACAGCCACTCTGGACAGCATCGTGGCACTGACAAAACCTCACCTGCTCCTCTCTAGCAGTACCGCTCCTCCAACTCCCAGTTAGCACAAGACTTCAAAAACCTGTAAGAAAATTCCAAGGCTAGAGGAAGGTGTTGCTTTGTTTTTCATCCAGTCGGTGGGAGCCAGAAGCACCTTGCTTGCAGTTTAGAGGTGACCACGGCGCAGACCACGAGAGCTGTTTTGCTGCTAGCCCTGCCCCAGCTGTGCCGCTACCTTCGACGATTCAAGGTCCCGCTAAGACCCTCAACGCTGGTGTGAAAGGATGAACACAAAGCCTCAGGTGGCCAAGTGCTTCTAGAAAGCGGGTGGAGAACTCTGCTCAACCTCCTCCACCTAGCTAAAGAAACACAAGTCACCAGCTTCCAGGATTCTTCTGCAATTCTCTGGCTTGGTGGGGGCAGCTCTGCCGGCCTCAGCTCTGCCGGCTGCTCGCCCAGTGCCTGCCATGGGGTTGAGGGGAGCATTTTAAGGAAGACATTGAGCACCTTCCTCCCTGCTTTTCCCTCCAGACCTCACCTGTGGGAGAAGACGGCTACAGTGACCGCTGGGCACTCAGTGATCCAGACCCTTGTTAAAAAAATAAAGAAATAGAGATGGGAGTCACTTGTCCAAACTCAAGATCCCCCCTGGATATTGAGGGCCATGAGCTAGATACAAAATTAACGCTGGCGCAGTAAAGCCAGAGCAAACACAGCCAGTAAACAGACAGGTTATTTTTCAGGGGTGAGTACGCAAGTGAGCACCCCAAAATATAAAGGTATTTATAAGAACTCCATCCAGCTCATCTCACTCTTACTATCTTTTGCTTAAATTAATTCAGTAAATACTGAGAACTGTTCGGAAAATAGTCCATCTCTGACTGTATCTCCCGCACGCGCAGAGGGAGGGTGAAAATCCAGTTTAAGCTGGTGCTGTAGAACCTCTTGTTGTTTACTGAGGAGTAGGAAGTGACTTGATGACATTAAAAAGCAGCTCATGGTGTTTTGGTCAAAGGCCACCTGAACAATTGAGGAATTTCTATAATGCTACCGCTGCCTGAAGAGTCCGTGCTGCTTTGTGCAACAGTGAGAGCCGAAGTAATCCCCCAGAATGAACATCTGCAGGAAATATCGAGGGATTTTTTTTTTTTATGGGATGGATCTGCGCTGATTGTGGATCTCCCACCTGCTGTGGTCTGCCAGCCGAAAGGCCAGCACCATCGCTCCTCATCTCCCCTGACTTGGCATTAGTAAAGGTCACGCAGTGTTGGCACGGTGTATCTGCACCCAAAAACCCCTCTAGTCCCCAGGGTGGGAAGTAGCCAGCACGTGCAGGGTGCTGTGACCAGCACTACGAGCATCCCCCGGGCAGAGCACGGAGAGACGTTTCCCAACACACGTGGGTCTGCAAAGCTCTGTAGCTCACTCGTGTGAACAGGCAGGAGCAGCAGTCTTTGGGGAAACAGCTTTTCTGATAGTTTTCTGGAAGCACGCACAAAATTACTCACTAATTTAGAAGTGGGATTGTTCATAAAACACCTTCATCTCAGATGCAATTGTAGACTCGTTAAGGTTCTTGCTCCAGCTCCCTTCCCAACCACCCAATACAGCAAAGGGACAGAAGGAGGGAACGTCGGAGTTGGGACACACGTTCCTGCTGTGCCCTACCCAAAGCCACGACGCCAGCGCTGATGGTTTGGGTGATTTACTGGGACCAGGAGCTGAGGTGCTCCGGGTCACCGCAACAGCCACCCCCCTGCAGCAGCCAGCTCCCCGCACCGCAACCACCCGCGCCAGGGAGTGCAGCCCCTCGAAGTTCTCCTACACCCCACTCCAACCAACTTCAGCCTCATCGTTTTGAGACCAGCTGCTCATAATTTGAGGATTTGATCACTTGAACCTCTGATTTACTGATTTAGCCTTAGCTGTGACCTTGGTTTCACTACTGCCTTGCTCCGTCTTTAATTGCGTTAGTAAAATTCTCATAAATTAGCTCAGCAGTATGTGGCTTACTGAGATTTATTTTTGCTTATTTCTTTCTTTCCAGATAAAATTCATTAAAGGCTCATCGAGCTGGTTTAACCTGTGGTATCACAACACAGGTCACAAACCCACCGGCACCCAAAAGGGCAATTTCACACACGAAACTTGGCTTTTCTTCTAGACAAAAGCCCAACTCCTTCTCTACCTCTCTAGGTGGTTCCACCACCTTTGCTCTTCGGCGGAGCTATTTTATTCCAGTCACAAAAATCCCATCAAGCACCGGTCTTTAAAACAGAGCGCACACAATTTTATGGATGATTATGTTTTGCCTTCTCATGTTTTTCCTCTGTGAAGAACACTTCTACTTCTTTGAAATGGCATTTGCATCCGCGCTATGTTTACGGTGCCCACGCTGCACCCCCAAGACCTATTTCAGCTCCATTAAAGTTGAACGTGTCGCATCCAGCAATAAACAGAGACAGATCCTTTGCAAACACTTGAAATTAGAGCAAGGTGAACCATACAGTGCTTAAATAGGGCTACAAAAGAAACAGACTCACGCTAATTAGAAACTGTACAAGTTTTGGAAGCAATTACTTTCTTACTGGTAAATTTATGAGGGACCTCCCCAATTAATCTGCCCAAGCAAAGGATATTGGAGCCGCGCAGCGTAACTCCGAGCCGGCGAGGAACCGGGTTGACTGTGCACAACCGCAGACAAGTCGGGGGAGTGCTAAAAAGGGAAGTACATTAATTTTTTAGCCCGGCTCTGAAAGTCTGAAAAAAGATTTTAAACGTTCTTATATTAGAGCAGCCAACCACGCAAGTAATAGGATCTGTATCTCCCGAGTTCAGCTGTATAGATGCAGCTCCATAGAGCAATATTTTCCCCACGTTCATTATACAGATTATGATTTGAGCAGCATGAAAAATGTATGACTACAGAGGGGGAAAATTCTTAGGAAGCTACAACATGACTCATTCTTTTAATAAACTTCAAAGATATCATTTACAAGCAAAGAAAGCGCAGAGGCAAATGGAATAACTAAGTGCTCGGATGGCTGATTAATTCACAGGCACAAATCAATGAAAATCAGCTTAGCAGCACACCGAATGAAAGCACGTCAGCTTTCAACTTCCCCAACTTCTTAAAACTTGAGTTAATTAACGGAGCTGATACCACTTAAAAAATGTGAACAGTTGATTAGGGCGGTCATGTTATATTTTTCCGTAATGCACGAAGACAGTTATTAAGACATCAAGTATCAAGAAAGGAAACCATTCTATTGTACGCCCTAAGCTCTTACACCAACTTCCCTGCAGTAGCAGCATCAGTGATGCCGCCTCTTAATTAGCCTTTAATAAGGGCGCTTTTAGCATCCTAATCATGCCACGCAGCTTTGGCCAAATACCTTGAAACGCGGCAGCCTTTTGAAGAGCATCTTGGCTGTTCTCGGTTATGCCAGTGCGGATCCCGAGCCAGCGTGCCGGCCGTGCTCTGCATTTCCGCGCCGCTGTAACGGAGCCGAGCGAGCACAACTGGATTTAAGCAACGCCTCGTGCCAAGAGGATTATCGCTGCAGCGCGGGGCACAAGAAGCCCGTTTCTTCTGCCACGACCTGGCTCCTTGACGGAGATCTCGACAGCCAGCAATCATTTTAATCTGCAGGGCCATGAAGGAAAGATTACTGGAGAACTAAGTATGACAGCGCTTTGTTTCTCAACTCTGAAACTCCAGGCTTCCCAACTTAATTACTGAACAAGAAAATTCTCTTAACTCCTAGACGGCAAATTATAAATTTGTTTAATTGAGGCTCGTGTGAATTAACAGAAGAACACAGTGTCGGCCAAGCTGCTGAGTGACAGAGCCACTGTTCAAGAACTGGGGCAGCTCGGACCCAAGACAAATATAAAAAGCCTCAAATGACACGTTGATAGATCACACTCCCTGCAATAAAAACGCTTATGATCTGAGCATCGGCATTGTCCAAATTATACACACAAGCTCTCATGCACGTCTGCTCCTCGCTGGAGTGGATTCAGGCTCGTTGGTTGTTTTTAATAATCGCTTTCAAGTTGATTTAACAAAGGACGTGGGTTTATTTGTGACAGTGAAAACTGAAAAGCAGGAATGGAAATGGTTAGTTTATGCAGCACAACCCCAGTCCTTAACACCAGCTCTCCAGATGCACCACGCGTATGGCTACATGCAGGTCGGTGCTACAGCAGCTCATAAATCTTCAGCGACTCCCTTGAAGGCAAAGGAACTCCTCCTGGAAAAGCTAAACTCTGAAACGCGGACACAACCTTTCATTCCAGCTCTTCAAAATGAGCCATAAAGACACCGAGAGAGACTGAGCCGCTGCTAAATCACTCACCCCCCTGCTCCTTATGCCCTGTTGAAGAGAGATTGCAAAGAGGGAGGAGGGAATCATAGAATGGTTTGGGTTGGAAGGGACCTTAAAGATCATCTTGTTCCACCCCCTGCCCTGGGCAGGGACACCTCCCACCAGCCCAGGTTGCTCCAAGCCCCGCCCAACCTGGCCTTGAACCCCTCCAGGGATGGGGCAGCCACAGCTTCTCTGGGCAACCTGGGCCAGGGGCTCACCACCCTCACAGCCAAGAATTTCTTCACAATATCTCATCTAAATCTCCCCTCTTTCAGTTTAAAACCATTCCCCCTCGTCCCATGGCTCCCCTCCCTGATCCAGAGTCCTTCCCCAGTTTTCCTGGAGCCCCTTGAGGGACTGGAAGGGGCTGGAAGGTCTCCCCGGAGCCTTCTCTTCTCCAGGCTGAACCCCCCAGCTCTCTCAGCCTGTCCTCACAGCAGAGGGGCTCCAGCCCTCCCAGCATCTCCGGGGCCTCCTCTGGCCCTGCTCCGACAGCTCTGTGTCCTTCTGCTGTTGGTGCCCCAGAGCTGGAGGCAGCACTGCAGGGGGGGTCTCACAGAGTGGAGCAGAGGGGAAGAATCCCCCCCCACCTCGCCCTGCTGCCCACGCTGTTGGGGATGCAGCTCAGGCTGCGGGGGGTTTCTAGGCTGCCAGCACACATTACCAGCTTGTGTTGAGCTTCTCATCCACCAACAGCTTTCTCCTCAGGGCTGCTCTCAAGCCATTCTCTGCCCAGTCTGTATTTGTGCATGGATGAATAAGGAACTTTGCACGGGACTTAGGAATAAAAGGAGGGTTTACCACCTTTGGAAGAAGGGACAGGCAACTCAGGAGGAGTACAGAAATCTTGTTAGGTTATACAGAGAGAAAATTACGAAGGCAAAAGCCCAGCTGGAGCTCAACTTGGCCACTAATATTAAGGACAACAAAAAAAGCTTTTATAAGTACATCAACAAAAAGAAAGCCAGGGAGAATCTCCATCCCTTACTGGATGCGGGGGGGAAAGTTGCAACCAAGGACGAGAAGGCTGAGATACTTAATGTCTTCTTTGCTTCCGTCTTCAATAGTCAGACCAGCTATCGCCAGGGTGCTCAGCCTCCTGAGCTGGAAGATAAGGATGGAGAGCAGAACAACAAACCCATAATCCAGGAGGAAGTAGTCAATGATCTGCTTCTGCACCTAGACGTACATCAGTCTATGGGACCAATGGTCTTCCGGGGTGCATTAAAAAGAGCATGGCCAGCAGGTGGAGGGAGGTCATCCTCCCCCTCTGCTCTGCCCTGGGGAGGCCGCATCTGGAGCACTGGGTGCAGTTCTGGGCTCCCCGGTTCAAGAAGAACAGGGAACTGCTGGAGAGGGGACAGCGGATGATCAAGGGCCTGGAGTATCTCTGTGCTGAGGAAAGGCCGAGAGCCCTGGGGCTGTTCAGCTGGAGAAGAGCAGGCTGAGAGGGAATCTCATCAATGCTCAGCAATAGCCAAAGGGCAGGTGGCACGAGGATGGGACCAGGCTCTTCTCAGTGATGCCCGGGGACAGGACAAGGGGCAACGGGCACAAACTGGAACACGGGAAATTCCATCTCAACATGAGGAAAAACTTCTTTCCTTTGGGGGTGGCAGAGCCCTGGCACAGGCTGCCCAGAGAGGTGGTGGAGTCTCCGTCTCTGGAGACATTCCAACCCCACCTGGATGCGTTCCTTTGCCACCTGCTCTGGGTGACCCTGCTCTGGCAGGGGGTTGGACTGGATGATCTCCAGAGGTCCCTTCCAACCCCAGCCATTCTGTGATTCTAGGTGCCCCACTGCCCTGCAGCTCCCCAGCAGGATGGGGAGGTGCTGCAGCCCTGCTGCTGCCCCCCTGGACCATCCATGCCTTGTGTCTCGCCCTCGGACACAATGCTCGCAGTTTGAAGGACATTAAGTGGTCAATTTTTTTTTTTTTTTTCAGGCATGGAAATTATACATTGTTCGAGCTTATTTTATAGCAGGCACTAGGACAGAAGATTTTTTTAAACTTCACCTTCTCTTCATCTAAATGCAGATTGGAATGGCAGCAAGACTGAATAGCTTTTTGACAGGTGGGGGCAATCGCCTCTTGCTGCATGCAATTAAAAACTCATTAAAGCAGAGCTCATTTTCCTCATTATTTTAAGCACTTAAATAATCTTTACTGTTTAATATGACAAGACTGAGCAGACTGGGACAGATGCCTCCCTCTGGTCCTTCCCTCCAGACACTTACTTGTTCA
Source organism: Larus michahellis (assembly GCF_964199755.1). Lineage (NCBI taxonomy): Eukaryota > Metazoa > Chordata > Aves > Charadriiformes > Laridae > Larus > Larus michahellis. The sequence goes on from NC_133902.1 coordinate 12,044,271, forward strand.
TTTTAATTTCGTAGCAAAGCTTCAGACGCCAGGAGCAGGACCTGCAGTCCCAGAACATCGTCCTTCGCTCCACCGGACACCGAGCCCACCCACCCTCAGGAGCTCAGTGCGAGGGTGCTGTGCTGGTGCCGGAGCTGCACAATAATCATCAGGGACAAGTGCTTTCAAGTGGCTGGAAACTGATTTCCCGAAGGCTTGAGGAAATTCTGTGCAGTGCCACGACCCATCTCTGCTCTGCCCTGGTCCTGCCCTCAGCGAGCACCATGGTACAAACAGTCCTCCAAAAAAGGAGAAGCCAGGCAGGCTTATTTTTTTCCTTTCTCCTTAAATTGAAAATGGATGGAGAGAAGCAGCAAGGCTCTGCTTGGACAGGAAGCCACGCTGCCATCGAGAGCTGCGAGATGAAGCTTTGTTTTAGCAAGTACAGACCAATTCCCCGGGGATGTCCTTCCACTCGCAGCTCTGACTAGAGCAACCAGATCTCCCTCACCATTGCACAAGTAGCCCTGAAACACAAAGTTCGGTTTGCGAGGCTGAACCCTTGACATGCCCGCTTGCATTCATCAATGACCTGGATGAGGGGACAGAGCGCACCCTCAGCTGGTTTGCCAATGACAAAAGCTGTGGGGGGTGGCTGACACACCAGAAGGCTGTGCCGCCATACAGAGAGACCTGCACAGGCTGGAGAGCTGGGCAGAGAGGAACCTCATGAAGTTCAACAAGGGCAAGTGTAGGGTACTACACCTTGGGAGGAATAACCCCCCGCACCAGGACAGGTTGGGGCTGACCTGCTGGAGAGCAGCTCAGCTGAAAGAGACCTGGGAGTCCTGGTGGACGACAGGATAACCATGAGCCAGTGATGTGCCCTGGTGGCCAAGAAGGCCAATGGCATCCTGGGGGGCATCAAGAATAGGGTGGCCAGCAGGTGGAGGGAGGTCATCCTCCCCCTCTGCTCTGCCCTGGGGAGGCCGCACCTGGAGCACTGCGTCCAGTTCTGGACTCCCCGGTTCAAGAAAGACAGGGAACTGCTGGAGAGGGGACAGCAAAGGGCTACCAAGATGCTGAGGGGACTGGAACACCTCTCTTATGGAGAAAGGCTGAGGGATTTGGGTCTCTTCAGTCTGGAAAAAAGACGGCTGAGGGGGGATCTTATCAACACTTATAAATACTGAAAGGGTGGGTGTCAGGAGGATGGGGCCAGGCTCTTCTCAGTGGTGCCCAGGGACAGGACAAGAGGTAACAGGCACAAACTTGAGCATAGGAATTCCTACCTAAACATGAGGAGGAACTTCTTTGCTGTGAGGGTGTCAGAGCCCTGGCACAGGCTGCCCAGAGAGGTGGTGGAGTCTCCGTCTCTGGAGACATTCCAACCCCGCCTGGACGCGTTCCTGTGCCACCTGCTCTGGGTGACCCTGCTCTGGCAGGGGGTTGGACTGGATGATCTCCAGAGGACCCTTCCAACCCTATCATTCTGTGATTCGCACCTTAAAGCTCCTGGCAGTGTGGAGAGGATGCCATGACTGTGTGCTCCCCGCGCCGAGGCGTCAACCTGGTCTTTCTCTCCTGTAACCCTGCCCAAGCCATAACCACCCATGACGGTCATCATAGGTGCATCTGGTCGTGATGGCTACCCCCGGCTCAAAGGTGGTTTCGGGGAGACAGATAACACAATTGCCAAGGGCTGACATGAGCAATGCGGGTACTGTGGTCAACATGCAAATACGACTATAAGTCAATCGTCTCACCCCCATAAATAGTGAACAGCCCATATATATATATGTATCTATATATATATATATAAAAAGGATTGATTGTGCATATATAATCCTTTAGACATAAACTGCTGACCAAGTCTGGGACTAGCATTGGATCTAAACTCCTCTGAGAAGGAGTTTAGAAGCCAGGGGGTCCTTTCTGAACCTCGACTCAACGGGAGGGTCTCCCTGACAGCTCGCTCTGACCCTGCCCTCTGTGCAGTAAATAACCAGGTGTGCCTTGCCATCGATCCTTACTAAACCACTGTCACATTTACTACGAAACTTTGTTAAATCCCTGTTCGCTATCAATAAACGTATCGCTGCTTCTCTCTAGGAGTGAAGTGCATCGCTCCACCCGTGACAGATGCGTGGGCACAGCCACAATTAAAGGCGCTCGTGTGCCCAGCTGCTCCATGGTCTGTCTGCAGCGACCAAAGGTTCCAGATTTCTGCACGCTCACCCGGCCCTGCACTAAGGGGACCCTGCAGCACGCTCCACTCCAGTAGGTCTGAACGAGTCCTTTCGCACCGACTTACTTTTCTCTTCAAAACCCTTTTGCCCCTTCGGTTTCAGAAGGGCTACGAATGGCAAAATACCGCCCGTCAACACAAGCGCCTGGCTTTTAAAACACAAAGAGGGTATCATAGCAAAAAGAGGAGCTGCACATTCTAGATCTTAAATATAAGAAACAACTTCAGACAACTGTTGATGGTGACATTATGGCATTAAAACAGACTAAGGCAATAAATAAAATTGATGCGTATTTAATAACCACATGAGTGATTCTCCCTTGACTTGGGTTTTACACAAGGGTAATCAAGGCTAATTTCCATTGGCTTAAATAAGAGAATAGGGTCCCACAGAGTTACACGGCTGTAAGATACTCATGTAAATGAGAACAAGTATTAAGCCCTGCAAGAATCTAAATCTCTATCCACTCCACCCCACGAGCCTCTCCGGAGCAACAGGGGATTAGCTACATTCATTTTAAATGAACGTCATTTATCTCAAGCATTTAACCAGGAAACCCCGCCGAGATGAGCCTCATTTTCTGGCAGACGCTTTGCAGCATCTTGTAATATTTTTTTGTTTATGTGCTCTGAGCAGGACCTGGTCCTTGCCTTTTCAACCCAACACACTGGGGTTTTGAAAAAAAACCAACCAAAAAAAAAAAAGTGAGCCCTATCCACATGCCAAGCAGATTCTTCAATGCACTTAATTCTCAAAGGAACGCAAGAAATTACTTTTAATGAAAAATATCAAGTCTTTTGGGGAAAATTCCCAGGTCACAAATGCTGTGTGAACACCACAACTGCTTGGGCTAGACTAAAGGCCAGTTACACACCGGCAGGAGTTTTTGTCCAAGTGGAGAAATGAAAGGGAATACCGACAGCAATAAGGAATGACTTGAACCCACCTCAATCCTGCCTGTCTTCCTTTGGGTCTGAATTTAACTCCCAATTTCTTGTCCTATTGTATCAAGCATCACTTTGAATGCTGTGGGATTGTATCTACATGATGATTCCGTTTATGTACACTTTGCCTACGCAACCGCAAAACCCCAGGCTTCGGGGGGTACGATGCAGCCCCTCTTCTGCCATCCTCCTCTGCTGAGGAGGAGATTGTTGTTCACCTTTTAGTCCAGAGCAGTCAAACATCGCAGGGACAGAGAGCCCAGCTCTTTGCTTCATCCTGCAGGCACAGAGGCAGAGGCAACAAAGCACCTTGAAGCCTTCTCAACTCTTGTTTGCTCAACAACGTGGCTCAGATGCCTCCGAAACCACTGCAGCGTCCATCTGCACCAGTGGTGCTGCTGTAAGGGAAGGCCGATCTCACGGACAGGGTGTTGGACAAGAGCTTTGCTAGCCAGGATTGAAGATGATCAGATGAGAACAAGCTGGCTGCAGAGCTGAACGTAAAGGAGTGTAACCTGCTCCTTTAGTTAGGTCAGAGCACGGGGTAAGGGTCCAAGTGCAGGCACAGCAGCAACACACAATCACAGGGGTTGGAAGGGACTTTCAGAGATCACCCAGTCCAACCCCCTGCCAGAGTAGGGTCACCCAGAGCAGGTGGCACAGGAACGCCTCCAGGCGGGGTTGGAATGCCTCCAGAGACAGAGACTCCACCACCTCTCTGGGCAGCCTGTACCACGGCTCTGCCACCCTCGCAGGAAAGAAGCTTTTCCTCATGTTGAGATGGAATTTCCCATGTTCCAGTTTGTGCCCGTTGCCCCTTGTCCTGTCCCCGGACACCACTGAGAAGAGCCTGGCCCCATCCTCTTGCCACCTGCCCTTTAGCTATTGCTGAGCATTGATGAGATCCCCTCTCAGTCTGCTCCTCTCCAGCTGAACAGCCCCAGGGCTCCCGGCCTTTCCTCAGCACAGAGATGCTCCAGCCTCTCAGCATCTTCACAGCCCTCCACTGGACTCTCTCCAGTAGTTCCCTGTTCTTCTTGAACTGGGGAGCCCAGAACTGGACACAATAAACACAACGGTCTCCAGCAGCGTGGGGGGCACCCCACCCCACCAGCAACCACTCCATGCTTCAGAGAAGGACAGCCAAGTAAGGAAGCCATCCGTAAGGTGACATCCTCTCTGCCAGCCACTTCTGTCGGTACTTGGCCGGACTCTCTCGCTACTCCACAGCATCCCAACTCGTTGTCCATCAGCCACTGCAGAACATGCCGCTTCCTCCTTCTGACCAAGAAAAGGGAAAAATTGGTTCCACGCTTGAGGTGAGAAGCCACGTAATCCCCTCGCATTTGAAAGTCACAGAGAGAGCGTGGCAAAGAGGAGACAGCCATTGCACCTCCCCACTGAGCCACATCTCCCACACTTTCAAAACCCTGCTGTTCAGCAGGAACTGGCAGATAAAACTATGCGAAACAAATAAGGCCACTGACTGGGTAACACTGTATGTAGTGTGAGCTACCTGCCCTCTGCAGAGCACCAAGTGCCCACCTTATGGAACATTACCTCCAAAAAGGCGAGGAAGAAGAGGCAACTGTGTTGAAAAACCCCCTGCTCTCACATAAAGACATCCCATGTAACAGTCGGTGAGCAAGACCTTTCGTCCAACTTCGGGCCTATTAAACACAACGTAATGTCAAGCAAATCCACTGCTCCAGAGAAGACATCACAACAATTTGTGACTTTTAAAAGGGATGGAAGTGCCATTTAAACCCCAAAAAGTTGCATCAGCATAGATTTGCACCATCCGTTTCAGACACAGACAACATCAGTTGAACTCCGACTGCAAATGGGCGCTACCAGCACCGCTGCTCACAACAGCGTGCTTCATACTTCCAAGGACATGAACCCTGCTTTCCTGTCTTCAAAATTAAGATAACAGGACAGCACAGCTCTATTTAAAAGCTCAATTAAATGGAAAAAAAATGGAGACGATCTCAGAGCCCGCTGGTGAACGAGGTGGAGCAGCACCCTGACAACTCATTTCTGCTGCCGGAGCTGAAAAGGAATTAGTGTGTTTTCTTGTACTCAGCCTCTCGCTTCTGCCTTGTGGGGCTTAGCAGCTGTCAGACTTGCTGTACAGTTTTCAGAGCTTTGGAAAATCGCCCTCCCTCCACTAGACTAGAAATGAAGAACAAGCTGTAGAAGACTTTTTTTGGGCTTTGACTATACAGATTGCAATCTGTATTTGTGAAGTTGTGACAACTGAATCTGAGGCCGTGAAACACTGCACTGAGGTTTTCAATGAGAGCTGTAACCAGGGAAGGAAAGACTTTCCCATCGCTCCCAGCCTAAGTCCAGCAACAAGCAGACACAAGGGAGAGCAACGCTGCATCCTTTGAAAAGGCTTAAGCTTGAGTTTCCCTGTGTCCCCGCGTACTGCTCTTGGGCCCGGAAAGACAAGAGACCTTCCACATGCCAACTACAGACCACTTTTGTGGCCATAGCATAGGCACAATGCTAAACCATTCACAGAAGCAGAAACTCCAGCATGAGACATTCTGGCCCATAGCTTGATGTGGCAAGGATCAGCACCGCAGTAGACAATTCTGTCCCCAGCGCTCGCAGAACTCCACTGACCTGCTGGAATATTTCTGAACAACTGACATCTAGATCAAAGCATCCTGCTTGCAAATTTAATTAAGTAACATTAAGCAGCATACATCTTTATATTAAAAAAAAACCAAACAACAAAACCAACCAAACTGCAAACTTGCACTTATATCAGTCCATGAAAAGACCCAAAGCCCACCCAAATGGCACGTGGCCATCAGGCACCAGGAGCACCCCCCCGCCTTCCTTGCCTTGCAACCCCTTTGAACCCTCTGCAGCAGCTGGCAGGTACAGGAGCGATGCTGAAGCCCCAGCCATGCTACTGCCCTACGTGGCTTTTGAGAACGTCACACAGCCCCTCTCTGCCTCAGGTACTTTCGCAAGCATGGCAAAGTGCTCGATACCTGTTCCTTCCTCGGAGAATGTCCTCGCTGGTTGAGTCCCGACAAGCACTTTGAAGTACTCGGAGTGCAAAGACGACATTTTCAACTGAAGCAGCGCGGGCAGGAGCCCGTCCCAGCTGGAAGAGTTGGGAGTACATCTAGGACCACCCTGGGACCACCTCTACAACCACCTCTTCTTGCCTATTTCCCTGGCAGTCCGAGGCATGATTTTCCCTGGTAGAGCTGAGCTCCACACTGCTGGGAAACCATGACTGCAAGGCTGAACCCTTCTCCAGGCAAAGGGAACGGCAGCCCTCTACCTTGGAAGAGACAGATGTTCGCCCTGGAGAGCGCTCAGAAACATTGATTAACTTACACCTGATTCATTTTACTAATTAAAGTCGCTACACATGACAGAGCAGCCTAAGTGGCACGTACACTGACAGCCTCATACTCCACACTGTCGTGCACGCTCACCTCTGCCTCCTCGCACGCTGGAGAAAAGGATCTGGTACTGCCAGGCTGCAGTAAGAGTCAGGAGATGCAAGGTGGGAAGGGTCCCATAGGAGCACTCCTCCTGCTAGGTTTTACCCGAGGAATATAAAACAGTCTGATACACATTGTAAAACTGAGGCTTTTTCCCCAAGCCGTACTCAAAATCTGATTTTCTATTAAGCTATCAACTTCAGCAGCACATTCAGAGAGAAAGAGACCTCTCAATACTGACAGTATCAAAACCTTTGGGTTTTGTTTCATAAGGAAATTGCAGCAAACTCCAGTTTTTTTCTTCAAAGCAGCAGTAAATAAAGGTTAAAAAAAAAAAAAAGGAAAGAGAAAGGAAAGAGAAAAGAGAAAGAAAGTTCAGAAGTAATAGAGCTGCAAAAATACAGACCTGAGGTAAATGTGCCGGTCTGCAGGGGAGATGCTGCATGAAAATGCTGATAGTGGTTCTTTACAGAACACTTTGTAATGTGCCTTTTTTTACATTCTCTATACGCTAAATTGATTAATCCCAACATAAAGCACCTCCTGCCCTGCTGTAACTCACACGCTCCTGTTCGGAGCTCTTCCACTCCCCGAGGGTAATATTTTCCCCGTTTTGTGCAGCCTGACAAATACCACATCAGTAAGCCAGACATCATCACCCTTTCCCCTGGCAGAATTCAAGGCCAGGATGGGAAGAATAATACCACAAACTATCAGCTTCTCCTAGAATATTTTGTTTAAAACGTTGGTTGACATAAAAGAAGGAATATCTATTTATCAGTCTCTGCTTTCACGAGAAATACAAAAAGAGACCAGAGGGTTATGATTCCGTTGGGCAGAAACTGATGCTGGCTGGTACAAAGCTTGTCGTGCATAACAGCGAGCACTACTCCAAATGCACACATAAAATATTAGAAACCCGGCTGCCTAACTTTAAAAGCAAGAGATAAGTTCCTTATGCATCACTGAAATCTCTGGAAGAATCGCATTTACTTGTGTAAGCTTAAGACTGGGAGGGGGCAGGAAATGGGAAAGAAAAAAGTAAAATACCGATGGAAAAAAACCCCAAAACATAGCTCCATGCAGCTCACCTTGACCTCGACGAAGTCTGGTTTACCGAGGGCTATCAGGTCAGCATAGGCTTTCAGTTCATCCACGTTCCAAGCTTTCACCAGTGTCAGCCTATAAACAGTGCGCTGTTGCTGGAATAAAGGAAAATTTACATTAGCAAGACATTCCGACACAGGGAGGACGTTCCAGCCTTCCACGCAGCTTCAAACAGGAGAAAAAAAAAAAAAATCATTAATTTATTCCAAGAACCCAGGGACTAAAACAAACCAGACCCAAACCTGGAGCCACCTCACATGTTTCAAGAAAGCTACTTGCAGCATCCATGAGCTGAGCCACCTTTGGCCGTACGAAGACTTATCTTCCCTATCCCAGGCACTTTGCCTTTACAGGAGCTTTAATTTAATGGGAAAATAAACAGGAAGTTTCTCTCTCTTTTGATTTGCTTCCCCAGGCATAAAATTTCACCATTAGTTGCTATACAGATATTTTATTTTCTCCAGCTGGATCATCTGGCATTGGTGACTCTTGGAGAGGAGGAAGAAGAACAGACAGACCACGGCCTGCCCCTGTCTGCAAACTCTTCCAGCACACGAGGTACGATATCGTGGAGAGAAGGCTCTCCTGCCATCAGTTACGCAGAACATTTTATTGGAAGCACAAAGTGACAATTAAAATCACAACCGGGAAACGGTGAAAACACCCTGCTTATGACCTAGCCTTATAAAAAGCGCGGTGCAAACCATTAGGAACAAACGCGGTGGCTGCAGCGCTAAGGACTCCAGGAGCAGCATCCTCCCCTCGGTACCCTCCGCAGCAGGGCAGCCCCATTTCTGCCCGGCAGCGTCCCTGCACAGACCCGTCCTTTTCCATCCCACAGCTCCTCGCCACACCGCTGCCTCTCGGGGATGCACAGACCTGAAGCATTCCCGTGCCCAGCGGCAGACAGAACTTGAGGACATCTTTCCCTGGAGTTATTCTGATTTTCCCTCCAAGGGCTGCCCACCAAAGAAGTTACTGGTGACAAAAGGACTTCTACTGTCACTATAAGCACTTGGCCACGGAACAAGTCCAGTCTCACCGCTCACATCTGCTCGCTTCCATCTTTCCCCTCTCCTTCCCTTCATCTTCTCCTAACATTTTATTTCTCTTATCTCTGGAATTTATTTATAGAGCAATCTTCCAGCAAAATTGTTTTTTTGAATTAGCTCCTTTTCCTTCCTTGGCATGCTGTGGACTGTGAAACGTGACAAAAGCACCAGTTTAGCCAGAGTGAAGGAGCACTGTAACAAATCCACGGCAACCCCAGGCTCCCCGGCGGTGGCCAGGCTTATACCATGGCTGGGACTTTGCAGAGCAGCAAAGGGTTGGGATCGAGTTCTCCTGCTCCGGAACGTCCAGGTTTAGACTCAGGACGAGTTAAGAGATTCTCCCTCCTGCATAACGTGCCCGTAGCCCAAGGTTACCACCTGTGGGAAGCATGCACACTACTCTGTTTATTACACTTTTCAATACAGAACGATAAGCTAATAAGGAGATCCGCTACCGAATTGAGCTTTCCATCACTGAAACTCAGACCGTTTCCCACTGCGATACCTCCCACAGCACCCACTGGTCAGGAGCAAAGCAGGGACAGGTCCCAGCACCCCAAGTCCCAGCCCAAGGCTATTAAAAAGTTCGTGCTCTTACCCTTCCCCAGATAAAACCGATACGCCCCAGTACCAATCCCCCATCTAGCCAGGGTTTACTTCTTCAGCGCCTCTGATCTACACGCCACGTAAATGAACTCTGTCCTCAGTATAAAAATCAAAACATCACTTACGTAAACCAACACATTCATGTTTCCCACAAGAAAAAAAAAATATTTTCTATACTGGTTTGCAGTGGAAGCATTCCAAATTATTTACTAACAAATAACTGAAGGACAAACAAACAAAAACCAGGAATAGCTTCCACCTCCAGCTAAAGTCCCAACAAAGCAGGGGGCAGGCCTTTATGTACCTACATACATAGGTATGTCCAGGTCTGGCCACCAACAGCAGAAGGACACAGAGCTGTTGGAGAGGGGCCAGAGGAGGCCCCGGAGATGCTGGGAGGGCTGGAGCCCCTCTGCTGTGAGGACAGGCTGAGAGAGCTGGGGGGGTTCAGCCTGGAGAAGAGAAGGCTCCGGGGAGACCTTCCAGCCCCTTCCAGTCCCTAAAGGGGCTCCAGGAAAGCTGGGGAGGGACACTGGATCAGGGAGGGGAGCCATGGGACGAGGGGGAAGGGTTTTAAACTGAAAGAGGGGAGATTTAGATGAGATATTGTGAAGAAATTCTTGGCTGTGAGGGTGGTGAGCCCCTGGCCCAGGTTGCCCAGAGAAGCTGCGGCTGCCCCATCCCTGGAGGGGTTCAAGGCCAGGTTGGACGGGGCTTGGAGCAACCTGGGCTGGTGGGAGGTGTCCCTGCCCAGGGCAGGGGGTGGTACTGGGTGGTCTTCAAGATCTCTTACAACCCAAACCATTCTATGGTTCTAAGAACTAAACCCAGAGCAGGCAGAAGTGCCCCGATGCCCTCACTGCCCAGCGTCTTGGGAACCTACAGCACCAGGTAAACCTGCAAAATTCTCCAGTGGATAAACACAAGGGAGGATTCGATTCGATACCTACAAGGAGTCAGTGTGTTAAGAAAGTAAGTTAGAGGCGGGGGTTATTTTAAAAAAAGTCTGTGAAGAGAACTTTAAAGAATTATTAAGACAACGATTATTGAAGGCCAAATATTACAAGAATTAAAATATCTGGCCTTTATACAGCACTTAGAAGCACAAACTTAAGAACAAGAGACTACAGCTTCTACAATTTGAATGTACTGGTCAAAGAAAGGTTCAGGCCAAGAGACAACAGGCAAGTATGAAGTCAACAGTTAATTATGAGAAAAAAACAATGGAGGAACTAATAAAAAAAATAAACACATCATTTGCCGTGTAACAGGGAAAGAAGAAACCAGAGGGAAAACATCTAACAAGACGAAAAACTCGGCTACGCGCACGCCTGTCAATCGTCTGCAGCGATTAGATACCCAATTAATCAAGAAATGTCTCCCCAAAGGTCAGCTCACAGTGGTAAACAAACGCAGGCAGCTTCAAGGCAACAGTAAATAAAAATGATATTTTTAATACCAGCCCCTACCGAAGGCTGCTGATCCAGACCCCATCCTCAGACTGGGAGGTTGGGTCCCCAGTGCACTCATCAGAGCGGGGAATCCACCATGAAGTGAAGCCTTTAGGCCTGTCCCTTTTTTTGGCAGGGTGGCCTTGTGCTAAAATTAAGAGCAGACTTCTGGTCATCGCTGTCGCGCTTCGGAAACGTGGCTTGGCAACATGCACGCAGCGAGCGGGACAGCGCAGCCTCTGAAATCCAGCACCAGCAGCATCCCCGCTGCCGGCGGGAGAGCCTGCAGCAGCGGAGAACGTAAAAAAGGGGAAAAAAAAAAAGAAAACCTCTCAGCCTTAGTAACACGGAGACGTAAAACACTGGGAATCCATTTGTGGGTGGTGGGATGAAAGTCTTCGAAAATCTACTTAGTCTTCAGACAGCAGATAGGCACTATTTAGGGAGTTTGAACATGGCATACAGATAAGAGACTGGACCAGGCAGAAACTGGTTTCAAGTGCTGGACTTAAGGGAAAAAAAAAAAACATCAATATATGTATGGAAAGCTCCTATAGACTAATTAGAAGTATTTATACCTAGCCCAAGCACGAAGCGGACCAACTAGAGCTTTGCACGTCACCTCCGCTGAGCAGTGAGGGCAAGAGCTTTAGGTAACTAAGTGCTGGCAGTTCAGGAGGGCACCTACTACCCTGGGGAATACATGTGACAAGTGTCACCGACGGTACTGCCACATTGCTCGGAGCAAGCTTAGAAAATGCCACCAAGTGTTCTCCCAAAGTTAATTTCCTTTATGAGATCTCCAAAAGGGCAGAAACCATTTACTAAGGGCTGGGAAGGACCAAAGGACCGCTCGCAACAATAAAAAATGAACGGCATCCAGGAGCAAGTCAACTGATCAGAGAGGGAGGCGACTCAGGGAGTGCCATGCTGTGATTTCAGAGAACCACTCTCCGTTTTGGGGGGGAAGGGGGGGCCACACTGGTTCCTGCCGCCATCCCTGCTGGCAGAGGAGTGTGCCAAACATCTACACCCCAGAGGAGACCACACTGGAGGGGACCGCCTGCAGCTCATGTTTCTTGCCAAAATCTTGTGGAAGCAGTATATTTTTAAAAAATCCAAGTCTATTCTATTAAAAATGGATGAAATCAGGCTGCAAATATTAACATACACTGTTATTAAAGAGGAAACAAGTACATGCTTAGTTCTTATTCTCCAGTCCTCAGCCCTACACTCAGAGCCATCACTGGGACCTCACTCCCTGGGACGGCTCTCCAGGAGGCTGCACAAAGGAAGGTTCCTTGCTTTTCTTTACACATGTGGCCCAGTCCTCTGCTGACACAGAGGAGAGGGATTCCCAGGGGTTCCTATACATGGGTCTGAACCTACAGAGCCCTGCTTCTGCCTGGGATCACAGGGACAGCCTCCAGCACCCATCGACTTCTCTTACGCACGTCTGGTTGTTCCCCAAATGGCCCCTGCAGCTGCCAGAGCAGATGGGGCAGGTCCAGGGAAGGCCACGAAATACTGGCAGCAACTGGAAGAGCTGCCCCTGCTTCCCAGTAGCTGCCACCAGTACAAAGGGAGGTTGTGATGTGAAAGCTGGTGTGAAGGCACGCAGCCACCAACAGCTGCTTCTGGCTCGCAGCAGGCGGACACGCTCTCAGGTAGACGTGACCGTAACCCAATGGGACCAGCAAAAATACAACCATTTCCTATGTTGGCAGAGGATATCCATGTGCAGTGATGACCATCAAGCAGTCTGCCAGCCTCCCCTCTGGTGTCTGAAGTCCAGTCACTTGTCACCTTGCAAGCCAGGGTGAGAGGGGACACCCTCTGCCCAACATCGCCGTGCCTGCAAGTGCTGCGACCAGCTCACTTCTTCCTTCTATTATCTAAAAGATAGTTTTTAGGAGCTAATCCCCAATCGCTGTCCGTGCATTGTTCTTGGAGCTCTTAACAATCCGTTCTCTCTCCCACTTTGGAACTGGGCTGAGACATGCAAACGCTTTTCCTGAAAAAATATTAAAGTATTTATTCATTTTGCACTCATTCTGCAGAGGGAGCAAACATAAAATGCCACCAAAAAATGGTTGGAAGCTCAGGCTGAACGCAGGAGGAGTGCTGGCAGAGCCGAGCAAAGGCAATACTGCAAGACCAGTTCTGCGGAGAGGATGAAACCTCATCATTTTACTTTTATCGCAACATTTTCTAACGTACATTGAGTACAACGCTTCAGTAAGCATTTCTTCTCACGGCAATGAAGCTCTGCAGGAAGGGAGAGGTTTTCCCCTGTTTAAATCTCGTTTTTAAATACTCTCTAATATACATCCTAGATCATTTTAGAAGTCTAACTTTAAAGTTCAAGTACTTCATAAAACCAAAACTGCTACAAGCACATTAAAAGGGCTTCTCCCCCCACAGGGCAGCACTAACTGACAGGCACTAACTGCAGCCCACGTGTGTTATCCATCACTGCAATAACTGAACTATCACAAAAACTGTATTAACTAATCACAAAAGAAACAGGTAAAAGAAACCAAAACACTGCACCAAAGGGATCCAGAGAAAAGGTAGAAATAGCAGAAATTAATATCGGGACTGAAGAAACCTCTTTCCAGAAGGCAACAACTCTCGAGCGTTGTCTGAGCAGAGAGAAAAGTCACTTTTTTAAAGTGGTAGAAGGGACGGATCAAAATGACTTAGGGCCTAACACCGCAAAACGTTATATACAAGTAATCCTTACAGACTGCCAGCAGTACAAATACACAATCCTGTTTTATTAATGTATTATTTGTATTTGGTTGTACAATAGGGCCCCAGGAGATCCTCCTATAAGCTCTGAAAAACAAGAAATAAGAGCTTAAGCCCTGAGAATTTAACGATCTAAACCATCAGGATATAGAACCAGACTGCAATGCTTTACGCCCCGCGTTTCCAGGAAAAGCAACCATTATTTCACTTCAGACAGCCATCAGAATAACATTAGCAGAAAAGAAAAAGCTAACACGATAACGAGCCTTTCCAAGGGGTGAAAGTTGAGGATGTGGAACCGCATCTATTTAACGCCCAAAAGCTCTTTACGCAGATGATCGACCTCCCAGGAAGGGGCAGCTCTGGAGCCTGGCAGGACCACGAATACCCATCGGGTGGCAAACGAAAAGAAGAGATGGGAAAGAAACCAAGAGAACATGTCCTTGTAAATAAATACCATTAATACCTGGTGGGGGGAATAAAGCAGATGGAGACAGACTCTTCCCAGCAATGCCCAGGGAAAGGACAACGGGCACAGGCTGAAGCAGAGAAAATTGCATTTTGAAGTGAAATTTCTACAAGGAGGGCGACTGAACACCAGAAGGGGTTTCCGGAGAGGTTGAGAAGTCTCCAGGATTGGAGATGTTCACATCCAACCCACCGAGCTGGTCCTGCTTTGAGCAGAAGGGTTGGCCGAGGCGGTGCCAGAGGGGCCATCCCACCTCAACAGCTCCCGTCCTGCCCTTCCAGGAGTCAGAGGTTTTTCGCAGGCGCCTTTCAGGAGGAAAACCAAGGGCAGCACGCAGAGTGGCTCCACGAGGAAGGATCACAAGCAGCTGCTTTTAGAGAAGATTCCATTAGACGGGGCGAGCACCGGCACAAAGCAACGATTTGGGAGGGCACCAGGCAGTGCAGGCCGCAGCTTAATTACAGCTGGCGCGGGAGCCCTACCGCTCATCAGGTCGTCAGCAAGGGAGATGAAATAACCAGCAATTATGGACCTTATTGAAGAACTGGGAACACAGAGCAGAGTAGTTGAGCACGCTGAGGCAAACCTAGCCAAGGCCGGGGAAGTCAGGTGTGGGGGTGCAGCCCCCCCCTCCATCAGGCCTTCATTTCCACCCCACCTGGGCCACATAATGACACAAAGGAACCAGAGCATCATATAATGGTCCAACATGAAAGAAAGCAAAGGTGGAGAGCAATGGACGACCACACTACGGCAACCCCTTAGCGTGCCCGGCTCCTCTCACTCCTACCATTTGAAAATAATAACTACAGACAATCACTCCTGACAATACACGGATTGCAGCCGCAGAGGGGGGATACCAGGACCCCAAGATCTAGCAAATTCTGGTGGAAAGTACCAGAATATCCCATTGTCTGAGCTGGACTCTAAACTCATGAAAAGGGAAGTTTTTAAACTGTAGGCTTGTCTCTCTTTCAGCGACCTCTCCACCTTTACTGCCCTCAGCACAAGAAGGACACGGAACTGTTGGGAGAGGGACCAGAGGAGGCCACGAAGATGATTCGAGGGCTGGAGCCCCTCTGCTGTGAGGACAGGCTGAGAGAGCTGGGGGGGTTCAGCCTGGAGAAGAGAAGGCTCCGGGGGGACCTTATAGTGACCTTCCAGTCCCTAAAGGGCCTACAGGAAAGCTGAGGAGGGGCTGTTTGCAAGGGCATGGAGCCATAGGACGAGGGGCAATGGTTTAAACTAGAGCAGGGCAGGTTTAGATCAGCCATTAGGAAGAAGTTCTTTACACTGAGGGTGGTGAGACACTGGCCCAGGTTGCCCCAGAGAGGTGGTGGAGGCCCCATCCCTGGAGACGTTCAAGGCCAGGCTGGATGAGGCTCTGAGCAACCTGATCTGGTTGAAGATGTCCCTGCTGACTGCAGGGGGGCTGGACTAGATGGCCTTTAGAGGTCCCTTCCAACCCAACACATTCTGTGATTCTATGCATCCAATATTCATGTTAGCTTTTACAGATATGGATGTTCTTTCGTTTGTCCATGCATGTGTAGGAGTTAAAAGGGGTACCCATCGGCTCATTAGTCACCGCTACTAACAGATTTTGATTCCAGCAGAGCCCCGTGTGTATGTGTTTATATGCTTTTGCTTAGATGTATACGAATTAATTTGAGATCTGTGATTTTGCTTACATGTGTACGTATTGATTTGGGATACCTTATAAGTCAGTGTGAATCTTGTCATCTTCAAATCTGTAATTAAGTCACTGTTCAATTATTTTGTTAAATCACTTTGTACACCTTTAAATCAGTTAATGGTTAAGCGCTGCTAAAATTCAACCTCTTGATCTACCTCAAATCGTTATTAAATTTTGAATCGCTGTTAATCATAACCATGTCAAATATTTCTATCCGCGACATCAGGATAACTTTTAAAGTGATACTAGGAAAAGCAGAGAGTCATCAGAGCAGTTTTATGGCACAACACCTGCAGACCTCCACGGAAAGCGTCCGGACGGGATGTGTCCTCGCTCCAATGTAATCCACTGCTCTGAGCGCCGAGGACATACATCCAGCCCAGGCAGAAGGAGAGCATTCAGCAGCAATCTCCAGCTTTTTCCCGATTGAGATCATGACTGAAGAGCATGCTCCACAAAGAGCTGATCTCAGAAACAGAGTAACCGACTATTAAAGGGTTATTTTTGCAGTTACGAACACTCAAAAGGCAAATGAATCCTCCTTGGCTGCACTCCAGGCCCAATCAGTCTCCTCACGGGGCTGCAGCAGAACATTGCACTGGACATCCTGACGCTTCTGCTCCCATCTGCAGCTGAGCGGGGGAAAAGAGGTCACCTCTCTGTCCCTGCAAGGCACACAAAACTGTTGCATGGCTGCAGGTCACACCACATTCACCATGTAGCCGGGAGGGCTAAGGACAGGGGAGTCCAGCCCTGCCGAAAACCTCAGCAGCCTCCCAAAGAGGTTAAGTAGCATCATCGTTGGGTTCCTCCAGGCACCCACACGTGCTCCATGCCCCAGAAAGCAGCATCCCTACAGGACTGCCCTTCTCTACCAGGAAATCCCCTCTCTGTCCCAAAGCTCAGGGGTCAGCAATGCTTTTACTGCTGGTAAATCACTTGACTTGGAGGAGATGTGACTCTGACAGAGCACGTCATCATAACAGCAATGAGCACGGATCACAACACAGGGCAGAAGCACGAAGCCAACCCTTAAAAGCTGCCAAAATAGCATCAGAAAGGGCCTGTGCTGCTGCTTAAGGACAAGAAGCACCAGGTCCTGTGAGTCCTTCATGTTGGTAGATGTTCCTTCAGGCCAGTGTACCGTGCTCAGGAGAAGAGACAACACGTTTCTGTGATCCTACCCAGTTCTGATGAACTTCTCCACCTCTCAACCCACAAAACCAGGTATAAAAAGCAGTTAATGAGGTGCTTTTGCCCGCACAGGACACTGAGCATATGGGTAGAAACTGAGCAGTTTTATACAAATACCCCTCGCCTTCCCAAACCTTTGCTCAGGTTATCATAGCAGACTTTTCTAAAATATAGCACATGTGGTTTCTCTGGGACTGTTTGTGGTGGTTGGTCCATTAAAGGCACCTTCATACCAAATATTGTCCAAGAAATATCTTAAAAGAAGGAAAAATATCTTAAAAGGAGGAAAAACATTGAGAACTACTTTGGCACATACCACACCATGACCTGTTCCTCCAAAGTCTTTCAGATCTTACTCTTTGGAGGACACAAACCACATCAGTGTTGGCAGCACGCTCAAGAAACAGAGATATCGCGCTCTCTCTCTCGTTGCGTCCTGAAAACTATATAGCAGCTGTCACCCTTTTATAATGGGGCGCCAAAAATGCAATACAACAGGGGCCAGCTCAGCCTTCTGTTCCTCCAACACCTGAAGACAAAGTAGACGTGAGGACAAAGGAACGAAGAACCAACCTGAGGAAAAGCAGCATTTTCACTTTAGGCAACGCTTGCTAAAAGTCTTTCCAAGCCACCCCAAAAAGCATTGCATCTCCTCAATGCCAGAAGAGGGCACAAGGGAAAACAGACCTGAATGGGACGAGGGAAGGATACTTACTATCAAATACATTTCGTTAAGCAGACCTGAGATCCTGGTGCCTCACTCAGCAGACAAAGAGATCAAAATTTTTGTCTCAAGAGTGTGTCATGCCCTGGTCCCAGCAACAGCAGCGCCCCGTGGCCAGAGCTCAAACCCCCGGGACAGCAGATGGGGATACGGCTCCTTCCTTCCGTCTCCCGCAGGGTGGCCGAGACTTGGGTGAACCTTGGACGAGTCTCCAGGATGCTGCAGCCTGCACCCCTCCAGCAGCTCACCCTCAAACACCCCGCCGGGCGCTGCTGGGGCTGCGCAGCCCAGCTGAGAGCGCAGCGGGGTGACGTCCCCACCGTGAAGCCCAGCCCTCGCAGCAGCACCACAGCACTGACATTTCTGCCCATTGCCAGGGTGGTTATGCTTTCCTTTGAAAACATCCTAAAATTTTCCTAGTCCTGTAACAGTTGCAAATGAGCATTTTCTGCATGCGCATATTTTGCCGACGGCCAAAGCACCGAACACACCTCGGACCGAGACGGAGCCCGGGAGGTGACACTGCTCTCCCAGCATCTGCTGGCCCAGGAGATGTTAATAAAGGATTCACTTGTCAGTTTGACAAAGTGCTCCCTTCTTGCTTCAATAACCAAGAGGGATTGAGGCTTTTTTTTTTTTTTATCATTTCTTTCTAATTCCCTCCTCCTCAACATTCATCTTCTCGTAGATCAAATATAATTATTCTTCATAAAACATCTCAGGTCTAATCTCATGAGGAAGAGAGAGGGGGGAACACATCAGCCGTGCTGCGAAGAGCAAGTCACTGGATTGACGGATGGAGACGAGCTCGGCTGGGGCAGGGGGGCAGTGGGAGCAGGACTGGACCTCATGGGACTGCAAAGAGCAGAGAGGAGACGAACCTCCTCCTCCAAACCGTGCACTGAGGTCCCACAAGACCCTCACCTTGGATTTTGTCACTTGAACTCACTCTTTTGAGTTACAGCGTCCTACTGTTTGGAAATAAACACAACAAAACCCAGATTTCTACTCGCTGGCTTAAAGCCAGATATTCTGAACGCTCACATGCCTTTCCTTGGATATAGATAAAACAATTTTATTGCTAGAAAAATGACATCTCATTCACACACAACTCAATGCACATCCATATTTTGCAGCTAACGCAACTGAAGTAACAAAACCAAAATTGTCAATAGAAACACTGCTCTGCTTAAATGGAAACAGCGCTCTTGGAGGAGAAGAAATTACAGTGCAGACTCTAAGCAAAAACTGCTCTTTCTTTCACACAACTTCACAAATCCTCTGCAGGTATCAGATGATGAGCAGGAAGCCACTTCAAAAGCAAGCTCCTTAGTTTCATTAATATTTCTTATTCCCTTCAACGACAGGCTCGGCTTGCAAACTGACTTCGTGACACATTTTCAGAGCTTCCCAGCTGGCGAGGACCCACTCTGACCGTGATACTGAACCAGCCTAAAAACCTGAATGGCGTGTGCGATCCCGACGCAGCGCTGCTGCTCTTGGCAGGCTCCTGGCCACAGCCCCTGTGAAGGGAGAAGCCACCCTCTGCGAAGACTCGATGCGGTTCCCGCCGTCGGGTTATGCAACGTCTCACAAAGTGAGCGAGTCCTGAATAAAGATATCAAAGCAATTTCCACACTTGGAAATTACTCGTCACAGGGATGTGATCAGAAAAAAAAACCCCAACCCTGCAGCCAAGTATCTATTCACCATATTCAATAACACGCATCTTTATGCATAAAACCCCGAGAAGGATAAAAGATCCGAAACACAGCAGAAGGAACTCTCGAACGCCAACACACCCCAAATTTCACAGCTTTCCAAGCCCTTCTCGTTCAGCCTGGAGACAGAGTCTCTCCGAGAGGACTGGAGGTCACTTTACCTCTCCCGAATCCAGCCCTGCTGAGCCTCCAGGCTCCCAGGAGCTCTGCAGCAGAGCCGGGGCACCCATCGGGCGCCAGGAGAACACCGTCAGGGCGAGCCTCAGTGCCCTTGAAAGGACAGCAGATTAATCTATTTTTTTGGCAACCAGGACCCTCCCCTTAAATAAAAGGCTCATCACTTCATTCGGGCTCATCTATCACTACACAACCAGCCCTGCACACGGGCACCGGAGAGATGACGTCCTCCTAAAAGTCACATTGCAAACACCTGAGAGCATTCTCCTGGGCAGATTTGCACAGCAGAGGAGGGTGGTTTTTTTTTTTTTCCTTTCAAAGATTAACTCAACACAGAGAACTAAAGTTTTCAGCTTCCTTTCTTCAGGCTAATACAGTCATTAACGCAAAAAACCTGAATAGGTTATGCTGCGTAGGTACCTACTAAAAACACACATTGTTCAAGCATTTGCTATTAATACACCAGTTTAAAGCAAGTGGAGGCTTTGTCTTCATTGCTAAAAAAGGTGCCTATTACCATAGGATAATTAAGACATTAGCTACCCCGCTGGAAAACCAGAGCAAAGCTCAGAACTTGGATTTTACTGCCAGGAAAGTGAGCACGCTCAATCCCGGCATTCACCTGCAGATCAGCACCGAAGCCCTGGGTCTTTGCCCAGGATTTCCCAGCGCAAGAGTTGTCCCCATGTCATCCCCAGGACGGGGGAGAAAACCAACCTCATCACCACCCCCCCTCTTTTTAAAGCGGCAAAACAAAGACCCTGCACCAGCTCCAGCTCAGCAGCCAAGTTCTAATGCTCAAGAAACTAGGAGGTTGTTTTTTTTTTTAAAAAAAGAAACACCAAACTTTTAAAAATGCCCCCAACAACTTGGTATGACCTTTTCATGCAAAAGCCATTCCTGCTCCTTGCAAGAGAATCAGGCAACAAAACCCATGACAAGGTGCACGCATCCAAAAGAGGGACTGGATCTCGTCTTGACACTGGGGTGCCAAGTCAGTCCCCTTAGACGAGGCCAAGGAGCAAAGCAGACCGTAATTCCTTCTGTTTTAATACACTCGTGTAAGAAACAAAATTCTCTTTGGGAAGTATTATTGTTCTGAGGTGGCAAGTCTGAAAGCCACACGAAATTTCTTATTCTTCTAGAGCCTTGAAAAAAAGATGAAAAAAAACGTCACGATTAATAATTGCAGAAACATGAAAGCTGGACGTTTGGTTTGCACAAGGTTGTGGTTTGTTTGTTTGTTTTTTAAGACAGAAATCAGTCAGTGTGATGACTGTTCTCATATCATACAAAATCGGTTTGTACTGACCAGCTTTGAAATTCTGTCTCAAAATAAAAAGACAATCCTGGAGTGAGACAAGCACATCAGCTCTTAATTCCCAAGCCAAAACTTTAAGCCAGAAAAGCCCCTCAGCCCTGCTGATGTACGAAGCACAAGAATAAGCGATCTGGACTGGAAACCAAGGAGAAAATAAATCAGATTTCATTATCTTACCTTCCTAAACCAGCATCCTAAATCACAACCCCCTCTGTAATCATTCTTCCTGTACTCGCCACCTATTCCTTGTAATCTACTTTATTGCTTCACACTTCAGCAGAAATTAATCAGTTTATTTAGTTAAAAATCTCTAGAAATAAAACAAAATAGAGCAACAGCTTTGTTCTGAGCCCTAAAAACATTTTTCTTAAGTAAATCCAGAACCACAACTGCTCCTTATCCATTTTTCATGGACTCGTTTTTAATACACTTACTCTTGTAAATCAGCACCAACAGCATTCCAGTGATTCTCTCTTTCTTTTCAATATTTCTAGGGCAGTTTCAAGGAATTATCATGTAACATTTATACCAAGGGGAAAATGTCCAACGCAATGTAACTTAAAATAGAAGAACAGCATTAAAACACATCATATCAAATCATCAGCAAAAAAACACTTCAAGCTTGCTGTTAAACAGACCACACAGCCCGACGATATTTCATTTCCTGGGGAAACAGAGAATGTTTAACACCAAACAGCCAGCAAAAGCATTAGCAGGAGCCCGGGTGGTGCTCCCACCGAGCCCTGCGCCAAAGAGGTAGCACAACCCAAGACAGGCTCAAATCTGAGCAGAAAGCAAACTCGTGAAACTCAAAAAAAAAAAAAAAAGCGCTTTCACCAGGATAAAAGCCTCCAGCAACCCTCCGAGTTTGTGCCCAGGTCCCGCTGACTTTGAAAGGACTTAAACCAGTAGCTTGACAGGGGCTGCTCTTGTGAAGGCTCCCAAACGTAGGCGAGATCAGGACCTTTTCCGCATGGGCGTCTTCCAACGGAGCGCGGCAGCAGCCCCAGGGGTCGAGCAGCAGCTGCCGCAGCAGCGGGGACCTGCCACGCAGGCACCGAGTGACAAGCTCTTTGTCCCGCTCCAGCTGCTGCTCTTCAACACAAAGTGAGGACGAGCGCAGGAGCTCGGCCACGAGCCAACCTGCTTGGCCATCTTGGCTCCATCCCATCTGCAAAACAGCCCCTTCGCCAAAGAGGGTCAAAATCCAGGAGAATCACCGATTTGCTTTGATCTGACCATAAAAATGATTTCTATTCAAGCTGAGTAGACACCTCGACTTTCCCCTGGGCCAGCACTTTGCATGCGAGGTCACAGGACGGACCTCCAGTGGGAGGTGTCCCTGCCCATGGCGGGGCATTGGAACTAGATGATCTTTAAGGTCCCCCTTCCAACCCAAACCATTCTGTGGTGATTCTGGGATGGGGCAGACACTTGTGTCTGGTCACATGTGGGAAAGAAGAGGCATCTAGAGCCAGACTTGGGATGGGGAAGTGCTGAAAGAACTCTGGGACTTCCTACAGCCCCCTTTTGTTTCACATTCCCCAGAGCGTCCCAGCTACAGCTGCATGCTGCCAGGTCCCTCTGGCTCCAGGACCTGATGTCTCCAGCTGGAATGCTTGGCCAAAGAGGAGGGCAGCCTGCGGCACCTGGTACGGCACTGCTGGAGAGGCACCATTCCAAACACCTCACTTCCTAGTGCCCCGCTGTAACCCCAGCGGTGCAAGGAAGTTTGAAAAACCCATAAAAATTTGTTGTGGTTGAGACACTTTTTCTCTCACCTGATGACCCCTCCTCACCTGGGAAGGGGAATCAGGGAAAACAAAGAAACCCAAGGATTGAAATATAAAGAGATTTCATAGGATAAGGCTAAATAATTAACAATAATACTAAAGAAACAATATCGACCCCAACACCAATATGAAATATATGAGGATTATACTCAGCCATGCGCTCCCCACAGGGACAGCCACTGTGCGACCCTGCGAGCGCGGCGGCTGCGGGAGGAAGGGAAGGGCTCAGGGCTGCGGCACCGGGGCAACAAGTTCTCTGGACCGCCACCATCAAGGGAGAGAGAGAAAACTTCTCATCAAACTTTCTGATTTCTAGTGAAAGTGACATTCATGGTATGAAATAATCCCGTTGGCAGCTTCGGTCAAGTGCCTGGGTCTCGCTCCTCCTCATCCCCAACGTGGCAACCCAAAAACACCGAGACCTTGAATCCCACATACCATAGCTGGCTATAAAAGAAGTATTTTCAAGAATTCAGACACTAGAGTCTTCTAAAAGTGTGTTTTTCCCAGGCATTAGAAATTAGTCCTGTGTCGCTCAAACCAGGACAGGAAGACAAGAGAAGGACAATTATGACCAAACTACAGAGAAGGAGGGGAGCCCCAGAGAGGGCAACAAGGAGGAAAGTTCGCCTCGAACAACAATGTGCCAAGTATCTTAACACACAGATTGAAGAACTGAAAGAGAAAGCCTGAATGGCATTTGTATGCACAAAAAAAAAAGAAAGCGAGGGATAAAAGCAGTTTGAAAACAGGGCCCAACTTTAGTCAAACGCTCCTGGCTGAAGAATGAATTGAACATCCACCAAAGTGACTTTGGATCCAGCGGAGGAACCCAGCCTCCCCCACGTCAGCTCCCAGGTGCTCAGGATTTTTAAGCTACCCCCGCAGTTATTTATACATCCAGCCAAAGATTTGGACGCTTCCTTACAGACCTCTGTAGTTGGAAATCTTAGCCAGGAAAACAACATCCCACTGAAATTTTGCAGGGCTCTAAAAGGATATTCCTCAAAACCAGTGCTTTTTGTTCAGCAAGGGGGGATACAGGATGGAAGAATAATCTGCATTTTAAATAATCCTGTACTAATGATGGTTTAAGCAAGGATGGTTTAAGCGAGCGATTGCAGGATAATGAAAAACAAAGAGGCATCGCGTCAGTAAGGTGAAAAGAGAATCTGTGATTTGACAAAACGGCAGCCCTTCGATGGGTGTAATTCACAGAGAGCAGCAGCCGGCGCTGCAGAGGGACGGGTGCGTGGCTAACGACATGGTATGGCACAGCACGGCGGCTCCACCGCAGCCTGGGAAGGGGCTACTGTATTTAAGAGAATCACAGAATGAACTGACACTCGTTATCTCAGGAAACAACAAACCAGCAACGCAACTTCAAGAGTCAAGCGATGAAAGCAGAGTTTAACCCACCATAAAAACATAATTGCCTCGTTAAAAATCACTCTCGCAGTCTGCGAAGCAAAGGATTTATAATATTTGTCTTCTGGGTTTTGTCCAAACCACCTAAAAATAGATCTGAAAGCCCAACCACGATTTGCTGAAAATCCTGCCCATTTCGTTTGACAAAGCACAACATAAACAAGGAGTCTGAAATAAATTTCTTTTTTATTAATTAAGCAATCCTTGCAAGCCTACCGCTCTTGTAAAGCCCTAACTTAGGAGTTAGACTCTAAAGTAACAAACATGATGGAAAGGTAAATAAGCTTTCAACGTTTTAACTGCCCATCCTATTGAATAGCCGAGCTCCAGCTTGAGCTGGGGACTGAGAGCACTCCTACCCGGCGCTGGGCCACAGCCAGACATGCCAGGAGGCGTCGCGTGGAGAGTGGACATTCCCCATCGAGCACGCATGGGAACAACGCTCTGCACGGGAATGATGCTCCGCATGGGCAGGCTTGTACAAGCAGCCCCTGAACAGCACTCTGCAACACGCTCGGGGTCTGGAGATCAATCCTGCTGCAGCAAAACCGCTGTTTGCCGGTGGCCACCATCGCCCCCCTCCAAACCCTTTCCCACCAGCATTACCCGAGCGTTCAGATGCAGCACTGGGAGCCTTTTAGCAGCTCCCACAGGCTTTGTATCTGGCTCTTTGTTTTGAGTCGTGACCCTCTGAGCTTTAGCCTCGAGGACCTGGACTCCTTTCAAGTTCCCACTGGTTTACAGGGCTGCTCCCTACAGATATACTCTAGGAAAATTCGTAGCCATCACCGCTTCAGAGCGGGGAGTGATACTTGAGCTCCTCAGCCCTCACCCCACCGTTTCCGTCTGCCGAGAGCTTCCTCCTGGCTGCCCCAGTCCCACCGCTAGGGCAGCATCACAGAGCGGCGTCTGGAGACCCTGCAGCCCGGCAGCTCACAAGCGAGAATCATTTCTGCTGGCCGAGGAACTGCCACTACCCTTCCGTGCGGCACCCCGGTCCCCTTGCAGCCACATGAAGATGCATCCAGCAATCCACTGCAGGCAACTGCCTCTCCTATCTCAGCGTGCTGAAACCCACTACAAGCTGTCATAGTTTTGGCCAAATTGGCCAATGGCCAGCGACAGATGCTCCCCCCCCTCCAACCTCTCGTGCACGGAGAGGAGGAGGAGAGATAAAGAGATTTATGAGTTTAGAAGAAACTAAACTAATGAAATATTAATAATAAAATAAAAAGGAAAATCATTAAATAGATTACAGTATATACAAAACCCTATTAAGCTCCCAGGATGATGTCACCGGCAGGCACTGGGGAAGTCCCAGACTGGACTCGGCGACAGGTGGGAACTGTGTTCCAGAGCTGGAGTTAGAACACATGGATCAGGATCAAAGGCAGATGAACAGACAGGGTCCTCCTCGGAAGTCGGCCATTAAAGGAAGAGCGTTGACCCTTTGATCCCTCAGCTTTTACACTGAGCATGGGGCAGATGGGATGGAATACCCTGGTCGTCAATTTTGGGTCACCCGTCCTGTCCGCTCCCCCCAAAGGTGGGACCCCTCTACGCTTTTCCGCTTCCGACTCTCCAACGGGGCAAATAACAAAATTAGCTGACCTTGGTTGTTACAGCAGGGAGTGTAAGCAAGAGCCTCTCTGCGTACCATTCTTTGGCACGAACTGTAAACATTGGTCCTATCACTCTGAACAAACCGTTTTCAACATAACATGCTGTTAATGTCCCAGAGTGAGAAGAGGCCTCGCTAAGAAGTAAAATTACTGAACAGAAAGTTGGTTCTGTTTTACCTCTAACCAGGACACAAGCTCTTTCACGTGCCCCAGGACCACTGGGTGACCATCACAGACTGCACGCCCGATCTGGACTGCTTATACCTACTGGAGGGACATCCCCATGTACCCCCCTCTAAAGGGGACAGTCATGGGCAAGGTTCACCTCTTCTCAGTCCCGCTCCCGCGTGTGATGTGCTCTCAAGTGCAGAGACATAAGCATGAAGTAACTGGGCATCGCTGAAAGCTACCAGATGGGACGCTCCTGAAGCGTCACATAGCACATTAAAGCTCTCGCTTGCCACCGTGCAGCATCCTGCTGTCCCCACCTCACTCCAAGTGTGGTATTGCTCCATCAGATTTGTAAGTCGGTTCCCTGCAGACCACTGCCAACAGAAGCAATGAATGAAAACGGAGTATTTAGAGCAGAATCGGAAGGCTTTGCTCAATGCAACAGAGGCTGGGCGAAGGAGGAAAGAGAATTAACCCCTTAACGCATACTGCAGAAGTAAACCAAAGTCATGGCAAGAACCAGGGCTAGCGTCAGGGTCTAAATGCCATGTCCCATTCCTGCAGAGCAGCGGGGGAGCAGCGAACTTCACGAACTCGCCTGAGCGCAAATCTTGGGCGCGAGGCACCACTCGCGGCTGCTGCTGAGCACCACCTCCTCATCCGGTTTCACCGAGGCACACGTTCATCTGCTAAATTACGTTACGGGTGTGGAAGGTGGGGATCTGCCTCTCCGGCAGCCTGAAGAGAAACGGCAACTTTCTATTTGGGTCAATGGCCGGCATGGGCAGAGCCTTTGGCCGGAAGGCTGCCTAGCCAGCACCGGGTGAAGAAGATGCTACGCAGTCTTCACTTTCTGTAAAGGAGTCTGAGCCCAATCTGTAACAGAATAACTGTCTTGCACATTTCAAAGGTATCCAGGAGTATGATATACAGATTGAAAAGTTACATTGCTTCTTTAAAAAAAAAAAGTGTACCACAAAGGGTTTAACCAAGTCCAAACTGTCTCTGGATGCGCAGTACAACTTCTCCCATTTGAGGAGCCTGCCTTGGTGGGTACGTGCTTGATATTACCTGAAACTCTGACATCTCAAATTAAACCACACTTTTAGAGACCTAGTCTCCATGAAAAGCCTTCAGATCCTCCTACTTTCACACAAAGTTGGGCTCTTCAGAAGAGCCCCAGAGGGAGATAAGGCTCCCCAAGACTGTTATGCAAATTTCAACACAATGCCAGAATGAAATGAAGGCAGTGAAGCAGATGCACATTTTTACAGGCCCATAAACAGTTGCATCAGCACCACGAATCATCAGCTCTGCAGTTCCAGGGCTCACCACCACCTATACTCTCTGTGCTCCTCTGGTTTTAGAGCTAAGCAGTCAGAGGAGATCATTTACTGTGCATCTAATACCAGTTCCTCCACCAAACAGATTTATGAGCAGCCAAGCATTCTTCTGGGATAACGAGAACGGGAGATCCCCAAATTAGCCAGCACAGTAATTGCACCTGACTATTGCACTTAGAAATGGCTGAACAAGTTTGACAGAAGCTGATCTCAGCCATCACAAAGGCCTTAATTGTGTAAAAAATGAAAAATAAATCACCATTGATTTGCCAGTTTGCTTTGACCTTTTGTCACTGTTATTAATTACTGGCTTCCTGTATTCAAGTACGTACAAGACAATAAACTCCACAAATTTGTATGAAAGATGCTGCAGCAGTTCAGCAGCTTCAGAGGAGACACTGAATCCGCATGTTGTGGTTCCTGCATTTCTTACATTGGCAAATCCAACAGCATTTTCATCCAAGGAGAAAAGGCAGGACTTGGCTCTCAAGCCCACAACTTGCAAGTCAACGAGGCTCCAGATGGGTTACTCCAGCAGCTCTGGAAGTGACGGATGGGGCACGTGCTTTGGGAGGTCACAGACCACCCCACTGACCACAGCCATCATTTACCCCCACCAGCAAGTGGCCAAAGGTACAAATACCCAACTCGTGCCACCAGCTCCCTTTGGATTTTTAAAGGCAGAGTGCCACAAAAAGGAACAGGGCCAAGGCACAAACATCCACATGCAACAAGGAGAAACAGCACTTCTTTGCATGAGCTGGTTTCTCGCTAAATGTCAATCTGACAAAGGAAGTTTAGGGTCAGATTCTGCTCTCGCTTCCGGTAACCCAAAGAAGCACTCAGGTAACCCAAAGAAGCTGAAATGGGAGCTGAGGAAGAAGATTACTGACAAGCAGAGCACTGAAGACATGACCGTTCCTTGAGCTCTACTGCCACCTACCTGCTGCAGGATCCTGCCCTAATGGAGAACCAGAGGAAGAGATGGAGCACTCTTCAGCTGCTTCAGCCCCAAACTAACTGAATTAGGTCAAATCACCTTCAGCAGCAGTTTGAGCCAAGCCTGCTGATCCCACCAAGCAGAGGAGAGCCTTCCCAGAGGCCACGCCACCAGACCACACGCAGCGCTGAATACCCCTGGGGCGCTGAGTCCACGTCTCACTCCAGCTCCTTCTGCAAGGCTGGGGCCAGCAGCCCAGCCTACGTCATCCAAACACACCGGCCCAGCTCAGCCCATTGTAGCCAACCCCTTACGAGAGGGGTTCTCACCCCCTCCAAAGCAGTAAGTCTTCCTGATTTTATTTGCCTTGCATGAATCCATGAGTACATTCCCTCTGCTTCGGAGGAGCACCAGCACAACCCTTACCACATTCCCATAAAATCCATTTTCTTGTTTGCAGTTATTTTGCCTCAATTATACACTCACCATCCGAGACAATCTTGCAGATGCTTTGTCAACTCATCTTTCCTGAAATGTCAAACGAATAGATTCAACAAACCCAATAAATGCTTCTAATCTGAATCATCATGCTAGAGCCATCGATAATCGGTCAGCGAGTAGAGAAATCCAAGAGCTAATGCGTTTAGCAGAATAGGGTATTATGCAATGCTCTGCACAAGCCCAATCCGCGGCATTCGGCCCAGTTACTTCAACTTTATAGGCTTAAATAAAAACATGCTTTAAAATAAAGTGCAGATACAAGTTTCCTTTGCCTAGTTGCCACAAGAATTTTAGGCTGGCTCTTTCCTTTTTTAAGAGTTCACATAAACCCACACACATGCTCCGTCTTCTCAGGGTGCTTTTACGTGAAGACTCCTGCTCTATTTCACAGCTAAAGAATGAAAAAGTGAGAAGATGTTTCCCAAGACCATGGAGCCTGTTGGGGTAGCTGGGAGTTCTGGCTCCCAAAGCCAAGCCCCAGGAATCAGAGCAGCCCCTTTGCTAGCGATTGGGTTAATAAATAACAGAAGGGCTGGAAGGGGGAAATAGAGACTGGTTTAGCTCCGAAAGCCAAGTCTGGCATCTCTCATGCAGTCTCTAAGGAAGAGCTCAAGGCAAAAGAAACGTCATGTTTAATAAAGAGTAAGAACAGCAAATGCTTCTGAAATGTTAAGTAGCAGGAAAGCTAGGCAAGCTAAATAATGTGTGCTACTCAGGGAGCGAAAGAGAAGCGAACTTGGAAGCGGAGGAGGAGGACTCTCTGTTTCTCCCATTTACACCTCATAGGTCAGAGCCCATTTCCAGAAGACATGGGAAGCGGGAGAAGTTCCTCCAAACAGTGAGGGTGGCAGCTGGGCAGCCTCTTATAGCCCTAACTGCTCCCCTGGCAAGAACAAGGCCTGGCTACCCCAAAGCACCAGCCAATAATGAGGAGAAGGGGACTGATGTGGGATAACGGACAAAACATTGGACAAGGACTAAGGCAACACGGATTTTACCCCCACCTCTGGCTGAGGCTCACGGGGTGGTCAGAGACACCTTGCCTCCCCCCCAGCCTCACTATCTTGTCTTCAGAAGACACACAGTCACAGCCAGCAGCTTGGAATAACACATCATTTTGACTGCAGAGTGCATACATGAACATTTTTCCCCCTTTTCTTGCCCGCAAGCAAACCAAGAGGTACTGGAACAGACAGAAGAAATAAGATTTCACTCCCTCTGCAGCCAAGAATCTCGCTGAAGCCGCATTTGGATTGCTGCTTGCTGTAAGCTAAACTGAAAGGAAATGATGTATTTCAGCTACAATAACTTAATATTAAACATCGTACCTTTGTAACACTCATCATATTGCATTTCAAAAGGCTTACACCAGAAGTCTCATTAGCAAAACTATTAAAACAAGCACACAGCTGGCGGAGAGCATTTACTGTGCAGAAGAGTCAAATTTTTCTAAATTTACAGTGGCAAAATTGATTACCGATTCTTACATCTGTTGCAAATTTCACATTTAAATTCTCCTTAAAAAGTCACTTAAGCTCAGAAACATCAGGCTAGGCGCTACAAACCAGTTCCCCTCCCCCAGCGACCACATCAATAATCTCCAGGCAAATCAAATGTGCTCTTTTCATAAAAGCAATTGTTACTGTCATATAACATAACAAGCACTAAAACGTGCTTAAGGTGTAACTTGATGTATTTACACTACATTTATAATCACACAGAAGCCAAGGGTAACTCTGAAGAAAGGATCACACTGGAGAAAAAAAAAATACTAAAGTAAACAGCACCAGCTGCAAGCCTGAAAATGTTTAAATATGCAAACTGGCATCCTCATCACCCAGAAATGTTGAAGGAAGTACCTGGAAGCAGCGTGGAAATGCAGAGCTGGAAGACGGTAATAGGAGATGTTTTTATATTTCATGCCTTTCTCTGTACAAACCATCTCTAGCACCTGCCAGCAAGAAGCAGAGCGCCACAGGCGCCAAATATGTGATATCCTAGGGCACGTAGAGCTAAGAATTTCCCTTTGTGGTCCTTTATTAAAAAAGAAAAAAAAATACACTTGCTACACCTCACCCCCAAGAGCCATGACCCGGTTTCTCTATGAAATCTTACTTCACTTGAAGAAGACAAAGATTGAGGGCAAAGTTTCACTCGAGGTCTAAAGCAAGAGTTGGTATGATGTCTAAAGACACAAGTCTAACTGAACTCCAGAAAGTGCCAATAAGCTGCATCTTTTGCTTTTTGTGACTCTCCTGGAAGGACAGGAAGGATAAGGTTTTGCTTCATCATCAGTTCCTGCAGTGCCATAACATCTATTAACCTAAAGGGTTTTTTCCCCGTTTGCTTTGTGCGTGGCTCCAATCTGTTTGAGAGAACATTGGCACCTGTCCCCTGAAAGTTAAAGCAGTTCAGCAATGCCTACTTGGTGGCTGGCAGCACAGCAAGTACTGTGAGGGACAGCGTATCAAGCAGATTGGACAGGATTTATCATGATTAAGTCAAGAAGACACAGACGGAAGAGGTGACACCACGTCAAGGTTGGATGAGTGCTCCTCAGAGCAGGTGACACCAGGGACCTTCTTCCCAGCACTCATCAAACCCATGAACGCCCACGGACCAGCAGCCACTTCCTTCAAGAGTTGTCTTACTCTCTCAACAGGTGAAAAAAAGCACGCTCAGAGATGTTGCAATCACAGAATCACAGGGGTTAGAAGGGACCTTCAGAGACCATCCAGTCCAGCCCCCTGCCAGAGCAGGGTCATCCAGAGCAGGTGGCACAGGAACGCGTCCAGGTGGGTTTGGAATGCCTCCAGAGACAGAGACTCCACCACCTCTCTGGGCAGCCTGTGCCAGGACTCTGCCACCCTCACAGGCAAGAAGTTCCTCCTCATGTTGAGATGGAATTTCCCGTGTTCCAGTTTGTGCCTGTTGCCCCTTGTCCTGTCCCCGGGCACCACTGAGAAGAGCCTGGCCCCATCCTCTTGCCCCCCGCCCTTTAGATATCGATACTGTAGTGTTGAACCACAAGTGGGGCATGTTCCGCTGGTACATCCATTGCCATCTCTTCTCCAGTTACTGCCAGAGCGCTTGGGGAGAAATCTGCGAGCACTTTTGCTGCGCCAGGTCACTGCATCCCCACTTCATTTCTCAGCCATTCAGCAGGGGATTCACATTTGTCTCAGTCAGCATCCCTATTGCTTGAGAAAACGCTTGGTGATTTATGGATGACAACCACAAGAACAACAGTTTGCAAAGTTTCTCAGCCTACAGGATCTGGTAAAGGAACAATGAGGGAAATAGAGCACGAAGCCAAAACGCAAATGGATCATGAGTCCGACGGCTGGTGGATGAGAGCTCACAGAACATCGCTTCCTTATTTTCTCACTCAGACAGCACACGTTTGTTTAACGGTATTTTTGAAAAAAGCAACAGCTGGATCACAAAACTTCAGGGGATGGAAAATCTACTTGTTCCCTCCTGAGCTTTTGAGCCCTCATCATTAATTTGTACATCATTTCTCATTTGCATACAGCATTATGAAGCAGCAGTGGCTGAAGGAAATGCCTTTCAACCACTGAACAGAGATCCTCAGGATAAGAATAAAGATTCACACCCTCAGCGCTTCCTCCAAGTGCTTGTCTATCAAGTCAAGCCACCTCTCAATCATTCTTATGAACTCAAGGCTGTCAGAGGACGAGACTACAAGACTTCTCAAATGTGATGTTTGGAAAGGGCACAGTCTAAATTGCACACGTTAACGTCTGTCTTTTTCTTCTCAATTTAATTTGGAGGGCAGAAGACACACGACAAGAAACAAATGGAGCCTTCTGGGAGTCAACCTGCTGTTTAACAAACTCCTCAAAAAAAAACCCCATTTCTTAGCATAGAAAATTCAACATGAAGATAATCTCAATGAGAATCACTCTAGAAAGGATAAAACTTGCTCCAAACAATAGTGGACAAAGAGGGGGTTTCTTGCTCTTTGCTGCAGAAAGAAATACCACACAAGATTTTTATTTTTTATTCCTGAACTTGCATTGGAAATGCCCTAGCAACGAATCACTAACACGCTGTATATGGCTGTCAAACCATACTGGGAAGAACTCATTATTAAATTCACTCCTTTATTAGGGGCTCAAGAACTTTGTGCAGAACTTCAGTTAAAATCATGAAACCCGTTATCAGCATAACTACCTCACTAAGGCAACAGATTTGAAACACATGTTTTCGTTCGGGCCCTTCCGTTTCTATTTTTCACAAGAATCAGCCTGCTTTTTGGCGGTGACAGCCAAGAAGGACATCCTCACTGCTTTGTCACCTAGGACCATGTCCTCTCCTCTTCCTTTCTCCCACTCGTCTTTTCGGATCATCAACGTTTTGCAGCAGGACCTGTCTCTAACTACGCATCCCCGTGGCACCGAGCGCCGGGGCAGCTGTCAGACACCGCAGCCAGCAGGGTAAGGGCGCAGGAACAGCACCTGCCGAACAACAACAGCAAGCACAGCAAGGTACAACTTGTAGTTTTAAAAACTCCCTTCGCCCATTTTTATTTTTTGAATGTGCAGAGATCAAACCTATCCATGACTCTTATTAGCAGTGACTCACATCAGCTACAATGCCAGCTTGTCTCAGCCTCAGGAGAGCTGAATAAGCCTGGCTGGTTTGTCAGGCAGTGTGAAAAATATGGGACTTGTATTTTGTTTCCAGATAAATTAGCATCCACTTTCCCAATGCAGTGCATCAGCGCTTCCCCACCTACTCTGAAACAGGAGCTGTACCTCTCGAGAACCAGCAGGTGCATTAGCTTTCACCACCTCTCCTTCATGGCAGTCCTACGGAGCGGTGCTCGACGCCACACCTGAACACCAAGCACCGCGCTCAGAAGGAAAACGGGAAGGTGCTTCTGCCCAGAAGTAGTTCAAGATAATTCTGGGGTACCAGAACCATGTATAACATTACGAGAAAAAAAACAAAAAAACAGCTTCCGCAAGACTTCTTGCTGTCCCCTACGTGCGATGATGCACTCTGCAGCTGAGCGGGGGCTGGCAGAACAGTGTATTACCAACTGGAGCAACTATTAATTGGCTCTTGTGTTATCAGCGTTTCAAGGACCCTTCAAAGTGCAGTTGCTTCGAGGAGAAAATGCACCTGCTAGTTGAGCTGCTTTTTCCTCTCCTCTTCACCTTGACCAGAGTATTTTTAGCTGTATGGACAGACTTGCCAATACTTTCACCTTCAATTCTTCGCAAGCAAATTTCTGACAACACACAGCAACGAACGAACTGCATCTATCCAGGGTCAAGAGAGGCAGAAGGGAAGTTAAGTGATGGGCAAAAGCCAAGTTCCCAAAAGACTTTTTCCAATATTTTTTCCTTCGATATTTTAGCTCCCCTTCTTTCCATGGCCTCCTCTACTCACACAGAGGACGTAGTAAGTTTGTACCTGACTCCAGTAAGCTCAGAGTTTGGCCTGAGATGTTGCTTACAAGCTCAGCCGGTACGGCTGCACGCAAGCAGCTTGATAAAGCTCCACACGTGCCTTTGCGGGAGAAATTGTCACTCAATTACACTGAGCCTCCCAGATCTACTAACGTAAGTACGTGTGGCAGAAAATGGTCCAACACTGTCATCGCAGAAGGCAGAAAAACTCATTATTCAAATGAAACAGTCTCTCTTGTCTGTTCGTCTCAGCAGGTAACACGTCAACTTCTGCCAAATGGGTAAACAGAAGTACTTGCTTCCTTCAGAGCACAGGATCGGTAAATGAGAGGGAAGACATGCTCACAAAGCACTATTCTTATTAATTCATGTGATGCTGGGACCACAAGTGCTTCATTAACTACTACAAAGGCTGTTACACGGTAGACTAAGTTCTGAGCTGACAGCAGCAGACACGATCCCATGGGCCCTCGGGTCACTGTTCCGCTGTCTCACGGACACAAACTACTACAAACCACTGACAGGGTGAAAGGGTCAATTATGCTCAGATCTACTGGTTTGGATAAATCTCCCAGAAATAAGCAGATTTCTACGTAGCAGGAGGGTGACTAGAGCTAGTAAACTCCAGCACGTGCATTTTAATGTCCTTTAGGCACTGCAAATTCAAGGGAACCCTTGAGAACCAGTGCCAAGTGCCACACGGGGATTTACGACTCTTCCTAGGCTCCCTGAACTCCCAGTTTTCCTTCAGCAGCCTGCTTTGGGTGTAAACGCTTCATTAGGAAATATTTTATTATTTTATAATCTCTTTATCTCTTATAGGGTCTTATACTCACAGCAGAGGTTACCATCTCATTGGACACATGTTCTGCTCCCCTTCTGTCATTCAGTTTCTGCCCATGTGGAAAACTCATCAAACCTGCTGGACTTTACACACCTTGACGTACAAAACATGTAAATATGCTCCCAACGCACCCAGAACCCACTCCATGGCCCATCTTCAACCTCTCAAGTCTTCTACTTTTGTCCTGAGTAGGTAAAGTGCAGAAGGAAGAAAAAAATATCTAAAAATACATTCTTAAGTGGGTACCTTTTCAGACAAGGCCTTTAAACTGTCGAGAAACCTCTGCCAGAAATCCTTGAAGAGGGGGCGATCGATTCTCTTCAGGCTCTCTTTGGTGCTCGCGTCCACGCTGACGTACAGCTGCGTTACTGGCTCAAGGTTCCTTGGAAATAAAAAGAAGGGAACTGTTGTTTTCACAGCCATTACCGATAGCTGAATTTGTGGTTTCCTACCAAAGCACACCTAAAATACAGTAGCTCCAAACAAGCTGTTCTGCTGGTCCGGTAGTGACAGGAACTAGACAGTATTCACAGGGAAAGCTATCAAAGTCCAGCGGTTCATCTCTGCCAAGTGACCATCACCTTAATAGCGAGACGTTACAACCTACTTTCAACAAATAACACCCCCCCAAAGGTAAGAACGTCTCATACAGGGGCCTTGGTTGAACTTTTAATTATCTTTTCCTCACTGAACTGGAACACATCTCGCTCCAGTGTGGCTGTAACCACATGCAGAAAGGCTTCCCGAAGCAGGCTGCCAGCGGTTCACGCGAGGCACTGAAGGGCTCTGCTTCTCACCACAGCCCCCATGGCTAAAAATCATGAAGCTCAGTCCCTTCCTCAAGTTGCGTTTGCCCTGGCCCATGGAAAAATAACCCCATTCAACAGAAGTACAGCCATAATTCAGCCAGTTTCTACCGCTGGACACGTTGAACTTACCTGGCCTGCAGCTGGCATCATCAGTCAAAGAAGTTTTTGAAGGGAAATCAAAGCTGTTTAGAAGATAAAACCAAGCACAATCCCCCACCGCGTTCTCCCTCCACTTCCAAGGCTCTTATCTCATATAAATCCTGCAATATAGTCTTTCTGGTCACATAACGCCGGTGAGCACAGCCTCTGTGAGCCCAACACCGGTAACTTCTCAAAAGATTAAACCTGCTCTGCCGCGTGAAGAGCCTGGGTTGAGTCTAATCCCTTCCACAAAGCCCAAGGGTATAAAGGAGAAGCAGCAAGGCTGCAGTCCATTAGCAAAGGGATAATGAAGGGCATTAAGAGGAAGAACCTAAAATGAGTTCCCTTGTCACAGGCAAAACTAGTAAAGCCAGTAAGCGTAACAGACATACACCCCTCGGAGCATCTTCCACCCCGGTGTCTCCGAGATGAAGTATCAGAGGTGGCAGCATCCTAATTGCACCGCGTAACTCTTTCGCTCTTAACACTTTTAGGACAACATTTTGCAAGCGGTTTGGTTTTTTTTTTTTTTTTTGTGAAGTCTGTTAACAAACAGGCTACGAACATCCCGGCTTGATTTGGTTCTTTATAGGAGATGAGAAGAAATTAGAAACTATTGTTCAGCTGCCAAACAGTGCCACCTAAAAATACACCACTACCACCACCCCCGCCCTCCAGGGCGTTACTGTCCAGAAAAATCCACTTAATGTGGACACTCAAACAACCTATCGAAACATATTCTCTCTGTACTTATTTAGACAGAGGTACGAAATAGCCCAGAACAAATTTAATATTTTAGGTTAAAATTTAATATTTTAGGTTAAAAAAAAAAAACCCTGCAAACAAGGTTGTCTGGACTGGCAGCCCAAAGCCACGATCTCCAAAAACAACCAAATGTTCTAGGTGTAAGTGGATTGAAGTGTTCAGTTTCAAAGAACATCGCCAAAAACTCTTGTCTTTACTTAATGCTGCATTTGCCTAATGAAAATGGGCCCCACTGAAAACGGAGCGAGTGTTTTTTTTTCAAAACACGAGCTGAGAAAAATCATTTCTCTGCGGATCTCAGTTTTTAGGACAGGCAAGAGCCAGACTCACTGTTATACTGGAGAAAATTAAGGAATTAGAAGAGATCTCAGGGAGGGATTTCTGCCCCACGTTGCTCCAAAACAGAGCGGTCCCAGGACTCTGCCATGGCCAGGACTGGAGCCAGGACAGCCTCGTGCGCGCTGTGCCGAAGGGGAACAAGGAGTCATGGGTCCAGCCAGCACCAGGGAGAAGCAGAGCACAGACTGGCATTCCCGAAACACAGCTACATTTCATAATTAACAGGAAATTTATCTGCATGGTACTAGGATGGATTTTCCAGTGTTCATCCTTAATTTTTTGGTTGTAATTTCCAAGCTAGCTTAGACAGCTGCGATCGCATCCAGGAGATCAAACTGATGGCATTTACCACATACAAACTTGGGCAGAAATCACAGCCGAGCAGCACAGCACAACTCAAGCGCAATAAATCGACTCCAGGCCACCAGCCATGAGGGGATTTCACGAGCCAGACAGGACACAGCCTAAGTCAATGATACAAAGACCAGAACCAGCAATATCATAAAAATAAGCATTTTCTTATGAGCAATAATAAGCATCTGCTCACTATTATTATTATTGACGCTCATAAATGCAAACACATACACAAGGGTTCTTGTTCACAGTCATTAACCAGAAACAAGAGGGAGAAGAGGCCAAGAGGCAGGTAACTGCTCCATGCGAGCTCACGGGCTATAAAACCTCCTTCCCTTCATGGAAACACGTGTGTGCCTGGTGGCAGACGGACCTGCGGTCCAAATACAAGAGGAGGAAGAGAGGAGAGAGGAAGGCAGAGGCAGCACCGTGCTGGAGACCCAGCCAGGGGGGTCCCGCAGGGCCCTAAACCCAGGCCACGCTCCCCGTTTGCACTTTGGGACGCCAGAGATCATGTTGCCTATTTTAGGACAAACTTTTAAACTACAGCTCCCCTCTGCTGACAACGAAAAAGTGAGTTTGGTGCATACTTCAGTTCCCATATTAAGCAAATAGTTTGCTTTGATGAGCCAAAGATCAGCTGCAATTTTTAAGACAGCAAGACTAGCATTTTATCGCTTTCTTTTTTGTTTCTTTTTAAAAACAGTCAGCGGATCCGAAGAAATGCAAGCTTCAAAATATAGTCTGTGCGCTCTTTTTAAAATGCTATTTTTAGGAAAGAGCAATTTCTGTCTATCAGGCACATAATACATGACTTAAAGTAACTTGATTACACAATTATTCAATCGTTTGGAATGCCTTTGTAGTGTATAATTACTCACTCAAAAATTGCATGCCCTCCCCCCTCACTGCCATATTCAGACCAGGAGAAGGAAGCAAAAAGGAAGCTCTTAGCAGAAAGCACTCACACAGAGAGTCCGTGAGCTGAAATGACAAGTGACATACCAAAGCCACCCTGCGTGCAGCTCCGCTGACACGCTCGCGTAACTCCGGGGCTGGACTTTGTCAGCGTTATCAAGCTGACAATATTCCGACGAGCTCCCAACCACCCCGCAGCTCACACCACTTGCTGCGCTCCCTTGCTACATCACTTCGGATTTCGTTAAGAGCATCCCAGCTGCTCAAGAACATCAGAAACAGGGATCCTTTGCATTTGTACAGGCCCTTTCAGAGTTCGTTAAGATGTTTTGAACGTTTAGCCTAGGTCCCTTTGAGTGGGAGGTTAAACAGCACTGATCCCACTTTTGCAGACGCGTAGGCACTTGGCGCCTTTTCTTATCCCACACTCGGGGTCCCGCTGGAGACACTGGGGTGTACAGATGTTTGGTCTGAGCCCTTACGGCTGGTCTTACGGATTTAGAACGAAGAACAGACTGCAAGAGAAGCGCACAAGCCAAAAAGTCAATTTATGAGTTCAGTCTCCTGCTCTAGCTGTCAGAAACATTCACACCAGTTATCCCTGTCCCCAGGCACGAAACTCAGCTCCCTCGCCGCTCTCCTTCCCTTGCACCTCCGGGAGGTACTGTATTACATTCTCTTCACTTTCAGAAGTAATCACACTTTGTTTAGGAGTCGCAGAAAAGAAAATCAAACTGGGAGAGAGAAAGAGATGAGAAAGAGCACGGGGAGATAAAGGTTAAAAACAGATAGATGCCAAGTGGACTTTTTCTTTGTCAGTGCTCATGCAGAGCTGGCTCTGACGAGCAATAAAATGGAATTAAAACACAGGTCAGCACTCAAATGTTTTAGTAGGGAGATATTTTGTCCGGCTCTTACCTAATCTCATCTGGGAACTGGGCATTTGTAACCAGGAAACTAGAGATGCTGTGCTGGTGCAGGAGCTTCACAAACCGGTTGATCTCCGGGTACATGATGGGCTCTCCCACCAGTGAGAGCGCGCAGTGCTTTGCTGTCATCGCTTCCTCGAACCGATCTGCTTTCACTCCTGACACGCCTGCAAAAAGAGGGAAAACATCCTGTATCTAGAATACACGCTGGCACAAAGGGAAGACTGAGCAAAACCAGCCGGAGCCCTCCTGAACCAGAGGGGACACCAGGCCGCAGCCAGCACCCACTCAGCCAGCTCTGCAGGGATGCACAGAACAGCACCCGCCCGGACCCGCGGAGCCTGGGGCTGTGGGTGCCCTGTTCGCTACCGCAAGCCACCTTCTAGCAACATTTGAGCCAAGCTTTCTGTTGCTAAGAGCTCAATGATGCTGCCTGAATGCTGAGACAGAAACACAAGAGCCAGTTAAATGCCATCTCAAGCAGGTATCTTAAAAAAAGACGACCTGGTTATGTCTGTCTCCGCTGCCGACCCCCCCGTGGCCCCCCAGCCTCATGAAGACTAGCTCCCCAGAAGAGCTGGGCGCCCTTCCCCGAGCGCAGCACCAACAACCAGGTCTGAATCCACGTTGGCCACCACACGAAACGCAACTCCACAGAGGATGCATTTAAAAAGAAAACCCAACACATGACACCGTCCTGGATGGCGAGAGACATTTCAGCACCAAGAGGAAAACACAAGGAGCTCCACTGTAGCGTCCACGTGAAAACGCTTCCTGCAGGTTCAACCAACCCGAGTCACATTTACTCTACCCATGGGAGAGCAGGGGAGAGGTGAATTCTCCTCCAGCCCACCCGTATCTGACCAAGTGCTCAGGATCCAGCACGGAATCCTCTGACTACAAACAAGCTTTTGTTCCAAATATGTCACTTCACATTTCCTTGACGTGCCTTGATGTACTCGAATAATATCTGAGGTTTTAGACTGGGGGCTGGTCTGCTTTAAAAAAAAAAACAAAAACAAAAAAAAAACAAAAACAAAACAAAAAAAAAAACCCACACCAAAGACTTGAGTTTGAAACCAGGTCCTCAGCTCACCTCTGGTTGCCTAGACGCTGGAGCTCAAGCAGTACAGAAAATTACATGCTATGCTGCAAAGCCAAGATAAAAAGAGGTGTTGGTGGATATTGCTTCAGCTGCACGTAGAAAAGCTGGTTAGCGATCAGAGCGAAGCTTAGCACATTTGAAACCAGCCAGGCTGAGTCCTGAAGAAGTGACAGGACTAATGGTTATTCCGCAGAAACCTGACAGTGCTAAATGAGAACTTTATTTGAAAAGAAAGAAGCACCTAAACCACACACTGAGATTAAAGGACTAACTTTTGTATTCCTAAAGCTACTGTAAGTCATT
The DNA here is from genome assembly GCF_964199755.1 of Larus michahellis. Taxonomy (NCBI): domain Eukaryota; kingdom Metazoa; phylum Chordata; class Aves; order Charadriiformes; family Laridae; genus Larus; species Larus michahellis. The sequence goes on from NC_133902.1 coordinate 12,084,937, forward strand.
TTTGGAATTAATTAATTTCCCTTAGCATCTCACAATTGGACTATGGTAATTACTGTGCCAGCTTTATAAGCAGACAGAAAAAAATTCCAACATCACGTAAAATTTGAGAGTAACTTTCTCAAAACAGTTTACATCAAATCTGGCATGTAGTAAATACACTCCAGAGGAGGGTAGAGGTTTCGTACGCAATCATTTGATCGTATAAATCACCCGTTAGACGGGGATAAACTAAACAGGATTAGCGGGTATTCCAGGGAGCGCACGCACTCTCCTGCACTTTGGGCTGCCATATCGCTACAGCGCTCAACCTCTGCTCCTGTCTTCAGTCAATGAACTTGAGCAAAGTCAGAGCCGGGGCAGGTTTCGTACGGCATACAGCAGGTCCAACGCAAGTGCAGGAGCTCGGAGCCGTAGGGACTTGAGGAGCCTCTGCAAGAGGCAGCGGTGAACAGCTTTCATCGCCAGTGCTCAGCAGAGCACACAGCCAAGCCCCCTTTGATCAACACATCCCCTTTGGAAAGCTGATTCCAGCCACTCTCTTAGTGGTGCACTTCAATTTGGGAAAGAAAAGCAGCATCTGGCACATCACCCTAGAGAGGCCGTTGTTGACTTCGGGTACCCCTCTGTAAGTACCTCTACACCAGTCATCACAAGTGCCTGGTGACTGGGGGGACAAGGAACCTGTTTTACCCGCTCTTACAGCAAGACACACAGGTAGTCTTAGGATTTCCTAGTTCAGGTCATCCATTTTTTTGTTTGTTCATTTTTCCCTAAGTTGTATTATCAGAGACTCCAAGTTTTGAATTATGTTTCCATTCTGCGTGTGCCCTTCACAAGGGCGCAGAGATTTATTAGTCACTGCCTAGAAAATGTATCCATCAAACAAACTACTTCCCACCTTCGCACCTTAGCTCCCTATCGGTAAGATGTCTCCATCAGTTACTCTAAAAGAGAGTTATGTGACATAAAGTAACGTCTATGGTCTTCAAAATCAGTACAAACTATGGCAATAATAAAAGAGAAGATGACATATCATCATCTCTAAGAGCATGCACAGGGACTCCTAAGGACAGAGGGCCATTCTCTAGGATAGCCTATAGGATGGAAGGTCCCCAAGAATTCTTTTGGTCCTTCAAGGAAGATCTCATTTTTACTAGAGTGGGTGGAATTACTAAAGCATCAGATTAGCTCACCATTTCCTTTGGCTCATGGAGATGTCTGTATGTGCGTACCCGAACACAAAGCTGTGGTACTTAGAAAGAGCACAAATTTATTCCAACAGTTTTGGGTATTATCTGAGCAGCATTACCAGACACTCAAGAGCCTTGAGGGCTCTCTAGCCAAGACATCTTCTCCCCATGCTTTTCTTCTCCAGTAGCCCGAACAGTCTGGTCTGCTCTACGCTGGGGGTCAGCGTTCAAACATCCCGCAGACGCGCGCAGCTCCCTGCTGGAAACCCCTCCGGAGCCCCTGGGGCTGCCCAGCCGAGCCCAGCTCCAGCCTGGCTTCCCCCTTCGACACAGCACCCCGCCATCCCGCTGCCCAAGCTTGGGGTGGTTGGTGGGGTTTGGTGTTGGTTTTTTTTTTTCCTTTCAGAATCAATCATAATAAAATCCAGCCTACTCTTTGCAGAGTGCCGAGAAGTTTGCTGGAAGTAGACAGTCATGTTTTCTGCCTGAGGCACTTCCAAGCCGGGCAGAGCACGGCTCTGGCACGGCACGCAGGGGACGTTCATCCTGCAAGACACTGCGCAGCTTTTAAATCTCCCTGGCTTCAGCTCACCGCACAGCGTTTCAACTCAATTTGGCTTTCACCGATTCTACTCTAACAATATTTTCACATGCACCTCAGGGAAGCGACAATGTAAAATCCACAAAATCTAACGGTGAGCTACGGGGCTTTTCTTAACTGATTTTTCTTCTCCTTAATAAACCTTTTGCTTTTAGGCTCCCAAGACAGGAAGCATGTTGCCATCTATCACTCTGAAAAAGTAACACATCTTTTCTTTTTCCACTTTGCAGCACAGTTCTAGTCCGGAGCCGCCTTTTTTTTTTTGGGGTCTTTCTCCTTTCACAGTTCCAAGTCAAGGGTAACTCTGCTAAGATGCACGTGGAAGTTTCAGGGAACATTTATGAATTTGTTTAATAAGCTCCAAAAAGAAAGAATCGGGACGTCCTTACAGGCCTGTCGACGCTTTGGGAATATTTTCAGATGCTGGCAAGTCCATCTATAACCTTTCCCTCTCCCCAGCCCTGTTTGGGAAGACACCGGGGGTAGTAAGGGAAGAAGAGGGTTATTCCTTAGTCTGAAGTTGGGTTTAAACAGATTCCTGCACTCGTCTTTCAGAAGCTTTTGAGCATCTGCAAAGTAACTTTTGCTTTTCACCTTTCTTTAGTGCAAATAAGAGACATTCCTGCCATAGAGGGGCAACACTTCCATCACCCTGCACCAGTACCACACAGCTCGACAGCAATCCCTGCCCTCGCGAGCATACCCTGCACGCCCCACCAGCACCTGTGTGCAAATCTAGCCATTCCTTGAAACACGCAGCTTCTTCCTAAGCAAATTTAAAGGACTATTTTGAGTCAGGTCCTGCCTCATAAAAAGGAGGGGGGTCTTTACTGTTATTCATTAACAATCACAACAAAAGCCATAGAACTACTGGTTAGAAGGGTCTCCTGCAGGGCTCTAGTCCAGCCTCCTGCTCATAAAGGACGGTTGCCAACACTGGACCAAGGTGATAGTGACTTGACTGAAAAGACTTCAAAGCCTCCACGGTTGGAGGGTCCTCCAACCACCTCCACCTCTCCGAGCACCACTTGGGCTGAACAAGCTTATTTTGATGTCCAACTTGAACCTTCCAAACAGAAACCCAAGTCTGTTGTCCCTGGTTCTACCACGGCAGCATGGACTGACATGGGGTTATAACACTCTTGTACAGAACCTTCCACTTCTTGCTGGACTCCACGTGCATCTACTGGCCCAATAATCATGTTTCTCAAGGTCCCACTGAAGTAAAGCTGTGCCATTGAGTGTGCCTGCCACCCTCCCTAACTTCATATTGCCTGCAAAGCTGCTGAGGGTGCATTCAGTATCATCAGCCCCATCGTCTGTTGACGGAGACATACAACAGGTTCCTGGACCAACCCCCGAAGCACCCTGCTTGTTATCAGCCACCCAACTGACCTCGAGCTATCGATCACAATCCTTTATTTCAACTCATCTAAGAGCCTGGCCATCCAGAATAGACCAAATAAGAGTAGAGTTTAAGAAGTGCTCAGTGCCTTAAGCGTTAAACGTGAACGCTCTTGTTTATAGCTGTAACAGTCCTCTACAGTTGTTAGAACCTTCCAGACAAAATCTGACATCCCACGTGCTCTTTGCTCATGCAAACCACCTGTACCCAAACTCCTGCTGCACTGGTACTGCATCCCACCAGCTGAGTTAACAGGCAGCCTCAGAACCCTGCAGCAGCTCTGCCCGGCCAGGCAGGCAGCACTGCTGCAGGCATCCTGCCTTCACTCAGCACTCGCCCCACACTGCCCCATGGCTGCGGTGCAAAAGAACCACCAAGGCAAGAGAACGAGACCTGCATTTCCTTACAGAGGGTCCTGCCTCGAGCTCCGCTGCGCTGTGCTTAGTCTGAAGCACTGACACCAACTGCCTCCTCCACTGACTCATCTCGCTACCTCTTCCCCAAGGAAAGCTTCCCCTACCAAATTAACACTGTTTTTCCCCTATCCCACTACCGCACCTTCTCTGCCTTCCCCTGGTGGAGCTCTAGAGCTGTGATCCAGCCCATGGGACCACGCAAGTGCAAGAGGCAGAGCGCGGCCAGGTCTGGTTATTTTGGCTGCTCCCCTCCCAGTTCAGCACAGCAGCTCCCAGGGAACTGGATTCCCTGGGAGCTGCTGGTCCGAGAGCGCAAGATGACTCAAACCAGCCACTTGATGAAAATGAAGCTCATGAGGCCCTAAAACTTGAGTTATTTTTCCGCCTATTCTATAACTCCAGTGATCAAGACAGAGCAACTCTGCTCTGCTGACAGAAGGGTTTTTTGCTTGACACATTTTTAATCCATTGGGTTCTCTCTGCGCACAGCCAACATAAACAAACGGGTTCCCAAAATGACAGCCAAGACTAAGGCTCATCTTACACATTTTATGGTTGCTTCATTCCACTCCTGCTGCTCGCACAGTCTCCGCTGCCAGTTAGGAAGAGCCGAGTCCTTAGACCTGTCCTGCCAAGCTGACCAGCCCTCCCAGCACACAAAGCTGACCTTGGCAGGTAACAAAGTTTATCACATTTGGGAAAAAGGAAAAAAAAAAAACCCAACCATCTCTATATATAGATACATCCTGCATAAATAACAAACTTGCAAGGAGCTCCTACGGGAAACAAAATACAGTAGTTTTCAGAGGTGCTGTGTAACTGCAGCTTCAATCACAAACAGATGTACTGAATAGTTCCTGAAAATAATAATACCCTGAATGCTGCTGCTCGCTCATTAACGAGAAGTTTCAGAGCCAAGACAAAAACTCCCAGGGAATTATGCCTGGGCAGTTTATTTCCCATCAGGTAGAGAGGCTGATTCCTTTTGCCTTCTACCTGCCCTCACTTTTGCATAAGGATCAAGATCCCTCATCACCCAAGGCCAGCTTTAACCACTGCTGAAACCTCTGTGCGCACCAAGGAAAAGGCTCTGACAACTACTGAGATGCACAAGAGGCAACTCTCCACTCTACTCCCTCAAGGCAGCAGTAAATACTCAAAGACTGACTCATGTTCTAGTGTCAAAAACAAAGTAGAACATCTCAGAAAACAGTAAGTGTGCCACAAAAGTTTCTTCTCGCTTCCCCACCTCTCTGATATTATAAGTCTCATGCCTCCTCCACAGTATTTCCCAGATGACCAGAAGTTTGAAGATGCTACTGATGGTTATCTCTTCCAAAAGCATCATTAACAAGGAAGAAGTGGTAGAAGTTACCTTTGAACTGCTTGATCATATTCTGATGGTTCTCAATAGCCTCCTGCAAGATCATTTCAGGTTGGTCCATCTTCCATCGCCACTCTGTGCCCACTGGATTTGTATGATGTCTGAAGGAAAAAAAGAGACAGAGTTATTCGCTGTCATTTGTAACAATACATGTAAGAAGCCATCTGTCGCCCTGAGGACTTTGGCATTGTTTAATAATATTAAAAGCAGTAAGAAATTCTCAGCAATATCCTGCTTCTGACAACTTTCAGATGTCATCTGTGAACACCATTCTCCTACCCTTCTCCTTCCACGCTCTGGTCTCCCCAGAAGGAAGAGCGGACCTTGCAGTTTATATTAAAATTAACGTACCTATTTTGAATCACAGGTAAAAGGTTTCTAAGCTAAAGTGATGGTCTGCAGCCAGAAAGACCTCTGTGAAGAAAGGAAAACTGGTTCTACCTCCTCTTCTGACCACCACTGCTCAAAGCACTAGAAAGAGAAGGTCCTAAGTCACTTTTAGTTCCATTATGAAGGTACCAACTGCCACCCTGAGGAGGACAGAATTTGTCTCTAACCCAGTGTTTGTGTACTGCTCTAGTAACAAGACAGATGAGGGCAGACCACTTCAAACTCCAAAGGGACTAGGAAGTCTGCAGCATGTTGGAGATGCATTGCTGTGGGATCTGGTTAATCTCCCAAATTTACTCAACAGGGGCTTCTCATCACTTCTGAGATCTGCTAGCTACGACGTTACCGAAACCCAAATGCAAAAACTGAAAAAAAACCCAAACATTAATTTCTCTGAGACAAGCAGATAGCAGATTAAAAAAAAAAAAAATAAAATAAAATTACTGATCTTCCATCTGAAGGACAGCTTGTGTTACATCGGGTTAGGAAGCCAACACCTTGCCTACCCAGAAAGGATGACTGTACCCATAGTTTGTTCTCTTCAAAACCAGAAAAAGCCTACCAGGTGCTTGGGTGGATTTGCCTGGAAAGATACATGGAGTTTCTCCCCATTCCCTATTTCATCAGCATGGGAGGATGTTACAAAGCCGTTGAAAGTCGTCTGGAAAAAAATGCATTCTGACAAACAAATGTAATATTAGAAGCGACTGGTGTGGTACCCGCTATGCTCACACCCAGACACACACAACCCAGAGAGCGCCTGTTCGAGGGCACAGCCCTCTCCCTGCTGAAAGGCACCTCCCAGTAGCCCCGCTGCACTTAGACTGGTATCAAACAGGGATAATTCACCCTAAGAAAAATCAATGGATTTCTGTGCTTTCACCTCCTCCTTCTCTCTCCACCTTCACCTGCTTTTTTCCAAAATATGCTACAACAGATTCTATACTTTTCCCCTATCGATTCTACTGCAGCTCATAGAATAATTTATTAATAGGAGAGTAGCACATTTTGAGCGTCTTTCAAAATAGCACTACTGGATTAACACAGCCCTGGAGAAGAAAACAAGATCAAGCAGTATAGACTCCTGAAATTCTGTTTTCCGACCAGCTGATCTCCGTTTCCTCTCCACTCTCCCTCATCCCTGGAAGTCAGCCATGGCGACAACAGAGGTTACCTGCTGTACTCAGCCTTCCAGCCACACAGGCATCAGGACACGATGCCCAGCATTTAACTAGAGGAGAAAAGACAGAGGGAAGCACTTTCTCAGAAGGAAGTGGCCCGTCCAGTGCCTACTGAAGACAATCAAATGACTCCCACTGACTTCTCCAAGTGACAAAGACCCGCAGTTCCACACTTCGACAGCGCTAAAACACACAAATTCTAGGCCCAGCATCAATAAAACCAGCCCTTTGGTCCAAACATTGCTTCATCCACTTCAAGAGCGAAGATTCAAACAGTGCTCTCAAAATGCTTTGCTGTCTCAGAGATCCTTTAAGCTAAAACAGCTTTGCTTTCTGAATTTCTCTCTCTTTTTTTTTTTTTCCCCAAGTCTGCCAACATGGAAAGTTTTCCGAATGCCAACTATAAGAGGCATTTATAAAACTCTTACATGTTTAACTACATAACTTGTACCTTGTATATTTAATAGGGCAAGTTGGCAGAAAATCAATAGGCTCTGGACAGCTATTAATTATTAGCGTCTAACAGTCCTTGAATTTTTACACATTCTAACTGTTTAATAAACATACCAGGTCATGTCTACAAAGCAGCTCATTTGGCAGAAAGCATTTTTGTTTCTAATGGTGGGGGGGGATGGGGAAGCAAGGTCTTCTGGCTGATGAGATTGTTTCACAGTCCCTGGCACAGAGAGAATTTCCCTGTCGCCTTTCCGTGCCCCCACAGGCTCGGTGACACCCTGCATCATCTGCCTCACCAGCCACTCCAGGCTTGAGCAGGTAGTTGTGCGTGATGTTCCTTCCCTTCCAAAAATAACACCAGAAAGAAAAAAAAACAAAAAACAAAAAACAAACCCTAACTCAAAACCACACACACCAGAAAAACCTTATTTTATTCAAGATTCCAGGTGTGAAACAGGTTTGATTTGATACTCCAGAGACAAGCCGTCACCTCCACAGCGCCCCACCGCCAAGGCTGCGCAGAAGGTGACGGGGAGCTGCCAGCTCGGAGCTCTCTCCTGGGTAACAGGGCTGCCTCCAACCCAGCTTTATTTGCATTTCGTCATCAGACCTGTGATCTCCCAGCTTACCAAAGCGTCCCCTGGCCTCTGCGAAGGTGTATTCTTCAGTGGGCAGCGCATCCCCCTCCCTGATCACTTGTGCGTTACTTTAATAAATCAGCTTTTGCTTGATAGCCTCTTTTAAAATGGTCACTCTCTTCTGTAAGCAATGCTTCCTATTGCGAAGTCTTTCAAGAAACTTTGAGGGGAAAAAATGCAGCACAGGTATAAAGTATCATTTTACTCCAGTGATGTCGATACCTGGTGGGGAGGGAACACAAAGGCAAGGAAATGCTGCGGGCAGCGATCCCGAAAGGACAGAGCACGTGGCTCCCAGGAAGGGACAGGGAGGAAAGAGCAGAAGAAAGCCAAGAAAGCTCAAGAAAGCAGCCTTCAGTGAACCCTGGGAACCGGCGGGTGAGACCCCAGAGCAGAAGAGTTTAAGGGCAAAGGAGTTCAGGAGAACCGATAGCTTTTTTTAAACCCTATTAAGGCAGAAGTGTAAACTGTGGCAATAAAAGGCAAAAATATGAAGAGTAACAGGAAACCAAATCTGGCAGAACCACAGGTTCTTCAGCAACCTCGCGATCCTCCAGCTGAAAATAAGAGGAAGAGCACAAGAACACAGGGTCAGAATCAGAAAGGTCAAGGCAGAAAATCAGACACAACTAGCACAGGAGATACGAAAAGCTAACAAGAAAGACCTTCCCTATAACGATGTGAGGAGTAAGAGGAAGACCAAGGAAAGCGCTTGTCCAGTGTGCAAGCAAACAACATCTAATGTTCTTCTGTGATGAGAAGAGACTTTTTCTTCTACTTTCTCCCGACAGCGATGGGAAGAGCCCAGAGTGGACTAGGAAGAGAACAGGTTAGAGATACCTAACCTAAATGAAGTGTTTTCACTAGGATGGTTAACGTTGGATGAATTGGCTGACAGTACCAGTGTCGCTAGCAATAAGCTGTAAGTCTGTGAGGAGCACGTAAAAGTGATTTAAAACACACCTGAAAAATGCAAATGCAATGCCCATTTTAGCAGGAACCAAAGATTTCTATACCAGCCCCTCTTAGCTTCCAGTTCCTTGGGACATACTGGATTAAATAAGTGTTTGGTAAGCCCCAGAATGCAGAACAGCCAACACGAACTTGCTGAGAACGTTTCATGCCAAGACCACCACTGGTCCTTGCAGGCAAAGGGAAAGAGGTTGACACCATCTTATCCAATATTCTCATAATGTGCCCAAAGAAATGCTCAGTAAGTAGCGCTGTTTTGTTAGAGAGCACAAATCAAGGCGGAAAACTTGAACCCTTTAGTTACCAGTAGGACACTAGATCGATCCCTAGAGGCACCTGCAGGGCTGTGTCCTGGTCTGTCCCGGTCCTACACAGCAGCTCGCAGGAGTTGAATGATGGCTCAAGGAGGCCGCATCTGAGGTGGAACCAACCTGGCTGGAGATGAAAACTCAGGGAGGACCACGTGCAATTAAAAAGATCACCACGTTGATAGCATTACATAGCCATAATTTGCATTTGACTGCAAACTGCCTGGTGGGGGGGATAAAGTAAAGACTTCAAGTCAAAGTAGAGACACTTCAGGTCTCTCAGACTTACTGTCTCAAATCGGATGACGCTCACTTTAAAAAGAAAATGAAGTTTTGATAGGAACAACAATTAAAAAATCCCTATCTAGACTGCTGTCTGAGGAAGAGGAACACAATGTTTCTATAGAAATTTCCTGTTAAATAACAGACAATTATCTCTCATGTTGCTCTGAGCAATCTTTTGTTAGCGCCAGGAACGAGAAAAATAATGGTTTGTTATGAATAAATTCAGGAAGAGAAAAAAAGCTTTTCAAGAGGGATGGTATTATTCCTAAATGCTGATAATTTTAAACAATTTTAGAGGAGAAAAAGTTGGGCAAATAAGGCTGAAGTCAAATGTTTGGATGTCTGATCACCCAAAGAGAACTCTCACTTTTAAAGTGACAAAATATTCAGTATTTTCAAAAGAAAATTTGGACTCTTCTCATGTTTTAAAATCAAATCAAATAAAAAGATTTGTCAGAGACAGATGAAAGAGCCCAAAATGAACTGATGAATTTTAGATTAAACAAAATAAATCAACCCATAACTTCCACATTTTCACTAGGAGTGCATTGCAGCTGAACCCTCCCTAACTTCCTAAGGCTTTTCACATCAGCTGCTCAATCAGGATAAATTTAGTCTTCTCTTTGTGAGACTACCTGGTCACATAACAACACCCGGCAGCAACTCATGAGAGTACCAACAGTGAGGACTTCAGACCAGGCTGGTTTTGCCAGTTCCTCTGAACTGAGAGGACTGAAACCCACTGCTGGTACTGGGATGGATACTTGAGACTGTCTCCCATAACATCCTCATTAGGAAGCTGAGGAAGTATGGGCTAGATGAGGTGACGGTGAGGTGGATTGAGAGCTGGCTGTGTGACAGAACTCAGAGGGTTGTGATCAGCGGCATAGAGTCTACTTGGAGGCCTGTAACCAGTGGTGTCCCCCAGGGGTCAATACTCGATCCCTTTTTGTTCACTATATTCATTAATGACTTGGATGATGGGACAGAGTGTATCCTCAGCAAGTTCGTTGATGATACCAAACTGGGAGCGGTGGCTGACACTCCAGAGGGCCGTGCTGCCATCCAGTGTGACCTGGACAGGCTGGAGAGCTGGGCAGAGAAGAACCTAATGAGGTTCAACAAAAGCAAGTGCAAGGTCCTGCACCTGGGGAGGAAGAATGCTAAGCACCAGTATAGGTTAGGGGTGGACCTGCTGGGAAGTAGTTCTGAGGAGAAGGATCTGGGGGTCCTGGTAGACAGTAAATTATCCATGAGCCAACAATGTGCCCTTGTCGCCAAAAAGGCCAATGGAATCCTGGGCTGCATAGGGAAGAGTGTGGCCAGTAGGTCGAAGGAGATCATTCTCCCCCTCTACTCTGCACTGGTGAGGCCACAACTGGAATACTGCGTCCAGTTTTGGGCTCCCCAGTTCAAGAGGGACAGGGAACTGCTGGAGCAGGTCCAGCGAAGGGCAACTAAGATGACTGAGGGACTGGAGCATCTCCCTTATGAGGAAAGGCTGAGAGAGCTGGGACTCTTTAGCCTGGAGAAGAGAAGGCTGAGGGGAGACCTTATTATGGCATACAAGTATCTAAAGGGTGGGCTGAAGGAGGATGGTGCCAGACTCTTTTCATTGGTTCCCAGTGACAGGACGAGGGGCAACGGGCACAAGTTAGAACATAGGAAGTTCCATTCAAATACACGGAAAAACTTCTTTACAGTGAGGGTGACAGAGGACTGGAACAGGCTGCCCAGGGAGGTTGTGGAGTCCCCTTCTCTGGAGATTTTCAAGGCTCGCCTGGATGCAGTCCTGAGTGATGTGCTCTAGGCAATCCTGCTCTAGCAGGGGAGTTGGACTAGATGATCTCTAGAGGTCTCTTCCAACTCTGAAGTTTCTGTGATTCTGTGAGAGGCCCCACCTTGAGTGCTGTGTCCAGTTTTGGGCCCCTCAAGAAGGACATTGAGGTGCTGGAGCATGTCCAGAGAAGGGCAATGGAGCTGGTGAGGGCTCTGGAGCACAAGTCTTGTGAGGAGCAGCTGAGGGAGCTGGGGATGTTCAGCCTGGAGAAAAGGAGGCTGAGGGGAGACCTTCTCGCTCTCTGCAGCTCCCTGAAAGGAGGGGGTAGCCAGGGGGGGTCAGGCTCTTCTCCCAAGGAACAGGCGATAGGACAAGAGGAAACAGCCTCAAGTTGTGCCGGGGTAGATTTAGGATGGATATTAGGAAAAATTTCTTCACCGAAAGGGTTATCAAGCATTGGAAGAGGCTGCCCAGGGAAGGGGTGGAGTCACCATCCCTGGAGGGATTTAAAAGACGGGTAGACGTGGTGCTGAGGGACATGGTTTAGTGGTGGCCTTGGCAGTGTGAGGTTCATGGCTGGACTCTATGGACTTAAAGGTCATCTACAATCTAAATGATTCTTTGATTCTTTTTTAACTCACACTTCTGAAATCTGAAGGATGGAAGATGCCCCATGCTGAAAGACTACATCACAGAATGACAGAATGATAGGGGTGGTAAGGGACCTCCCAAGATCATCTGGTCCAACCCCCTGCCAGAGCAGGGTCACCCAGAGCAGGTGGCACAGGAACGCCTCCAGGCGGGGCTGGTATGTCTCCGGAGACGGAGACTCCACCACCTCTCTGGGCAGCCTGTGCCAGGGCTCTGACACCCTCACAGCAAAGAAGCTCCTCCTCATGGTTAGGTGGAACTTCCTATGCTCAAGTTTGTGCCCGTTACCCCTTGTCCTGTTCCTGGGCACCACTGAAAAGAGCCTGGCCCCATCCTCCTGACACCCACCCTTTCAGTATTTATAAGTGTTGATACGGTCCCCCCTCAGCCATCTTTTTTCCAGACTGAAGAGACCCAAATCCCTCAGACTTTCTCCATAAGAGAGGTGTTCCAGTCCCCTCAGCATCTCGGTAGCCCTTTGCTGTCCCCTCTCCAGCAGTTCCCTGTCCTTCTTGAACCGGGGAGCCCAGAACTGGACACAGTGCTCCAGACGCGGCCTCCCCAGGGCAGGGTAGAGGGGGAGGATGACCTCCCAGATCTAAGAAATACTCACATTTTTTTTTTTTTTAAAAAGAAGGACAGTTACTAGGAGGGCAGGCAATGCTGAGCACCTCCCAAAAGTCTGCCCTGTGCTTGTATTTCACTCCTTCCCAGCAGCACCATGCTCAGCACGGTCTCAAAGGCTGTTTCAAAACTAACCTGAATGGCAAGATGTACAAGTTTGCTTTCAAGGGTCGTAATCCCTCCATCGCATTACTGATTACTATAACCGGGTACCAAGTCACCAACCACCTGCAATAACTATTGAGACACACGTGAGCATTTCGTAGCCAATAACCTGCTTATATTCACTACTGATGCCATAAATATGTAAGCTAATAATGACAACTACAAAGGCCTTGAAGTCCAAGACCGCGCACTGCTACAAAATGAAAAGCATAGATTACACTGATATTAAGGCCTCGGATTATTACAGTGCTGGCAGAGGAGCACATAAAGACACCAAGACTTTCCCCCCCACCACCATTGAGAGGGGCTGTATTCTGTGATGTCCTGTCCCCCACCCCGTTTATATGGTTATTCCTAAAAGACAGACAGGCCCAAAGGACAACAAACCAGTGAAGAATCAAATCTGAAGAACATGATGAACCATGGGTCACAATATATTGTGAAACACTGGAAGAGAGTATTGACTTAGAGGAACAAGGACGGGAGGCTGGAGATGCAGAGAGACTCGCTGAGCTTTCAGGCTCAGGTTCCAAGTTTCACAAACCTGCAGTGTCAACTCCTTTGATATCATATCATTTCACATTTCCCTGAATAATTTAGCCTCTGGAGTCAAGTCACTTAACAAGAAGCAGCTTTTGTTTTAATCTATGTTTTCAGTTTCTTCTTAATTTTTTTGAAGACCTGATTAAGTACCTCTCCTATGGGAGATCAATAATCACATTTTGCAGGGCTTACTGTGATCGCTGGCTTTTGGCCACGCACTTATTTAGATCGTCTGAACAGAACTTCAGCTGTCGTCTACTGTACAAATTAAAGCTGAAACCTTCAAGTACAGGTATAAACACCATAAAGTTACAGAAGAAGAAATATGAACCAATTTCTTTATGGGATATTTCACTCTGTCTGGTTTGCCTCCTCCTCAGATGCAAAAATAATAAACCCTATTAATTTAAATCTTATTTAGCTGTTCCGTCTCTCCTCAATAATTGATTGGGCTTTAGACACTCTGCCAGAAAACATAATCAAATCAGGTTTGCCTGGTGATTGTGCCGCAATACACAGTGTCAGAAAGCCTCGGTCCCCACACTTGCTCTAATTGATTAAAAGATTTGGTCACTTGCACATTTCCATTTAGACAATTAAGCTAAAGAGACACCACAAACACAGCACGACCAGCTAAGAGCAATAATGGATAGTGATAGGGAGGGAGAATTATGACTTTGGGCTGTTGCAGTAATTAAGGTGTTTCTTTTCCCACCCCCCCTCCTCGACTCTTGATGCAAAAGCCTCAGGAGTTGAACACAGCACGACTGCTGCCTCACGGCAGGAGCAATTTGCTTTTCCTGCCCTCCAAAGAAGCTGCCACGTCATAAACCTGCATCACTAAGCTCTCAGCCGGGTCTCTGATGGGCAGAGGCAGGGAAGCACAAGCCAGCGGTCACACTGTAAGGGGACACTGGCAGGGCTGGATATCTACCTGGGACGTACCGCTTCCAGGGACACGGAGGAGAAGGAAGGTCTCCAGTGCAGAGTCAAGCTACATTTTTTACGAAAACCCCTAACTTTGAGTGTGTTTGGATGCTGGCTCCACCCGTGATTCCTGGTTCGGGGCCAAAATGCATCAGTCACAACCAGCCAACTACGATGACATCCATTTCCCAGGGAAAGTGGCTGAACTACAGCATTTCTTGCCAAAGCGAGAAAAGGAAAACAAACAGGCTCCTTGGCCTTTTCCTCAGCAATCCCGGGAGAGCTGCAGTGGTTATGCAGTTGGAAATGTTGGCAGACTCTACAAATGTCAAAATCCTGAAAGAAGAGATCAAGAAAAAAAAAAAAAGAATCACAGCTGTCTTATCTGCAAGTTAGCGCGCAGAGCTGCATGACAAGACCAGCAAGGCATAAAACCTGTATTGAAAACATCTTGCCAACAGCAGATCAAAACTAGCACTTCATATGTCTCCAAACGCACAGATGGTAACTGCTAATAAGGTAACATGCTTACCCTACCCAGCCACCGCTGCCTGTGATTTTATGTTTAGTCTCACATGATTAAGAATCCGCAAAGGCACGGTGGGTTTAAAATAATAATAACAAAAAAAGTTATGTATAGATAGTCCTGCCTGCAGGGTTTGTGAACCGTGCTGACGTGCAACTGGTAGGGAGGAGAGTGGGTACGGAAGTCTCCTCTTCCTGCACCAAATTAACCTGACCTGGCACAGCTCACAATCACACAAAGGCTGTAACAGCCCAAGCACAGGGCCTGAAAAAGCAACCAAAGCAGAGAAAGCTTCTTTCAGTTCTGCTTTATGTCAAGCTGAAGGTGGACATAACGTGAGCCTTGCGACGAGTCTCAAACTGAGCCTTAAGTCTTCTCTTCTCAAACCTCTACTGAGTTGGAAGACAGACAGCTGCAGTCCATGTGGAGGAGTCCAACAACCACAACCCATTTCAGCCACAGAAGGTAAGTGAGAACATTTTTCAGCACAGTCCCCTGAAAACCCGCTTCCTTGCATTCGGGTTGTTACCATTAGTAAAATAAGCATTCTAGCATTTGTTATCATTAGGGCTACTGTTTCCAGGATTCCTCTTAGAGGTGACAAATGACAGCTACAGGATGACAAGTTAGAAGCAGACGGAAGGTACCACACATGGCAATTTATCCCAATTACTGCACTTTTCAATTTACACTTCTTTGACTTCCCTGATTCAGACCCATACTCCAGACGCAGGCTGCTGCTGTGAAATACCGAGTTGGGTCATTCTGAAGAGGAGCAGAGTTAAATGGTCTGCGGTGCAATACTAGGAACAAAATGCCTCATTCTGGCGATGTTATTGCTTTCTATTTGGTGTTTATGTACCTTCTGCGTAGGGACAGAGGGATAATATGCATGGCAATCTTCTTCCTACCACTACAGCCACCACTCAGAATTAAATGCACCATTGCTAGCTGATACAGTGGAAACAAGAAATCAGCAGTAGCAGTACATTTTTCTCCCCAGTCATTAGATTGCTCTCAAGAAAAGCAGCGAAATTTGCACGTTAAACATGTCATTTGCCGTGTCCTTTCAAGCCAGGATATGATAAAAGCCCATCAAGAGCACCAATTAACATTTTGGTATAGACTCCCAAATGCAAACTTAACAGAACAACCAGTGTCTAACACTTATACTTAACACTAACATGAGAGACGGCTTCAAAGGGCCTTCAAAGCTACAGCAGTCCTCCTGCACCGCTGCTGGCATTTAAATATTCTCATGAAATATTTGCATTATTAAAACTTGAAGAGCCTATGAAAGACAGAAAATGGTACTCGGAGGAATTTGCTGGTTTTGCATGAAAATACTGGGATGTTGGACACCCAGGCTCAGGGATGGAATGGGTGTTATTTGCAGCCAGCCCCCCAGGGCAGGCATAAATATCCAAGGCAGCACAGCCCCCGTGGCCTGAATTAGCTAGCAAGGTAGAAGACAAAAGAGCTCAAAGAATAACCTCCACGTCCTCCCACTCAGTACACTTTCACGTCACTGCTTTTATTTCTGCCGAGCCTCTCAGTCTCTCTCACCGATCCCATCCCGCACTCCCCCAGCCTGGCAAAGTCCTCCCTCGGAAATCCAGGCGTTTCAGTGAGTAAGCAGCGCTGCAGCAGCTCACCCTTCCGATCCAGGCAAGCTCATTTCCTTCAGAGAATTAACAACAAAGTAATTCCTCTGAGAAAAAGGGTCACTTTACTGACTAAAACGGAAAGTCATTTATTAGCTACTGTTTTAGGAAGGCAACAGTTACTAAGTCATCACTTTTCACTCACTGCAAATGCAATTGAATCAGTAGGGGTGAAGGTACTTGAAATAAGAAAAATGGTCCAATCTCAAAACAAAGATACTCGCAGCACTTAGCACCTCGGTGGCTTTGCACAACACAAGCCAGACCACGATCTCCAGAGCACCAGGAGCCACGGGAGTCCCAGACAGTGATCTCCAGAGGAAACCGAACCTCCACCAAGTGCTCAGCGCAGGCAGCAGTGGGCATTGCAGGGTGGTAGATGGAGAGGTGTCTGTCTTCTGCCTCTCTGATCCCTCCTTCCACTGGTCCCCACCTGGGCTGAACTTGCTGGGGCCCCAGACCTGGCTGCAAAGGACACAGCAGGAGGGGAGGTGGCACTGGGGAGCCCTCAGATCCTCTTCAGCCTCTAAAATGTGGAGCCTGCCCACCCAGCTCACCCCCTGCCATAGCTCTCAGAGGGGAAGGAATACAGGCAGGAAGGGGAGCAACGCTGCTCCCTTCCAAACCCTTCCTCCCGCAAGTCCCAAGTGAAAAGGGCACGCAAGTAACACTGCCCTAGCTTTGAGGAACAGGGCAGAGTGGAACAGAGCCCCCATCCCAAAGTAAAACTGCAGCAGTATTTTACCTCCAGCAAAAGACGCATTTGTTGGCGCAGGCCAGGCTTGGCGTGGCCTCCATGCAGCGGTGGCTCTCAATCCCGTAAAACGTGTGTTTGTAGCAGCCGCCTCGGCCTCGAAGCATCGACTAACAGCAGAGGAAGACACAAACAAACACCAAGAAAGTTAAAACACAACATCTGTAACCAAAGGGAGTGGAAAAGTCTGAAATCTGCTCCCTGGGCGTATTTGCAGTTTTCAGTCACCAGTAGCGTCAGTGTTCAGAGTCACCTGTGACACACTGCGAGCAAGGTCACGGCTGCGGAGCAAGTCTGAATAATGGCAGATGCAGAAAGAAATTCATAGCAGGCAGAGCAGCATACAGTCTGATTGCTTATATACCTCCTTACAGAAACAAGGCATTTACTATGTCAACTTTACAACTGGTTTAGAGGAGAGAAACTTTAACATAATCGATAACTTCTCACTTGCAACACCGCAGCATAACAATGCGCTCTACTGAAGCTTTTAACCGCTTCAGCCAACAAAAGCGAGCGGGTGAAGCCACTTAAGCTGCAAGAAATATTATTGTAAAAGTCCACTAAAGAGTAACAAGGATCAATTTCAAGGCTGCGCTACTGAACGCTCAATTCTTTTCATTGGTCTGGTAGAGTATTTCTTCTAGCACTAAATTAAATAAATACCCTGACCTTACAAACCCTCACTGGCACCAGCAGGACGCTGCACTTTCCTTCCCCGTGGAACCGCAGCAGCCTTCCCACCGGGATTTATCTTCTATTCAGCCCGCAAGTTGCTTGGAGCAAAGCCTGTCTTTCATTATCTCAGTTAAATAATAATAAATGAGAAAGAATCTTTACTACTCTCAAGAGAAAATGCAAGATATGACATAGTAACTTTTAAGCTACTTTCCTCTACCCTGAAGGGTCCTGGTGATCCAAGAGAAAGTTGCCCCTCAGCAGCAGGGAAAACACATACAGGTAACCCCTAACACACGCACAGCCTTGGTATACAGCAGGGACATTAAACAAAGTGGAAAACGCTCTTTATTCTACCCACCCTTCAAACAACAGAGATTTTAGGAGATTCACAAATCCTAGGAGAGCAAGTTATATTTTGGGTTTCATAAGACAGTCGAAATCAACAGATTCTTCCTAAATTTTGCAGGTTTTATGCTCTTTTCCAGAACATGACAGAACACAGTCATTTTAATCTACGATATCACTATGAAACTCTACTTAATACTAATCCTTCTAGCCCTGCTCCTGCTTTCTGCTGATACAAATCTCAAACAAGCCCCCTGAAGATATTCACATATTGGCACGAACCCGAGTCAAGGCCACTGCCTGTAACCAATTTCAGCTCAATTTATTAGAACACTTTACGTTCAGTTCCTGCTTAAGCTAAAAATAGTATGGTCCTATCTAAGCACACATAGCTGCTATTTACTTTGTGAAATGGTTTTACAGTGCTGCATTAAATTCCTGTTCTTTAACAAAAATAGGTTCTCTGGTTTTCTCTCTCATTCGCAGCACTGAAGTTTGACAAGTTTTTCTTTAAACATTTCATAGTCCCCTCTGATGCTAAAAATGACAGAAGAGAGAAATATTAGTAAGCGTAAACAGCAGAAGCATCAGTGGGATCAGCACGTCTCACAAATATTCATGACAATACAGCAGTGGGCTCTTTGAACTGTTCCCAAGAACAAGTCTTTTGATGAAAAGGTTCATTGATACCAGGCATTTCAAGAAGAAAAACCTCACTGCAGCCACCCACTTTGGTGATTGCCATTCAAAGAGCTCTTTTCAAAAATAAACAAAGTTAATCATGCAGCAAAAGAGAGCTGAGAGACCAAGGAACTGATCACTGCCACCGTGCAAGAATTAGAGATGGGCTGGCATTTTAATGAGGTGATGATTCCCACAGTCTATCACCCCGTGAATGCTGAAGGCTTTAGTATGTTCTGTCAATGTTACTCCCCAAATGTACAGCGTTACAGATCAGCTTTCAACTTCTGAGCTGCTCAGGGACCTGCAAAGGAAAGCCAAAACGATAAACCTATTGAAGAGGCTGAAGTTTGTTCTACGGGGCTCCGTGCCTCCCCACTGGGAACATTTTTAAGTCTGCAAATAAACTACTTAAAAAGCGACTGGTTTAGATAGGCTAAACCACGCAACTGTATGGCTTGGAGGATGACTCTTCCATATAGATGTGTACATACACACACATCTGTACACAGACACGTTGCTCACAACTATATACACATACAGGCATGCCCACAGAGTAATTTCTAAGAAGTCCCAGCATTAGCAAGAGCCAGATATCTGGTTATCTACGTTTTACTTGACAAATGCTGAAAGCCAGTGGAGGAGCACCGACTGTGGCAACCCAGCTGTATCAGTCGCAGCACAACCGGCTCCAACGCCCTTGTGTGCCCATCCAAGCGGAATGACCGACGGTGGGATCTTTGTTTCAGAAGACCTCACACCACTGACATAACCTTCCCACTTTTCTCCACGGTATTCTGCTCCTGCCATATATTTCAGTAGGCGGGAGATATTTTAGCAGACAGCGGAATAACAGGGGAAAAAAAAACAAACCAACAGAAAGTGACGTTCCCAGCTCTTTGCCACAGTCGCATCCTCACTCTTCCCAGTGGGATTTTAATAGCTTGAAATGCAAAACTACAGCTTGGAAGATGAAATTTGGTTTTGTGCAAAGTAATATCACATTTTTAAAGATATTTCACCTGGAAATTGTAATAAGTCTCTGGCTTTTTTTTAATTTTTTATTTCTGAAATGAGAAAGAGAGCATACCTTCGTCCACCGGCAGAGCTTCACCCCAGAATGGCTCCCAATCAGCTTGTATCCTGAAAACAAGAAATAAATCAAACTATCGATTTTCACTTACAATAATTGATACACAAAGCTTATCAATTGGTACACAAAGTTATTAAGCATCACCGTCTCGATGCTGCTCCTCCCTGTTGGCCCAAGGGCCACACTACCAACAGGACGCCAGCATCCACCCACAGCACTCCCCATTTAATTCTGGGGGCCTGCACCCCACAGCAAAGGCCATGGCCACCAAGGGACTGTGGCCAACTTGAACCCATTTCTCTTAATGGGAGATTTCTTTATATTCCTCCATCTTGTTTGAATCGACAAAGGGTGGCCACAAGACTTTTCCATAACAGGACGGCAGATTCGCAGGTTTAGCCCAGCAATGTGGGACATCTGCACCGATGGCCGGGGACAGCATGTGGGAGGGAGCAGGACAGGGAACCAGAAGGATCTCCCCAGCCCTAAGTGGTCACCCCAGGACTGACCCTTCCCCAGGACCAAGGAGACCCACTCCCAGAGCTCCTCAGCAGGTCGGACCAAGCCTGGAAAACCGCTCATGGCACAGTTGTGAGAGTGGAGGAAGAGAACCAAAATGCAGGGCTCAGCTTGAACCCAAACTTCACAGGTTCACCAGTTTCACTAATTCCATCTCCACTGGCTGTGGTAAAGCCACACTGAGGGAGCCGCTCCTCCATGCCCCGAGGAAAGCCAATTTCACATTGCTTCCCTGCTCCCCAGCCAAGATCAACACAATTTCATTTAAATTTATTGGTCCAGAAGGATTAATTCCACAACGTTCGTTAAGCACTAAGTACTATTATTACCCAAACTGCTTGAGTTGGGTTATTTTCCTCTTTGAAAAAAGTGCTTAGAGACGAATATGTCTGAAGGATTAAAAGTCACTTCAAAAATCAGCATAAAAATAAGAGGGATTTGAGGAGCCTCACTGTGTCATTCACACAGTAGCGTTTATACGTCAATGGCCTGGTTGTCCCCAAACCCAACACATCTCAACCAGCCACTTTAGGCTGATGTTTATATTAACCCTTGCAAGGGAGATCAAATTTTAGGTATCAAGTCTCCGTCCTGCCAACCAGCATGAACTTCACAAGGAGAAAAGCCTTCTGTTCGGCAGAAGAACTGGCCTTCACCTCCTACAATGAAAGGTGGCACAATTACCCTGCCCTGCTCATCTGTCACCGTGAACCTCTTGCACAGCAAGACCCCTGGGGCACAGTGGCACTGCCCTACGTCCCCTCTGCCCCCAAGGACACCAAGCCAGCCAGGAACTACAGTGACAGTAGGTTCCACAACAGCTGCACCAGCTAAAGAAAAACAACAAACAATCAAACCTTGTGAAGGCTAACAAGGAATCCTACAGCACCAAGAACACACTGCTGTAGTTACTCTACCACTTAAATCCAGCAGAGATCTACCCAGGGTCCTCTTTCTTCTTGACCTCATGTTTGTTCCTGCCTCCTCCCACTGCTCTAACCTTGCTGGGGATTAGGACATATGACATTTTAGCCTCCTCTGTTCCCTGAGGTGACTCTCCAGAAAACCGTAGGAACACTTGGGCCAGCACAGGGGAGGTGGCTGGCAGAAGCAAGCAGTGGGGACCTCCGGTTAGACGGCAAAGGGGCCAATTGCTAGACTAAGTGAGGCTTTGGTGACTTCAATGTCAGGCTGCTCCCACGTCCTGCACTCCCTCTCCCCCTCCAGCTCAGTGGGAATGGTCAATATTTCAACCTTTCCCTCCCTAAAAGAAAAACTCCAAGGTTCACATGCATTTTCAGGGTTAAGCCAATATAGCAAGGAAAAACAAATTTCTGTAAACCTTGGTATTTCACACCGCAGATCATCCAATCCTTTCCTGGAGAAAGGCATCACTGCAACCCTGATCAGCACTTCCGACATGGAACTGACAGTCTGCAAAGCCACATGCAGTATTGGGGACACCTTTATCCAGGACTGGATGAGACCCAGATGATCTTGTGGCAGCTTCTGACTGACACTTGTCGGAGGCACAGCCAAGTACTCACAACTGCCTTTGGCTGCATCACACCATCTCCTCCCACCCTGGGTCCATCCTGCCCATTTCTTCTGCATTTCTTTGCAAACAGGCTTGTCCAGCAAGGTCTAATCTTGGCGGAGACCTCCCTGCGCTGCTAGAATTCAAGTCCTTACAGGATTTCTTGATGAGTGTGGAAAAGGGTGATACATTTCTCCTGCCTCTAATATGACTGTCCAAGCCAGACTCTTTGCTGATGTCAACCAGCACAGCCCTAAACATATTTTTCCCATTTTTCGGAATCCAGCAATAGCATTCATGTATGATTATTCTCTCACAGAGAGGTAATATGGCTGCTTTAAAATGGGTTTTAGATTAAAGTTTAATTGGAAATAGAAGATGCTTGCCCAGATCTGCTACTGAGTTGTTTGAGGGAAGAGAGGAAGCAGCTAAACTGAGCAAGGTGCCAAGCTCCGGAGCCCAAAGCTGCGGCATTTTCTCTTAAGTTACTTAAATCAACTTCCACCATGTGGAGCGCCCACAGCTTCCTATAAAGGCCAAGAAAATTGTACACGTTCAACATCAAAACAGAGTCTTACAAACTTCAGCCAGCTTTAGTGATGAGACGGGGTTTACTCATCCCGTTTGCTGCTGCCAGGAGTCACAGCTATGGTTACAAGAAACAGCACGTACTTGCAGAACTTCCTAAAAGCTCTGTACGAACCTGCTGAACTCAGGTCTTCGACGTGTAGGTAAGCCTAGTAGGAAATGTGGTTACCCTGCTAAGGCATCGCAGTGCGCACTGGCTGTGCCATGCTTTTTCACACTTGGAAATTAGATAAACTATCAGTGACGAAGGCCAAACACTCCTTACGCATCTACTCTAGGTGAGCAGGGTCCTTCCACCTCTGTAAAGCCTGCTTCTTCAAGCTTTTGCTTTACTGCTGGCTAGTAACCCCGGCAGCAAACCAGTTCAGGCTAAAAGAAAGTACAAAGGGTTAAGCAAGAACCAAGCAGCACCGAGTTTCAAAGCAAATATGGGAGAAAACGTGTTCGAGAACCAGTCTGAGGGTCTTCTCAGTGCCGTTTCCACATCGCAGCTTCTGCTGAACACCCTTCCGAAAGCACAGGCTGGCTCCTCTCTGCCCATCAGCTCTGCCACAGCTTCTCTGTGGCCCTGCCAAGGCAAATGGTTCTTGAATCAAATCTTATCGATGGCCCAGAAATTCTCACCTACATACGCCAGGGTTCACTGTGAACACATGCACTTCTTTGCTCATAAGAGATACTACTTGTGAGCAACAACTGTACGTGAATATTTGGATACACCACCTTCCAAACAATAAGAGTGTGACGTCTTGGTGGGACTCTGCTCAGTCCGTGTGGATCTTCAGATACTGAGGCTGAACAAAACCAATCCATTTATTATTTCTACAGCCTAATATTCAAAGGATTCCTTAAATACTAAGCAGGCTCAAAGTAATCAGCTCAACTCCTAACTGAAGACACAAGAACATCCAATCTGAAGTCTGTGTATTAGCTGATCCAGCTCTAGATGATAAATTCTGGATGTCCTAGAAGCCTGCCAAACTTCCCAGAAATTGTCATTTTTTACTATAATAAGAAATGAAATAAGCTTTTAAACAAGCTTTTGGGCGAATTGAACGTTATCAGGCAGTAACACTAGGCTGATAAAGATTTGGCGATTGCTCACCCTGACAATCCAACCGGAGTTTGGCAGACCACGGACAGTTTTAACCGAAGAGATGGCCGGCGGCACAGCTGGTCACTGCTCTGTTGTCTGGGGCAAAACTGTTCTGCAGCCATTTAAAACTACATTGCAGCATTTCAACTCCATCACGTAAATAAATAGTTTTAGAAGTCCATTCTCGAAATTCAAAGAATTCATTGAGGGAGCCTACTGAGCTCTCAAGTCACTGAGACAGGACGCTGCTCTCTACACACTTATGTCATGGTTCCAGGAGAGGAAGGTATTCTCGTTGTGGCTTTGCTAGTTTACCAGCGCCATACACACAACAAGTGTTTCCAAGCTCATGAACCTGGATGAATTATGTGCATATATGAGTAATTATGTCTTCTTAATTTTGAAAGCAGAACAGATACAGTTAAGACAAACCAAATTTCTACAGCTGTCCATACCAGAAGCGGTATCATGATATCTGCACACTCTGAAAAAAACGCTTCTGTAAGACAGCCATACTGAACAGCTTTCAAAGGCTGCTGAATATCCCAATGTGGCGAACCATCTAGAAGAAAACCCACAGACACCCTCCAGTACAGATCTCTACACCAAAAGCTTGCTTCATCAGAAGATTTTGAAAGCACAAAGCAAAAGAAAATTTAATTACAAAAGAATGAAGTAGGTCAGTGGTGGGAAAATCCCCAAAAGGTACAAGAAAAAAGACTTAGCCATCCTTCTCGAAGAGCGCAGTCACTGTAAGCTTGGTAAAAGCCAATGCGATGTCGCATTGTGCTTCGCAAACTCAAACGACTTTCAGAAGGCTTTTCTTCCAAGAAAGGCAACATCCAGCTAGCAAATCAGTCTGGTTCTGTCACGCGAACTCCATAAATGAAAGCCCTCTGGTCTGAAGCAATGATTATCTGGTAAAGCTGAAACTCGGCGCAGAATGGGGAACTTCACACTAGGAGAATGTTTACAGGAGGGGGGAAGAGTTTCCAATTTCCTGCCGTTTTGCAAGAGTGCAGTTTCAAAGGGCCAGAGCTGAAGGTGAGCAACACAGCAGTAATCCCTCACCACCATTTTAAGGACCATTTTGGAAGTCATAACACTATGGCTGCACTTGAGCCAGCACCCAGAAAACCACGTTCTGACTAAAGCTAGAAAGTCAGTAAGAAAAAAACCTGAGAAACATGACTGGTGAAAGGAACCTGTTCAAGTTATATCAGTATTTCATACAAATACAGAAAGAAGTGGAATCTGGACAGTGGAATTTTTCAGACTGCCCCAGCACGCTAGGAGAAATCTCCAGTTTCATTCCCAGCACTGCTCAGTCATCTAGAAACCCTTGCCAAGCCCATCAAGATCTATTCTGTAGGTTTTCTCTTTTTTTGAAAAAGAAAGTGCTTTTAAGAAGTACAAAAGGCTTCAGATTTGTGGCAGGGCTTGCTTCCATGAACTCAAAGCAGGAGTGAGAACACGAGAAAGGATTACAGGCCTGTACCTCCCATGCAAAAATGCTGGGGTTCCGAAGTGGAGAGAAAGCTGGGTCTTCTGGTGGAGCTCCACTGAAATGCTGCTTCAGATCCTTCTCGTCATACACAAAACAAAGAACATCTTGAACGTTTCTAAACACATAGTAAAAGCCTACTAAAGGTTAGTGAAACAAATACAGCTGCTTCAGCAGACAAACCAAGCCTAACCAAGTATCAAGAAAATGAGACTGGCAAAGTTCAAGGGCGGGAATGCCAGTAGCTATAATAAATTCCAGCCTCAACAGCAGATCATAAAAAGAGCTAAAAAATTCCTAAAATCTGGCTTTTCACTTAAACACAGATGTCCCTTTTAATCCAAGAGCACCTTTTCCTTTGCAGCACAGAACCGCCCAGGCAATAGGAATATAAAACCTCCAATACTCAAATACATCATTTCTTGTCAAATTATGCCTTGGACAAAAACAGCCCCAGAGACCACTGATATTTTCACCCACATCAACTGGTACTGAAGAAAAGCCAAAGGAAAAGCCTTCTGTACCTGGCACCTTTGACAGAGGGCAAGGTGGCAAGCTAGACCATTTGCTGAGCTGTTGCAAAAGGTCTGCCATGAACGCGTCATGTTGGTGACCTCTACTAGTGGCAACAAGTAGTTGTTTGCTACTAGTTTGCAACAAGTAGTTTGCTACCTCAACTAGTAGCAAAGCACACCTTACAGAAGTGAGGCCAAGGACATCAACAACATGGCAGCCCATCCCATTTTAATCCATCTCCCAAATCAACTGTAAGTTCTTGAGACCTCCTCGTGCCCAAGCTGAGATGAAGAAAAGATGTCCATCCCTCAGGCCAAGCAGTTTCACTAACTCCCACGTTGGCTTTGCCATCCCAAGAGAACAGCTGCTCCATTACTCCCAAAAAGGGACTTTTGAGGCTTGGCAACCAAACATCCATCACCATCCACCAGAACAATCCCAACAAAGCAAAACTAATCAGCCATCTCCAGTAGTCACCTTCCAACTGCTCTCAGACACTGCATCCAAGATAAAGCCCCCCAAGAGAAAGCCTCCCCAGTGTTCCGAATAGCAGAAGGCTCCTTACGCCCCTGTCTGGGAGGTTGGGAAGACAGAAGCTCCACTGAGGACTAGAGCACACGCAATCCACATTCAGGCTGCAAAGCAAGCAGGAAAAGAGAAAACATGATGGGACTCTTGACCAGGCTGTCCCACAGAAGAACCAGTTTCCCACAAACACATGCCCTGCACTGCCTCAGCTCCCCTTGAGGGCCAGAGCAACAGCTCCGTTGTCGGGACCCCGGCCTTTCCCCTCACACTCACCTACTCTCCCCCGGGGGACCTTTGGGTCTCCTCCAGTGCCTTCTGTAGCCCTGCCCCATAGCTCCAGCTCCCATCACATCTTCTACCTGCTGTGGCTGGCCCGATGGCTGGGCAGGAGGCAGCAGATGCATGCCTGGCCTGGAATCTCATCTGCGCCAACCGGCAGTAACCAGGTGGCCAAACAGCACGGGTTACAACTCAGAGGTCACGTCATTCAGTGAGGGGGAAAAGAGCCCGTCCAAACCACGACAGAACCTCAAGCCCCTTCTCTTTTTTCATACGAAAATTCTCAAGAAATCTGCAGGAACTCAATGTCTTTAAGAGCTGTATATCAGTGTCAACTTTGGCTCAAAAGTCTCTAGTGGAAGGAGGCAGCCAGCCTACACAACTTTCTTCTTTGAGTACCCAGAACAAATACATAGAGAGTCAGAGACAGAACTACAAGTTGCTACAGACAAGACTTTTTTTTGTTTGTTTGTTTTTGTTGCATTGCGTCTCTCTTTTTCAGTCATTCCAGGCCCATTTCCTTCGCCACATTTCCATTTGTATGAACCATCCCTGTGCCTGTGGAGAGTGTCATGTTATAAAGAAAGGACAGCAAATTTTATCCTTGCCTGAATATATCTTGTATTTTGTTCCAGCTTAATAGACTTAATTTCAAACACCAATACTCCCCAAAGCCCTTCCAAAACCTAAAAAAAACAACAAACGGATGCACTTCAAATATAAATGCATTTATGCTTGTTTTTCTCTATTATACTTGGGGTAATTCCACCAGCTCCACATGAGGGAAGAATCAGGCCCGCAAAAGCGAGCTTTCACCATCTACTCTGCTCCTGATAAGCTGCTACATCTGCACCAGCAAATTAGTATTGCAGTCAGCTCGCCACCAGCTCTTGGCAGCTTCCACGCTGTAGGACTTCAGCATCTTCTGCTTCCTGGATTCTTCCCCTTTAACCGTGTATTCGCTGTTTATTTACACAGACATTTCCTAAGGAACTGCAAGAAAGTTTAGGAGACTTCACTTGGCCTGCTTTTGGTCATTGTATTTATTCACCTTACTAAGAATAGTTTGATATTTTGCAAATATCAATTGCAAAAACTAATTTTTAATCTTCCCATGGCCAGTATTTGAATTCTGTGGTACATTTCAGGGACTGCATCAGTGTTACTAATCCCTGACCTAGCTGCGAGCTGCTAGTGCCACCTGGAGTTTAACAGCTATACATAAAGCACACCAAACCCCAAAGACACTTGCAAACATTTTCAGCTCACAGCCTGTAAAAGCACACATCCAGCAACACCAACCTCTGCGCAACATCTCTGCACAGTGGATCTCACTTCCAAAGCCTGGATGCTCAAAAAATTCAGCCCAGTGAGCCACGCTGAGATGGTCGGAAGTGCTCAGCGCTGCCAGCACCGGAAACCTCAGCCCAAGAATGGACAGCAAAAGCCACCAAATATTTTAAGAAAAACCTCATCTCAAGCAAGGCTGGTAAGCACTTGAAAAGTGCCTCAGCCTCTCGATTGCCCATACAAGCTTAAAAACATAGATCAAAGTATATCTTTATACCAACCATGAAGTTAAAGTATGAAAACCAAGCAGTCCACACTATTTCAGATACAAGGTGCCTCCTAATAATCACTTGCCTTTGGATACAAGTAAAATAGAGGTATCCGGGACACCCTGGTGCTAAACTGCAGGCTCACTTAACCAGTAAAGGCAGAACAATCCAACTGGACTGCAGCAAAACTGTACCTGTGGTAGCAGAGACACAACAGAATAATTTATACAATGTCAGCGGGGTCAGGCTTTGGGCATCATTAATCCATTGCCATTGTGTTGCCTACCATGAAAGGCACAGCTGCATTTAGAAGTGCTACAGCAGAAAAGAACAAAGCAAAGAACACGTTGGAAATACACAGTATGAGCAGCTTAAGAAATCCAGGTCCTTGGAATCTCCTAAGTAAACAATCAGCTCTTCAGGGGTTTGAGTTTGGTTTTCTCTGTTTTATTCCTGCACATTTAAGAGAAGGACATCAAAGAAGACCTGAAGCACCACTAAATACAACTGTAACTTGATAAGGACAATGAAACTGGCTGTCAGTGTGCGACATTATGGTTGACCTCCAAATATTTCAAGAGGTCGGCTGCAGTAAAACCATGATTCCCGAAACGACCGGCCTTTGCTTTCGTATTTGGCATAACAATTTGTTTGCCTTTCAGGCTGAACATCACTAACAAGAAAACATTTGGCAAATCAAAGAACAGTTAAGACTAGTGACGGTTAACACCCCAACCAGAGCACAGGTCTTTGCGCTAATGCTGTACTGACTTTACAGCAGCAGGAAAATGTAAAAGATGGTCAATATTTTGTACTCCTGAAATAAGCACAGCTGACACAGGGGATGCTGAAGGAACACCCACGGATTCACAATGTTTGCGTGTTGTGTTTGGTTTTTTTTCCCACAGTCACCTTTCCTATTAAAACAGCAGCTTGAGACTCCCTCTAAAGCTAAAGAAGAATTTAAATTCACTTCCTGAAAAATCAGCAGCTCTGGAAAGGCAAACTTCACCACATACAGAATCTTCCTGGTACCCAGGCCAAGCAAAAAAAACTTCCAGCCCGGCAGGGATTGTTTCAAGAACCTACAAGCAACTGCACAAAGCAAATGAGAACACGTTACGCTGTATCTACTAATCAGCCCAGGAAACATTAATATGAAAACTTTCCTTCTATTTTCAGTTTATTTCATGTCATCTACCTAAACAGATGAAGTTACTAAAGCATTAACACAGCAAAATGCTACCACTGCAAATATAACACGCAGCCAAATACTCCAACCGTCAGCCTCTCCCCAGCTATATTTGTCATTTGGAGGCACTAAATAGTTTGTGCTGTATTTGTATTTTATGCAAGACTGAACACTGAAAGGGAATCAGCGTTTTCCCACAACACAAGATTGGCTACGACTTTAAAAAGCAACTATTACAGAGCATCTTTTATAAACGTATTTGCAACTAGGCAACTACAAGGGCTTACACCTATACAACCCAATAGGCGAGGCTGTATTTAGCTGAGATTCAACCCCGGTGCTAAAATAAAACCATTGCTTAAGCAATATTCAGTTTACCTGCAGGAAAGTAAATTTGTCTGAAGGTGAATCAAAATAAAGGGTTGGCATTACAGTAGGCTGAAGAGATGCTGTTCAAAGGCAAACTTCTGTTACACAACTACAGTTTAAAAGAACAGCTTTCTCCTGAATCACTAGTACTAGTTTTTCCTTCTCTTGGGCTAATTATGCCCTCAGGGATAATCTTGAAAAGACACTGAACCTACACGCAAAGCAAGCAGTTGTTGCTAAATAAATTAGATTATCTTTTGACTACATTGCACTTGTTATTTTGGGGGGAATGGTGCTGAGGGAAGGAGGGAGTGGTTTTATTTTTATAGCCACATAAGCCTTTCTTAGGGTGTTATTTGCGGTGGGGGGTGGGGGGGCGATGGGAAAGAGTGTTATATGGCATGTGAAAAAAGAAAGGCACCTTCTGTTCTTCAGTGGTGAGTGACCATTAAAGAATTAAGTAGCAGAGGAAAGGAGGGGAGGGTTGTGCCAGTCAGAGGCAGTCGTAGCTGTAAGGATACAGACACAATGGTTTCAAGTCTTTGAAACTGCAGATTTAAGTAAGTGGATGCTACTAGTTGATCCAATGCTGGCACTTCCCCGAATGTCGAAGGCAGGGAGAAATACATGCCTACTTATCCGGATAATGAATTCTTGTCCCTGGAACATCACAAGGAAATCTGAGTTCTCTGGGGAGCTTGCCTTTGTGTCAAAAAAATTATGGTAGGAAGGTGACCTTCCCTCCCGCACTGCTTTCCTTTTTTCAAATGACCACTTTTTATGAATCATTAGAAAGGCACCGTTCAGTCGCTCCCCAAACCTGAACCAATAGAGACTGTGAGCCAGTGTGAACCACTCCTGCCACTACCACGGCACGGCGAGAGCAATGCGCCACAAAGAAGCCTGGGCAAGTCAGGACCCCAGGCAGTCTCCACAGCCCTACTAGGGTTCCTGTGCCCCAAAGCAAATCCTGAGATGTCTGGGGAACTTGGCGCACCCTTCCATGGAGTCAGCAGCCCCTCTAACCTCTCCAAACCGGGGACTTGCAGCAGACAAGCATGCTCACCTCCCTGCTGCCCATTTCTAGACAACCACTTCTCCAGCAGCCCACTGCCCCAGCCCTGCTAGCCAAATCCACCTGTCCTCCAAACACCTTTGCAGGCCAACAGAACGATTAGACTTCTGGATTAAACACAAGCAGTAGTAACTAAATAAATGAATAAATAAAAATAAAAGGCCCTAAGAGTGCTCCAGCTCCTCTGCAGCAAGCTGCAGTGTAACTGCCACCACACTACAGCCTGCAGAATTGAAGCTGAAAACAGGTATCAAACCAGGCTCCTACAATCCCTCCGCTGGTCCCAGCCAGCAGCACCACTACGGACATGAAGGAGGCAAAGTTGCTGTCACTCCTTGCTAAGGCTTTACTTCATTCCTTCAGAGTATGTATTTAAAGAATGGCTCTTTACTTTGTAGCTGTGCTAAGGCTAATGCAAAAACCTAATGACCAAACACATCAGATACCTGATGGGCAGGACACAACACCAGTCACCTGGAAAAGCTCAGGCTGAAGAACAGCTGAGATCCTGGAGAGAAAAGGTTTTGGGATCCCACAGCTGCTGGACTCACACAGAACACAGCTGGAACTTCAGAGCCCAGCTCTGCAGCAAGGTGCCTTGCACCGCATGCGATAACCAGAAGTGTGTTCTCAGAAGCATCAGGAGAAATACTATTAATTTAGCAAGGAAGAAAACTGAACACACTCTTATCCTAAGAGATAAAAGAAATTAGACTAAACCCCCTTTAGTCTCAGCTGAGCGGCATAGGGAAGCTCCCATCACCCTTCTCCTGGCTCTGCCACTCAGAACCGAGGCTTTCAAACTGCAAGGCTGTCAGCCCGGCTCTTCTCATGCTTCCCCTTTGTTTTAAAAAAGGCATTAAGTTCATCAAAACTCTTCCCTACAGCTCACAGGAGAGCTACTAATCTAGTCATCTAGTAGATTGTTAAAGTTAGTTTGAACTACTTCCTTTTCTGGAAATAAACTTTCAGTAACAAGATCAGAGTTTGAAATAAAAGAACTAAGATGCAAAACAGAGATGCAAAGCTGATCTTTAAATATTCTTTGAGAAACCTACACTCTGGGAGCTAGAAGCACGTGGGACTGTCATCTTCTCTCTCAAGTTGCCTTAGCAGATACATGAAGCCCTGTGAACCCTGATACACTCTCCACACACTATAGCGTGCATCACGCTGAGGTGCATTACCCAGCTTTACAGTCTGCCCCCGCAACAACGGGATACAAACAGCCCCTGCCTCTGGTTAGAGCCTCCCCATGACTGAGGATCCAGAGCAGTGTCTTTAACACAAAGAACACCATCTTTCACTTGCTCTGTTAGAAGTCTACCCCTAAAACTTCAAAGCCTGCTCCACCATCTGGTCTTTGCAGAACCTCACCTTGTTTTGTGAGCGCTTCCCTCAGAGCCGGCGTAATCATCTCTCTCTTTTCACCCTCCTCCTTCCTCCCAGCGTTCTCTCGAGTCAAGCTCATTCCAACATCTTCCTCGAGCTCACGTTCTCTCTGTTTAAAGACAGTAAATTACAGCCGTTTAGATTCAAGCATCATGTTTTAAACACTGTGGCACAGTTCAGCCATGGATCTGCTAAACTTAAAACTGACACAAGTGCCCACACATGAATTCTTGCGTTCGTGTAATCCTGCATTTTATCCCTCTTCCCATCAGACTCTGACCTTTTGGTAATCCAGGACACTAAATTTAAAAAAGAAGAAAACCCACAACACACTAGATTTGTTCCACTAGCACAGCAATAAAATTCTCTAGGACATTTTAAGAAACAAGGTGTTTGAATCTCATCTGAGAGCAAGAGGGACTCAGGGTTTAAGCCCAAGTGTTCCATGACTGCACAATAACCTCATCTCTCCGCCAAGCACAAATCGAAGGGAACAAATCATTTTGTGCCTGACACGCAATTGCCTGGAGTGACAAGCAGCTGTTGTCCTAATTATTTGGGACAGGTCAGGGAAGAAAGCTGCATCACTACAAGGAGTTAGCCCAGGAGTTTCCAGAGTAGAAGCCGCGGCCTCCAAAAGTCACCTAAAGAGGCAGACAAGTCCACCACCAAAATTCGGTGATCACCAAAGGCCATGGAAGAAAAGGCTGTTTCCCCCTACCCCGCAGCCAACTCCAGACACACGAGCTGCAGCATCCCACCGACCTTTACCTTCCACCAAATGCTGCTTTACAGGACATGGTTCAGCCCTTGGGGCTTACTTAAAACCAAATGCAGGAGTATCACGGAGTAGCATAAAGTTATAAGCAGGAGAAACATAAGCACAGAAGAAATTGTGAATCCTCCGCTGTATAAGTGCCACTGCTGAGACTTTATGGGTATTTATTGTTTCATGCCTGCACTAAGAAGCATGAAAGTGTAAATAATTACCTTTGATATTTCATGCAACTTATAATCTGTCAGTTCTTTACGGCTTTTTTTGAAATATTAGAGGAGTTATGGATAAACAACAAACAAAAACCAGAGGACGTTCTGTTTTCACAAAATTCTGGCTATTTCACATCCAAGCCACTTTTGTGCCAAAGACATCAAGAAGTTCATACAAGCACTTCCAGTTTGAGTCTACCCACCAACTGTTCGCATCCCTGAGGAAACCAGTGCTCTTGACTTGCCAAACCGTGTGCTTCACAAACAGGGAAAGCAGACACAGACAGATTTCTTTTGTACCTGAGCAAAATTTCAGAAATTAAAGGTGCCTCAGAAAGAAAAAAAAAAAAAACAGAAAAATACAAAACCAACCCACTTAAAAAAAAAACCCACACAGACTCAGAGTTTCAAGGACAGAGTTCCTAATAAGCACTTAAGATGGGAAGAGGAAAGTGAAACATTTAGGGGCAGAGTTTACCACCTTTCCTACTCATTTTGAATAAACCTTTGCTCGGTTTCGGTGAGGTTGTCCAACAAAGGTATTTTCTAGTGACCAGTAACACAGCGTGGTCCTTACTTAAGGAAAGGCGTTTCCATCTTCTACTTCCTTTCACTCCCTTTGCTGAGTTTTTAGGCAGAATTATTTGGTTTCTGTAACGCACCAAAACTTCCCTGAAAGGCTAGCTCTATTAAGTAATCAGCGTTTGTTGAGTATAAAAGCTCATTTCTTGAGACTTGACCTTCATTCATCAGCAAGATGCTT
The DNA here is from genome assembly GCF_964199755.1 of Larus michahellis. Taxonomy (NCBI): domain Eukaryota; kingdom Metazoa; phylum Chordata; class Aves; order Charadriiformes; family Laridae; genus Larus; species Larus michahellis. The sequence goes on from NC_133902.1 coordinate 12,118,501, forward strand.
CCTCAACAGTAAAATATTAATCTCACTGGAAAACCCTCATGCATAAGGAAGGAAGGGGCTAAAATCCTCATCTTTTAACTATTAAGTCTTAAACAAAGAGCTTGTCCTCCCACAAGCTCTCATTTAACCCCAAACTAGGCCCAGTTGTCCAATTACAAAGGAAAGGCACCATCTCAGCACACATTTCTCAGCTACTCGAAGCAAAACACTACGCAGGATTTACAAGTGGACACATGCTGGCCTATCAAGCTCTACAATCTCATGCCAAATTAATTCTCCCAGAAGAACTAAATATGCATTATGGAGCACATCATAATATTAAAAATGCATCAGCTGACTTTAGTACAAATGAGACATCCCATCCAAGACAGTCTTCAGATACAGAAAAAGTCCTTCTGAATTTAGAGGGCTTCCATTTCTACCCGCTTCCTGTGCCTATTACTGCAATATGTGAGGAAAGTACATAAACATAAGAAGAACAAATAAAACTGCCTTACTGGCAGGGCAGAAACATTTATTTCAATAATCATTTTTCCCCTCATAGAGATAATAATATTCCCCCCCCTCCATCCTGATGTGAAAGTGTATAAACAAAATAATCATTTGTTTTTCTCTGAACTGCAATACCTGACTTGTTCGGTTTGGCAGGTGATTGGCTTCAGATATTTCTTGCGGGGAAATAGAATTCACAGCCCTGGGAGTTTTACTTATTTGCTTAATAAACCTTTCATATCTATTATTTAGAGTTTGAGCAGAGAGAACAAAGTTAACTTTGCACTGAGCAAACTTCTCAAGTTCTGGTGATTTAGCAGAAAGCCCTGTAGTAAATCTAAGGCAAATTACTGTCTTTCCATAACAAATCAAGCAAGTAGTGACAAGAATCAGCTTTTCCTGCCCTTGAAATACTTCACTGCTGAAAAAAAAACTGAAGAGTCATCCTCTGGTCTGTGTTCACAAAGAAGAGGACCCACAGATGAGAAGACCTAGGGGTACCCCCCAATTTCTTGGCACCACAAGGCTCAGCACAGCTCCTGCTGCAGCCTGATGGGGTTTTTTTTGTTACTGCCATTGAAGCAGACCTGAAAAAAAGCAATCAAACCACAGCTGTGAGGACTTAGGATGACCTCCTCTACAGGTGAAGGCAAAAAAAAAAAAAATCTCTTTATCTCTTCCCTTTTATTGCCATGCAGGCAGCACAACAGCCAGCACACACTTTTTGGGCAGGCAGAAGCCCATTTTTGATGGGTCAAGAGCACAGAGTATTGAGACAGGGCACAGACATGAGACAGGGCTCAGCATTCCCTGTGCCAAGGCAGAGGTGCCACTGCCCCTGTGACAAATCACAGTTCAAGCGTTTCAAAGGATTTCCTAAAAATATGCCTACCAAACTCATCCACAGCCACATCCAAATATGACCAACAGGACATCCTACCGCTGCTTCTCCTCTTTGAAGTGCTCTCTCCAGGATGTCAAGGTGCCCGATATCCCCCCGTGTTTTCCATTTTATTACATCAAACGGTCTCCAAACTACTACTACAGGGGTGAGAAAAACAGAAGAAAAGAGGAAAGCTAAACTCCGTGCAAAGAAGCATTCCCTAAATTAACTTAATTTAGCATTTTTAGCCTCCTGGCTCAACTTATTGATGTGCCATGGCTGGGGAAAAAAAAAAACAAAACATACAAACTGAAAAAAACCCTGCCATGCTCCCCAAGAAGTTTTTACTCCCAGAAGGAAAATGACACAAAAAAAAAATATCCCAGTTTTGACTAAACTTCTTTCCTACTTAACCTCCCAGTGGTCAAACAAAAGGGAACCCCTGGCCTTGTCATGATTTACAGCCTCATCCGTCAAAAGGCTCCAGGATCTTCTAACAAATGAAAGGCACAAACATTAAGAAAACAGTAATACATCAGGGGCTGGAGCCAGGACTAACAGAATCAGCGTTAAGGGAAAATGTTGGCAAGACTATCAGGAAAAGACTGCCTGGCAGCAAGAAATATTAGCAAAACTTTCCCTGGGGAGTCATTAAATGAAGTATTAAAGTTCATGAATTACATGAATGAGGAGTGAAAGTTCACACCAAGCAGAGCTCTGAAGCAAGGCTCCAGTGGCAAGAGGACAGCGAGAAAAGCTGACAACTTTTCCCCCAGTTCAGGCTCAGCTGTCAATGCCACCACAGGGAAGAGCCACGTGGGGGTTTTTTGAAAGTTGATTAGACATCAGGCAGCCCGTCACTCGTTTCCTTACAAACTGCCTTCCTGCAAGACTAAAACACATGAAAAAAAAGAACAGGACAGGGAACTGGCTTCCACAAAGATACTTTTGAACACAAGGAAGAGGAGCAGAAGACTGCTAGGGCACCGTGGGGACCTTCCTGCCCCAGGTACAAAGCTCTGGCTGTCACAACCCAACCGTAACAAACGGAGACGGAACTGCAATTTGCTCAGTCCATGGCTGAAACACCCTGCCAATCTCACAGCGACGCAGGATACCCAACTGCTGTCAGTCACCAATAAAAATGGCTTTGAGCATTTGCAAGTGAGCACCAAGACGAACGCTGGAAACCTAGATCAAGTAATCGGTGAACCAGCAAACACTCCAACAGCAAGAAAATCTTATTAAAAATAGCTACTAGAGTCTACATAATCACAGGCTACATGCCCACCCCATACATCGCTGCCCAGCTAAGCGCAAAAGCCTGAACTGAAGCAAAAAGCAGACGAGGCTGGAAAGCACAACAGTTGAGAGATGGGGAACGTGGCAATCCATTACCTTGCCACTACTGAAATAAGGGGTGGCTTCATCAAAAGCAAAAATCTTGGCATGCATTTCCAAGAAGTGTCCCTGAAATGGGGAAAACCCCTGAGAAGTTCTGACTGAAACCAGAAGTAAATGAAAAAACAAACAACCAAACAGGAAAAAAAAAAAACCACACTCAAAGGCAAGATTTATTTTTTTTCTCCTAGAATAGAAACCTTTGTGAATGTTCAATGACAAGCTAGATGGAAGTCTCTATTCACTTCTACCTTACTCTGCTGCAGAATAACAGAAGGTCCCTCGCGTTATTCTCAGGCAGCAGGTACTAGCTGAGCTGCCATCTGAAGGATGCTATTCAGACAGACCTGCAGCTCAGCCCCCACAGTGGCAATCTTTTTTTTCCTTTTGTCTAAAAAGTCAACGCTGAGATTTTTTGGACGTATACAACATCATTTTAAAACCCAAGCTCATGCAGACAAGTAATGACAGAAGACTTATGCTGCCATCCAACTGAATCAGTCTGAAAGGGCACTGTGCATCTTCTGTGAAAATGTGGAAGGATAAACGATCCCACCAACGTCCATTTTCTCGTAGGTTCAACATTGGCCAGAATCCTCAAAGACAAAAAAAAATTCCCAGATCGCAACTCTAAAAATACATCTGCATGGCTCCAGGGGGGGTTAGGATTGCTTCACTGCGCTATAACTTCCACGCTCTGCTGTAGGGAAGGATTTTACAAGGTGTCATTAAACCACAACTCCATTTCACATACTGCTGCATGAGTCTGTCGACATTTGTTTCATTTGGGAAACTTCCTTGGACACACCATGCAGAAGACTGATTTTCAAAGGAAACGAGAATCAGAACTAAAAATGTGTCTGTCTCCACCCAAAAGTGACTAGCTTATACTTGAAAATTGGGCCATATATTCACATTTTTATTCCTTTCCTCTGTGCTACAATAATCAGAACTAAAATTCAGGTAACATGATTTAACAAGTGTCCCGAAATGCCCAGCCTAAAACCAGTAAGATTTTCCACTTCAGCCTATTCCGCTTTCTCACATGCAGAGCGTGCAGCACACATCCTTTCACAACACCTTGCCATATTTTGCAGATTATTTTTTTTAAAATGGCTCTGACTTTTCCACTCCATCATTTCTTTCTTTTCCTTACAGTTTAGGACTAAAAGGGCATTTCATTTCAACTCCAATCTTTCAAGTGGTCAAAACACCATGCACACATTTAAAAAGAAAAAAAAAAAAAAGAAAGTGCAATGAATTTTGCTTCTACAGTAATTTGCTGTGTTTGAAGAAGCCTCCAGTCAATCTGAGCTAGTACCAACTAGGGGTGTATTTCTCAGTAGCAGCATCTCTTGTGGAAAAGCCAGCCCTTGTGAGCAACAAAGCTGGTTGGACTGCAGACAACTATTTTGTATTAGAAACCCTGAATGCCTTCCACAGAACGGAAGGCATCCAGTTCACCGACACAACTCAGACCTCAGCAAGCAGCAGCCGGTTCTCATATCTGCCTTAGCTTTCACCCGTCTGCAGAATTTTTGTAATGCAGTAAAGCCATAAAATGTTAACACAGGTTATAGAATCATACAACTGCCTAGGTTGGAAGAGATCTTCAAGATCATCCAGTCCAGCCATCAACCTAACTCCGGAAAAAAAAAATTATCACTAAACAGTATCTCTAAGCACTACATTTATCCGTCTTTTAAATATCTCCAGGGATGGTGACTCCACCACTTCCCTGGGCAGCCCGTTCCAATGCTTGATAACCCTTTCAGTGTAAAATTTTTTCCTATTATCCAGTCTAAACCTCCCCTGGCGCAACTTGAGGCTGTTTCCTCTTGTCTTCTTGCCTGTTACTTGGGAGAAGAGACCAACCCCCACCTCCCTACAACCTCCTTTCAGGGAGTTGTAGAGACTGTTGAGCAGAGAGACGCTTTTCCTAGGACCACGAGAGTCCTGAGCACAACTCCCCACTTGGGTCAGTCTTCCCAGGAAGACCATTTTGCCAAAGGCTACGTGCAAAGCTCATAATCAGCAGAAGTCAGCGCTAACCGGAGAGCAGCAGACAAGCTGTACATCCCTGAACAGGAGCTGCATACAAGTCTTCCAAGCACCCAAATTAACAGTTTTGGTCTGTAGCCTGTTCAATGATATGCATCGTCCAGCTTTTCAGAATGAGTAGATGACAGGCCACAAGATTATCATAAGAATACAATATTAAAGTCAAAAGGAAATTGCCTGGTTTCTACCATAATCCATCTTCATTGACTGTAAGATAATGTAAACTAGTCAATTAGGAAAACAAGACAGATATCCAAGAGCCCTGCAGAGCATCCCTTGAGATCCAAAGCCCCACTTTCCAAAATTACAGGCAAAAGAAGAGTCAGAAATGACTTGGTGCTTCATCCTCTCAAGGCACACGCAGCACAGCTCCATGCACACAACCACAGAAGCTGCTTTTCCAGCAAAGCCTTGTGCTTCACACCTGAGTCTCTTCTGCGTGCTTGCTTACAGTAGATGATACATAACAGCACTCCTCTTTTAAAAAACTACTGGTAGTTGTTTCGATAGTGCTGATCATCACAGGGGCCCAGCCCAGGTGAGCAGGGTCAGAATGACCAGCCCAGGTGAGCAGGGTCAGAATGACCCCCTACACAGGGATCACTTACTTGCACAGATAGACCCAGATTGCCTTGCCATGAAGCACTGGCACAGAGGGTCCGGCCGTGCCAGCGGCAAAAAGAAACATCGTTTTCTCATGCAAAAGCTTAACCGCACTATTACATGACAAATCTACAGCATAGTTTGGCACATGTTTAAGTGCTCTGTGCGATTCAAAACCCACTTAATGCCACATTGTAGTGTCCTGCTGCTCCTGTAGAGCTGAGATAACGCTACTTCCATTCTCTTATGCCATGCTCTTCTGTTGAGAAGGCTTTTAGGAGCGGCTCCATCACACCTGCATATACACACCACCTAGCAAAACGCAGTCCTCATCTCATGCCAAGCCTCTGCAACCAACAGCAAGAGAGAGATGTCAGAATCTCAGCTCTGATGTGAACAGGGTAGATACTTTGCCTGCTTTGCCAGCCCAAGTATCAGCAAAGGAAGCAAAATTGTGGCTCGTAACAGGAAAGAAAAAGCAGCTCCCACTGCCCATAAGTGGTGCTGCCCTCTACACAGAGGGGCAGGACACTGAGCAATTCGAAGATGCAAAATTTGCAGTTGAGAGCCTCTTACAAACTATACCGACCGCTGGGCAGCCACAGCAAATAAGGTTTGCTTGGAGACTCAGCGTGGACAGGCTCACTGCCAGCTGCTCTGCTGAATGACCGATCCGCAGCGTTTGTCTAGTGGAACATGGACGCATTTACTCTATCTCATAACACCTTATCCAAACAATGTATTTATTTGGCAACAGATGCTGCTCTCCCACAGGACAGCCTTGTGCTACTCTCTCCTCAGATACAGCAACGAATTCAACAGGCTGCTTCCTCCATGCTTCTCCCAGTAATTGCCATCAGCAGATAATTACTGTCTGTGCATTGATTTGTGTACTTCTATTCAACTGTGTTATTTGGCTGGCAAGAACCTCAAAAAAAAAAAAGCACAGAAAAAATAAACACCTGAGAAATGCAGCACAAAGTCTGTGAGAAATAGGAAGCAGATGGGCTGGACTGCTGCAGGCTAAACCCTGATCAGCTCCAACAACAAATGTGGTCAAGAAAGGGTTGCAAAAAAGAAAAAAAAAAAAAGAAAAAAAAAAAGGAAGCCAAATACTCAGAGGGACTTCAGACTTCCAGAATTTTTTGGTATGTATCAGCTCTGCTTCACTACCCATTTACTGACTGATTTACAAGAGACTAAAGAAGAGCAGGGGATATCAGATCTACCACCCAGGGCAACAATAAGAGTCTTCATTCATAGATCTCAAAGCCCTTTACAAAGGCTTGTCAAGGAAGCCAGAATCATACCACATGTCAAAGGCAGAATGTCCAGCCAGAGGTTATCTTTAAAGTAATTTTTTTCTTTTTTCCCTCTTTTTCCTTGGGTACTCCCAAATCCTGCATGGAAAAGGCAAGCCTCTTTCAATAGCCAAGGTTTAGAGAAGAGAGATTTGAAGATAGGAAAGGGGAAAGGTGAAGCGTCCCTGTGACAAATCCAGACTTTAATGCTAGAAGTAGTCCCCAAGCAGTTAAATGATATTTCTTAAAGCTTATTTTAAAACGTAGGATCATGCTGGATTCTGCGCCAGAGGAGCGGAGGTCGAAATCTAGCCCAGAGACCGAGCTGTTGCAGATAAGAGCACATTTTTCCTATAGGAATCTTTCACCCATTAAATGTCAGAGAAAGTTTTCAGTGAACTCTAAACGCGCACATCATTTTTAGCCATTTCTAAATCTGACAGTTAAGTACCCCAGCCTTATTCAGTTCAGCTAAAGTACAGCTAACAATTCTTGCATGCTCTAAAAGTTTCTGCAGTAAGGCTTAGTCTACAAACATTATACCTTAAATTTATAAATCTTAAAACTCACTCTCCCATTTCAAATAAAACTCCAGCCAACTTCATTAGAAGTTTCTTCACCCAGCGTCAGCAAGGTCTGGTCTTCCATAGCAGCCATATGCTCACAAAAGGCTGTTAGGGAAACATTGCGAGTAGTGTGATTTACAGTCCCAGAGGTGGTAAAATGGCTAACGTAGGATGACTTTTTAGGGAAGAGTGCCAAAGGGGATCAGGAAACCTCTCCTGGGGCAAACGGACATAGAAGTAAACAGAAACTTCTTGAACGTGGTCTCTGGGACACACGTTGTTTCCCCTAAACCCGGTCTCAGTCGTGCTCTCTCACACACACCCCTCCTCTGTATTTACATTGCAAATCTGACTATCAGCATCATTAAACTTCTTGTTTTAGAAAACAAGAACATTAATCTCAAAGTTGTGTCAACAAAATATGCCTGTTTGATTACTTCGCAACCCATCCAAAAAAAATTAGGATATTATTATTACCATTACTCATGCCTGCAGTTTATAAATATGAAGGTTAATAAAGCCAGTTCATTCCCTGGGAACAAGTCGAGATTGATCTGCCTTTCCAGTTTATCACAATCTCCCAGCTGCGGGAGATAATCTACATTAAGAAATGGTGTCCCTATGATTAATAGCAGTTTTGCAGGCCACAAAAACACCCATCAGATTTCACATTTTATCTGATACATGCATTTCGGGGGAGTAACTTTGGAGGACAAGGAAAGCGTGCCACAATTGTAAAAGTTCGCTTAGTTATTAAATCCCCTAAGAACCACCACTGCCTTCTGCTGCTGCTTAAAAGCAATTTGGAGAACAGGCACAGGTTCTCAGCCTAAAAATAAACAGGTGGAAGGGTAGTAAATGCAGAGAAAACCCAGACCTTAACCCACCTAAGCTGTACGTCACAGCACCACAGCCTTGGGTCATCAGGTACCTGAGAGAAGCAGCCTCAGACCTCCCCAGCCCTCCAGGCCATGGTCGAATTATGCACTGTTGGGCTTTTCATGCCTAGCAACTTGGTTTGTGAAAGCCTAAGCGTTATCTGTGCTGATGCAAAGGTTTAATTCCAGTTCAGGACCCAAATAAGTATCACCTGCAACTAGTTCCAAAAATCTAAATCCTCAGGAAAAAAGGGCTGGATTTTTGCAGCTATGAAGTAGTTATCACCATATAGTATGAGATTCGGTAAACAAAGTGTGGAATTTGCCTTTGTATACACCATCATTTAATATATTTCAATCCTGTTGCCATCCAACCCTGTGCCAATTTTGGTGCTCAGATTCAGCGTACCATCACCTTGAACCATGTACCTTTATCCTCAGCAGCTCTTTAAAAATCCATCTCTTTTCCAAGGGAGAGTACATAATAGCTACAACTCTACCAGGAAGAGAGGTTCTGGCATTCACCTTGAAGTCCTGAATCCACCTGCCTAACCCAAATGACTGCAAGAATCCAGTACCTGTCTCAAACCCTTTGACAGTATCTTGTAAAGCACAATGAAACTGCAGCATATGGGGAGAAAAAAGCTGTAAAACAAAACTCAGCCTTGATTCCCATCAAGTCAAGCAACAGAAGATGGATACAAAATTAAATTAAGATCACCTGCAGAGATGTGAGCAAACATTTATTAGATACAGTCGCCTCCACAGCCTCCCTCTGCCTTTCCCATAAAGGGCAGGACAAGGAATTATGACTGTCTGTCACTGCACATCTGTCTTATCTGCTAGTGATTCTCACAAGAGGCAATACATGCCTGCAAGGGAGATCAAAGACGGACCCGAAAACGTTTCAAATTAACTATACTGCACAAGGCAGAACCTGCTCTTCGCTCTCCCATATGCAGAGGGGTTAATACACAACACTGACATCGACAAAACCCATGCTAAAAACTGTTAAGCACATTTCAAATCCAAGCAACTCTGCATATGAAGAGGTGTCTGTGATATAACCCTGAAAAACCCAAGTTTTCTCCAAACTTGCTAGCTTATATATGGATAGTTCAGCTACAAAAACCCAAAGCGTTTGCCTGTGTTGGTAAGGATTACTGCAATTTTACACAGTTCGGCATTCTGCGAGAGAAGAAGTGGTGAAAGGGACAACACAACTCATTTGAAAAAGAAAACTTCTCATTGTACAAACTCATAGCCACAAAAGTGAGGATGTGACTTAACCAAGATGCACTGGATTTAAACAACTAAATCTTCCTGCCTGGGAGCAAGAGAGTCTGGTCACGATAAATTACTTTCATAAATGCAGATCTTCCTGCTCTTTGATATCAAGTCTTCAGCATTTATTTTTGTTATAGTAAATAACTGCACCTACGGGATCATTTTACAATTCAAGCGTTTGCATAAACCTGTTGCAAGGCAATGCGCACAGTCCCCAGGAGATTCACCACCGAGACAAAGTCATTCTTTCTCCCAGCTAATGACAGGGATAGCCATAGGTTCAGGCTTCCTCAGGAAATATTTACACAGCTATATCCTGCCATTGCTCTGGAAACGACACCACATTCAAGAGAGCTGAGGATTTACATCGAAGTCACCGCTGAGGACCCTTTCTCCATTACCTGCTCTGGTTACAGGAGCATGAAACCAGAAACGTAAATTGCAGCTACATGCATCAACCATGCAGAACAGGAGTAAAGGGGCCAGCAATGAGAAATACATTGTTCAAGGTTTCAGAATTAACCCAAAAACCTGGGACATGACTATGGCAGCACAGTTCAGTGGCAGCAGCAATCAAGAAAGGCTGATCCAACGTTTTAGGGCCTCCTGTCTCATCAGCCGACAACAGCTCATATCCAAAAGGGCCAGCACACTTCCATGCACAGTACAAGTATAATTCCAGTCCCACACCGACACTTGCACTCTCAGGATTTAACTATTTGCAGAGGCAAGAGGGCAGCATTCAGCTGTCACGGCAGAACAACTGTTTGCCACCTCCTCTGAGGAAAAGGCAGCAGATCAAAAAACCACAGCTTACAACTCCAGATGAGCATCTGTGCTCAGACAGAAGCTGCCGCTCAGATCAGAGAGGCTACTTAGGTCAGAGCCACAAGAACCTAATCTACACAGATACTTACACTTCTGTATTAACTCGTACATACAATGTACAGGCCTCTCACTGCTCAAGCACAGCAACAAGAAAGCTAAGGAGAAAGCAGTCAATTGTTTGAATCATGCATCAGCCAAAATCGTAGATAGCTATGAATTTTCACTGCCTATGTATAAAACCATACCATAGTGACTTCAGCCATGCTTGCTACCAGAACAATGGGCACGAGAAGCTATGAGCAGAAGTATTTTATTACTGTGCTCACTTTTTATTCATAAACTGGACTGTGATACATTGTTTTCCTGGTTTACACTACACCTTGATCATGGTGTTGCCATATTTTGTCAGTCAGTGAAAACTCAATGCCTAATTTCTCATAAAACTGCTGCACAACACCACCTCCCTTCCCTGCTCTAAATCACCTCCCAGGGCAGGGCTGCTACAGAAAACGCAGTTCCCTTTTAGTCACTGACCTCTAGCGGTGAGCACATGCAGGAGAGGAGGAAGAGGACCACCTCGCAGCAGTTACACAGGGAGAAAGGATCATTCTTTCTCCCTCCCAAAGGAAAGCTTAACAGTACATCCACCCTTCTCTTGCAAGCTGCAGCACACAAGTCAATACAAGCTCAGGGACAGGAGTACCCACACAGCAGTGTGCCTTGTCCCCAAGTCCACAGAGCCACTCTCCTAGCGTCAGTGTTACAAGCAGCCGAAGTGTTCTCCTCCTTCCCCCTCCCCAAGGTGATGAACGCAGATCCCCACGCTTCCCTTGTAACCCCCTTCCCTCCTAAGCACGCAGCCTCCCATAATCCACAGCCTGGGTTGCTGCGGCCCAGTGGTGCCATCTCAGCTCAAACTGCTGAGGAAATTGTTAAGCTTTGGGAAAAGGCTCAGAGAAGTCCACACCATAGAGGCACGCAAGATAAGGAAGGTGTAATTGCAGACAGAGGTGGGCTTGTTGAGGGGGGATGGATAGCAGCTCAAGGGTTCACGAGGAAAGACACCACCACGGAAAGGGACAAAGAAGAGTCCGCAGATGGCAACACAGTACATCACAGGTGCATCCTGGCGCCAACCTTTCCCATCCCGACTGCCAGCTGCCCGGCCAGCAAAGTGTGGGGAGCACACCAAGGCTTAGCCTAGCAGCTATTTAGATCCTCACTCCTTTTTGTGTGCTAGCCAAATAAATGAGTTTGGTTTCCTGCTTGCAGACTGAACACGAGAAAAGAAACATGAACAGAACCGCACAGAAAGAGGGATAGTAACACCCTGAAATAAATCAGGAATTACGATTGTCCTTGACAGCCTCAGCACAGGTTAGATCAAGCTCACGGGCTTGCTCTGCCAGCATAGCACCTCACCTTAGGGCGGCAGCCAGCAAGGCACGGAAGGTCTTGCAGCAATGTGTTACCACTTCACCTGCAGCTTTGCTCCCCATCACAACATACCAGCACAACACATGCCTGCATTTCAGCTGACATACCCACGGGCAGATACTGGAACAGGATTCATGTTTAGACACCAGACTGCGAATCACAGTGGCAGAGACATACATTCAGATCTGAATGTTAGCTGTGGAAGTTATTTCTCAGACTGAAAATAATAGGTTTCCATTGCAGCATTTGCTCGGTGAACAAGCCGGTTAGCCCGTAACTAGATCCAACACACCTCCAAGTATGTTCTTCTGGGACAGGTTCTCCAATAGCTCATATTTTATTCTCCCTTTAACTAGACCCTACAGATTCAAATCCAGCAGGTAATATTTTAGTCAGTTCAGCTGATCAGTGACAAAGACCGGACAGTCCTATACTCATTCTAACAGCAGTACCTTTGCTTTCTTCATGTGGCTCATGATATTGCCAAGATCTTCAACATCGACGACAGCATTTGTGCCTCCAGCTTCCTCAGCATCAGCCTCCTCCTCGCTACTGGTTTCAAACAACTCCTCTGCCTAGGTAAGAGATCAGAGAGAAAAAAAAAAAAAGGAATGTATCTGAACGTTAAACATAAGACCTTCATATATGCTAACCAGCGAAATCAACAAGACTACTGAAAAACAAGGAATAGTCTACAAATACCCTGTACAATGTATATGAGACGCATTTAAACTTGGGGCTTTTATCAGTGTGTATTTTTAAGAGTTCAGAGCACACAGACCGCCTGAAACTCAGTCCAGATATCCTGCCTCCAGATTGCTCTGTTTTCCTCACATGCCCAGCCGATCACGAGAGGCAATACAGAGGAGCCCAGCTCCCACTGCATACTACAACGGTCTGGAAGCCTAAAACCCTTTAACTCCTGCAGGTGCCCCCTTCTGAATGCACAGGGAGTGAGAGATCTGCTTTCCAAGTCAACCTCTTCACAGAGCAGAAGACTCATCTCCCTTTCTGTACACAGCCAAGATACAGAACAGCAGCACTGGTGTAACAGCAAGATTTAGTCCTCTTGTTCCTGCAGTGGACAGCACTCTCAAATTCACTCAGCCAGAAAAGCCCCGATTTTCCTCCAAAATTCAATATGGCCATTGCAATCATTTCAAATCCACAATAAATGGCTTGCAGGGAGGATTAAAGTGCCATAGCAGCTCTGGGTCTTGCATTGTAGAGCAAGAGAGGGGATTTCTATTCAAAACCTGCAGTCAACACTCCAGAAGGCACACAGATGATTACAGACACGTTCAGAGGAAGTACAGGACTTGCTCAGATAACACTCTCCCAACTGTCTTTGGAAAAACCTTGGGATGCAGGCAAAGCACCTAAGCTTCAACAAGTTGAAGCGGAAGCAGATTAACCGCTCACAGAGAACTAAATGCTTCACTTGGCCATGAGACAAAGCAAAGGCTCTGATGAGAACCCAGACTGACTCCCTGGAGCATCTGTCACAACATATACCTCGCCATATTCAGAAGGAAGACTGCATCATATAAATATATGCATATATAGCATCATATAAATGCTATAAGTGCTATCTAGCCTAGGTCCATCACTAATGCTTTGGTCCTTCTTCTTGCATGGCTTATTCTACCTGTTAACCACCACGGGATCTCATCCCTCTTCCCCCTCTGCTCCACAACAAGGAAGTATCAAGCTCCCACAGCACCCCTCTGGGCTGTAGGAGGGAGGAGAGAAGTCAAATAGCGCTCCAAGGGGCACTAAACCAGAAACAAGGCCACGCGGATTTTGGCTCTACCTCAGTATTCTCATGTTCTGATGCCCCGTGTTCATGATCTGAGCTCTCTTTGCTCTGCTTCCTTGAAGATTTGCACTTCCCTTTCTTGCACTTCCCACTGCAGGGCTTCTTCTCCCCTCTGCAGAGCGCCTGGAGCCGACTGAGGAACTTGACTTTCCAGGCTTCAAAGTCGGCCTCAATGCTGCCATGCTTGCTCTGGGCCACGTTGCAGTCCCCCTCGGCACGAGTCATGATACGGCTGGCACTGAGCATCCACAGCCACCTGTCAATATTTCTTCCAACCTAGGGCCGGATGAAAGTCAGAAGCAAATTAAATGAAGCCAAGTTAAACAAAGCAGGCAGTTAAGAAAGTGAGGATCAAGCCTGGAAACGGAGCTAGTGAGCCGCACAGCACTGCATGGCAGGGACCTCTGGACTGCCTCTCACCTGCTGACTCAGAGCATGGCCACAGGTCAGCCTGAACACCATCACACTATTGCATTAAGGGGCAAAACGGTTTTGGCAGAAAATAAACCCCCTTGCGTTCTAACACTCCTCACCGAGGTGGGAGGCTAGGTGCAGATAGGTTTAAATTCTGAGGGATGCCCAATTCAGCACTATCAGTCCAGTCGCATTTAATATATTAAACTGTTACGATTCCGGATACACTAACAGTGGACTGCACCTTCAGTCTAGTCGTGCTCATGAACTAGCACGGCCTCTCTCAAGTCTTTGGTTGTGTTCAATAAGAAACCGGAATAACTAGCTACTTAAACAGTGCAGTTTATTTAAACAACAGATATATAGGTTCTTATGGTTGCCGGTGATAAATACACTGTCTGCAAAGCACGTGCAAATAAAAGTCTCGTTAACTATACAGACGCGCGATAAAGTTATAAAGAATACAGCCTGGCTATAAATATAGGAAAGTGACTCTCTAGAGAGACTTCTAAGTTTCCTGAGGAAGCCCTCGGTATAGTCTAAGTCTTACCCAAAGGCAGCCCTATGGGGGGGAAGAAAGGCTCAGCCTGTCGACTGGTCCCAGAAGTCAAAGGCAGTCTGTGATGGAGTCCTCCCTGACTTGTTCACGAGGGTGTCTTCCTTGATATCTCCCCTTTCTTGGGCTATTTTTATACTATTTTTTACCTTCAAGGTGGAGTTTGAGTGACTTTAGTCATAAATACCTTCATTACGATTGGTGTAAAATTCTCTCGCTTCACATTTAAAGGTAGAGTTTACAAAAAATTCAGGCCGCAGACTCAAGGAGGAGTGGTTGCACCTTGGAGGCGGGTAGCCTTTGGGATGGAGGTGTGTTTTGGCATTATAATGACATGATAATGAGCAAAGTTCTCACAAAGGACAGCATTTCGTCAAAATTCGACAGACTGTTGGCTCAGGGTAGCAAGTATGCAGTTTATCAGTTCCATAGGACCATCTCGTTCCCATATCTGCTGTATTATCACAGGGCAGGGCCATGGAAGGTCCATTCCGCTCTGTCCCCCGTGTTGCTTTGCAAGCAATATTGTATAGGGAATCGCAGATGTAGTGGATTCTTCGCATACCAGCTGCAGCTGTATTCTACCCTAGAAACTTTTTGATTTTATACCTTTCCTTAATGTGTGAACAGTGCTGTATTTTTGATCATTTTAGTAATTATTCCACCCACACATCCCAGGCTCACATCTGAAAATACCTCTGCTATCACACTGATGTGATAAGAGATGAGCTCTGGGAACAAGCTTCTTCATGCAATGCTTGTTGGTCAAAATGCCCACATGTGTAACACGTTTCTTGTGTCCCCAGCTATACAAACGTAACAACCTGGGGACAAGCCATGCCATTTTTCTGACTGAGGTGAATCTGACTACCAGGCTAAGACGTTATCATATTTTGCATCAGGAAAGAAAGCTAAAACCCACACAATACAGCAAAGTACAAAAGATAGAGAAAAGCGCCCTAGACTAAAAGACAGCAAGGTTTACAGTACTGTACCCTCATGCACCGATAGAAAGCTTTCAAAGCTGGGAAATTAATGCAGTAAGGATTTACCAAATGTATTCTCATACCTCCCAGATTAATGCAGTGCTTACGGGACTCCTTTCCCACTTAAAAGGGCAGCACAATTGCTTCAAAGCTGCACTGCCTATGCCCTAAACCCAGTCTCTAATCAAGTCCTCACAGTGACTGCAATTCTCACACAAACTACCAGTATCATTCGGTTTTGTAGCATTTAAGAAGGCTTAGCCTTTCAGAGACACTGAAATCAAAGAAATGTGCACCGGAGATACTTACTGTGTTGTAATGATCAACATAAACTGAGTTTCCCAGGCCAAACACAGCGTATCTCAGGCCTTTCAGATACGTTTTCCCAAAGCGGAAGTCATTCACAGCCTCTCCTAACCACTTACAGAACCAGGCTGCACTCTCAGTCGGCTGTCCATCTGTGTACGTAGCTACCAAGAACACACAAATGTTCCTGCTGGTTGTCTGAAAACATGAAGAGAAGAGAACAGAAGAGATCACTGCAGTTTGCAGAACTCTACATCAGGAAGACAGCTGGAACACATGGACAGTTGCAAGAAGTCAAAGACAAGATTTTTGCTAAGTGGGTTAAGAATCTTTGGTGTGGGTGCTGCAGGTAATAAACCCAATGGTGGTGAATGGCCCTCCTCCCTGCAAAGCCATCTTAAACTAGCCAAGGGACATCGAGCTGTCTTCCCCTACCTAACAGAGACATGGTGGTAAAACACAACTGGACGCCTACCCTCCCTACCCCAATCAACAGCGTCTTGAACAGACTCTTGCAGCGATAAAGTCTCCCATGGATTCAACAAGCAACTATCAATATTCATGGAAGAAAAATCCATCACTGATTACTCAATATAAACACAGCTCCCAAAAAGCTTAACTTGTAAGTCTTCGAAGGCTGCAGAAGTATCACCATCTACTTGTTCCGGTTTTGAACCCTTCCCCAGGTGTACACTGTTAAGAGACAGATCGGGGGACCCAGTGCAGCCACTCTCACTTAACTCCCACTTGAAGTAGCTCAAACAAAATCACCGTCAGTATCAAAATATTCTACATGATCCTCCTAGTAATTTTCAAAATTCAGGTACTTTCTGACAAGGACTGATGGGCCATATTTGCTTATATAGAAAGAAGGGAAGCAATTTTCAACACACAGCTTTGGGGATTTCCAGGATAACAAGAAAGAAATACAAGAAAGAAGAAAAGAGCCTTCACAATCCCAAGAAGAACTTGTATTTACTATTCATGTTTATACAGTACCTACCTCCTCTGCTAAACAATCATCTGGATCATAATCCCCCATACTAATGACTTCCACAGGCAAATTAAGGGAAATAACTGCTTCAGCCAGACTTTTGGCAAATTTCTGAAAAAAAAAAAAAAAAAGAAATGCAGAAAGTTATAAATTACTTCAACCCAACTATATTAAGGTTGGAGCCTGCTATCCTGAGATGCCCCCCACCATGGGAAGAACAATGACACACAAGAATTGGACACTGGACCTATAATCCCTCACATTTAAAAAGTGAAGTACATTGGCTGAAAGAAGAGAGTTACATGAATTTTCATGACTAATGATTTTACAGGCACAAAAATTAAATTTCTTTTTAAGAAATAAAGCATCTAAATCATCAGTTCCCTCTAACAAGACCTGCTAGCAAATTAAAAGTATATTGCAAGAATAAATTTTATGTTTCATAATCAATGTCTCTACTGTATGTTCCACTTAAATGAAGTAAGTAGAATAATATTTATTTTTTATATAGTTTTCACTTATCTTTCATGTTAGGCAGTGACTTCTAATGAACTTTCTGATGAACTTTCAGTGTAGTATTTCTAAGGCAAGCAACATACTTGAATCAAAACATTATTTAAAATCAACTTCAGGCACATGAAGAAAGTAACTTATACCTTTGCTGTGCCCGTCTGGGACCCATAGAAAATCTTTACCCCAGCGACATAGACCTCCTTTGCCTGCAGGGTGGCATATCCATTTACTAGTTTGTCTTTTATTCCTTCAGAAGCAGCTGGATTCCCATTGGATTTTTCACCCTAGGAAAAGAGCGCGGTGTTTCATTCAAAGTGATTTTAACCCCTTGGGAAAATCCCAAGGACACTTAAAATACAAATCCCATGACCAGACTCTCGGCACCACACAAATGCAACAGTCAAAGCATTTTAGCTCCTCACACATCGAGAGACACACAAGTAACTATTTCTCTGAACTAGGCCATGCTACAATAAACTCATCTCACACACCTGGGAGATAACTGGATCCACAGCTGAACCTAAGAACCTCCTAAATCGTGCAGCAGAAATTTACTCACCCACACACGGAGGTTTTAACTTTCTGAATGTTCTAATCCCACTCCCAACCTAAAACCAGTCCAGCCTCATCAATAACTTTACTGGAAACACCGGGCACAAGCAGAGTGGATTTACTTGAAGCAACAGAGCAACCCAGGCTGACACGTCCTTAGTAACAAAGTGAGAATAGTTCAGCTGACATCTGCTCTAATATCAGAGCAACGAGGATGTTTAATTACCCACCAACATAAGACAATCCAGACTGAGGATTATAACCATCAAACGAGCACATTTGGGATTTGCAACCACCTAGGTGGGCTCACAGTGAAGTAGCACATTTCACTGCACCAAGGGGGTACCTTCACCCTGCAACTACTCACTTCCACACACAGATTTTGGGGCCTTCTCAGACAAAAGTGCTTATGGGTTCAGTTACCTTCTTTTTGGTTTTGGTGGTGAAGAACTGAATGATGATCCAAATGCTGATCCCAAAAGCAACAACAGAATAGATGTAAAATCTGTGCAGCCATAAGGACACCAAGCAAGTATAGGAAAAGTTCCACGTATCCATTGAGACATTTAAATCTAGAACAAAGCACAGATCTAGCAAGATCAGATTCATACAGTATGAATTTAGAATAAGCACACAAGAAAATAATCATACAGGACCCACAGACTCATGACATTCCCGGTCTCTGAAGAAAACAGCTTTTAGCTAAATCAGTTGAATCATGGAGACTTCACCTCCTGAGAGGTGTGTAAACTGAGTTTCATCTGTATACCCAAGCTAATTTTTTAGACTGTCATACGTAAACTCTGGGTTTTCCTTAAGATAGGGCAGCCAGGTTCTGTTATAAAGGAAAGCAGAAAAATACTTGCGCTGTGCAAGCATCTGAAAGTAAAAAGCCCTTGTGAAACATCCACTGTATTGTACTGGTCTTAGTTTTCCAGAGACCCTACACATGCAGATCTCTGCAGCTAAAAATCACCATCTCAAGGGGGAAATCATCTCCACAGAGCTTGCTGCAGAACAGAACCCTTGCTTGTACACATTAAACGCCACTCTGGTTACGAGAGCTTTGACCCAGAGTGTCAAGGCCACACTGAAACCTAGATTCAACTGAAAGTGCTTTTTCAGAATTCAGGGTGATGTTTGATTCAGGACAACTGAGACTGTACCCTGAATTTCAGGTTGGTTCAGAACATAATGTTGTAGCCAGGAGCACACTTGCACGATGACGGTGCCTGTGATTACTTATCTCATGTGAAACATTCAGAAGCTTAAACAAGGTTTGTTTGTGACGCTTATTGACAGAGAAACACAAATGACACCCTCCTACTGTTATTTACAGCCCTCCTGGATCTTGTTTTTGCAGATATCAGAGAAGAGCACAGAAACTAAATTAAAATCTTAATCTTCTAAATTAAAATCTTCATTTCTAATTTAGTAGTAAGGCAGTAGTCTTCTGGGGGGAGGAAATCCTGAAGGTTAGCAGATCCTTATCATCCAAGCCCCACGCCTGTCAGTGTTGAAGAGGCATTTGGACAATGCCCTTAAAAACTTGCTTTAACTTTTGGTGAGCCCTGAAGTGGTCACACAGTTGGACTAGATGATCGTTGCAGGTCCCTTCCAACTGAAATACTCTATTGTATTGTATTCTTTCTGAAACAGAGTACTTCCAAGAGGCTGGAAACTTTGTTATCTCACTTTTCTCCTGGGCTGTTACTTACAGTACCAGATCAAAAGCTGGAGGGGATCCTCGTCACCCCTCCAGCAGCAACACTGAACACCCCACCCCCCCCCAAAAAAAAAAAAAAGCAGAGAGTGCTTGCCATTGTGTCAGGACCCCAGTGCTGATGGCCCACATAAGCAGCAAACACCCCTCAAGGGGGCTTCACAAACCCACCGCAGCCTGGGTACCCCACTGCTCCTCACCCCCTGTACCCACCCCTGCCATCACCCCATGGCACCCATCCCCCGGGCCTGACGCCCCACTGGACCTTCCCCCCATCCCTCACCCTAGTGCCTGCCCCCTGCACCCACCCCATTTAATTCTTCATCTGTACTCGCCCCCACCCCTGTCACACAGGCCTCCCATATCCCCCCACCCACCCAGTAACCACCTCACAGTTATAAACACCCCAACACACACAGTTATTAACCCCCTACACCCATGTTCTTACCCCCTCATGGTTCTTACCCTCCCAACACAATTCTCACCCCCACACACTACACCTCCCTCGTAGCTCTTACCCCCCCCTCCCCTCCACGGGCCCCTCATGGTTAACACCCCCCCCCATGGTTACTAGCCACACACAACCCTCACGGTTATTACCTGCCCCGTCACAGATCCTACAAACACCCCCCCAGCTCCTTCACGGTTATTAGCCCCCCTCACGGTTTTTAACCCCCACATACCCCTCCCCCCGGGTTATTACTCTACATACACACGCCCCTGAGGATTATTCCCCGCCACACACACAGGACCCCCCCCACCCCCCCGGAGTTATTACACACACACACACCCTGAGGGTTATGACCCGACTCCCACATACGCCCTCTCTCCCTCAGGGTTATTATCCCCACACACACTCACTCACTCACTCACTCACTCTCTCCCCTCACGGCTATAACCGCCACACATACCCCCCTCACGGCTCATACCACCCTCCCGCTCATTACCCCGCGCGCGCACACGCTCCCCCCTCACAGCCATCACCCCGGCCCTCACCGACCGACCCCGACGCCAATACTCCCCGGCACCCCACGCCTCAGACCACGCACCACCGCCCGCCCCTTCCTGCCGCCTGCCCCGGTTTCCCCCCGGACAGTTTTCACCGGCGCGACGGGGGGCGGGCGGGGCGCTGCGGCGGCCAATGAGAAGGCATCGCGGGGCGACCCCGCCCCCCTGGCCCCGCGCGCGCCCGGCGGCGGGGAAGGAGCGGCGGCCGCCATGTCCATCTTCACCCCCACCAACCAGATCCGCCTCACCAACGTGGCCGTGGTGCGGGCGCGCCGCGGCGGCAAGCGCTTCGAGATCGCCTGCTACCGCAACAAGGTCATGGGGTGGCGCAGCGGAGCGTGAGTGCCGGGTCGTCGTCGTCGCCGCCGCCGCCGCCGGGGCTGGGGGGACGGGACAGTGTGAGGGAGAGGCCCGTGTGAAGCCTGATTGTGGTGGGGGGAGACCCGCGTGGGACCCGGCTGTGGAGCCCGGGACGGGGAGACCTGAGTGGGGCCCGGGAAGGGAAGATTTGCGTGGGGCCCGGCCGTGGAGCCCGGGACGGGGAGACCCGCGTGGGGCCCGGCCGTGGAGCCCGGGACGGGGAGACTTGCGTGGGGCCCGGCCGTGGAGCCTAGAATGAGGAGACCTGCGTGGGGCTCATCCGTGGAGCGTGGGATGGGGAGACCTGCGTGGGGCCCGGCTATGGAATCAGGGAGGGGCAGACCCGCATGGGGTCCGGACGTAGAGCTTGCATGGTGTACAGCTATGAAGCGTGGAGGGATGGCGAGTCCTGTGTGGGAGCGCCCCAGACGCTGTGCCGTGCCTCATCCATTCCCTGGGGAGTGACATTAGCGCAATAGAAGTTCCCAGGCACCACTGATTCAGTCCTTGGCAGACTTTTGTTCCTCCTCGCTAAAATCTCTTGCACTCTTGTGTTGCTGACTTCGTGGATTTTCTAACCCTGTCCTAATCTCTAGGGAGAAAGATCTCGATGAGGTCCTGCAGACACACACGGTGTTTGTCAATGTTTCCAAAGGCCAGGTGGCAAAGAAGGAAGATCTTGTTAAAGCATTTGGGACGGATGACCAAACGGAAATCTGTAAGATGGTAGGTTTCAGCCACTTTGCCTTTTAAAAGCTTGGAGAAAACTTTCCAAAGGTTTTACGTAAGAGTCACACAGACATGGTAGGTTGCTTCTTTACTGGAAGGTTTTCATAGAATCCAGCACCAATAGGTGCCAAAAGGATTGGGTTTTTTGTTTAGAAATGGGTAGAAAAGAGTGGTAACTCTGTGGCGTAGGTCTTAAATTTTATATTTGCTTCTTGCTGAACGGAGTTCTGAGTGTGCTGTGTAACATACAGCCTCTATGCACTGATGCCTTTGGACAAGGAAAAAAGGTTAACCAGCACTGAAGAGTTTCCCACCTAAGATATGTTCTGAAGGATGCATGGAAAGGAAGAGGACAGTTGCTTTTTTGGGGCAATGCAATTACATTTTAAGAACGGATCTAATTTCTTAGTCCTTCTTGTTAAGGTATGAACTATGGACTTGTTGTGGGTGGTGAGAATTCAAGTAAATCTGCACTTCTCTTTCTGTAGTTTAGTGTTTCGATGGTGATGGTGGTTTTTTTCTCTGAAGTCTTTCCAGTGTTGCCTGTCATAATTATTGTTTTTCTGCATTTCACGTCTAACAAAAGCATTCAAGCAATTGTTAAATTTAACGAAGTTACTAGAGTTTTCACTCTTTAGTCAAATATGTGGTGTTTATTAACTGTTTTCTTTTGATTTTTACTGTGCAGATCTTGTCAAAAGGGGAGCTGCAGGTATCGGACAAAGAACGACACACGCAGCTGGAGCAGATGTTTAGAGACATCGCGACTATTGTGGCTGACAAATGTGTGAATCCTGAAACGAAAAGGCCATACACAGTAATCCTTATCGAAAGAGCCATGAAGGATATTCACTACTCCGTCAAACCACACAAGAGCACAAAACAGCAGGTTAGTTTTCTTGCAAAATCAGCTTCTGCTCAGAGGTGTTGTCTTCAAGTGTAATTTCTCTGGTAGCAGTCACAGTGGGATCAACAAAGCCCCGTGGCCTAAAGCGTGCGGAATGATTACTCAGCTGGCGGGCAGTTGAGTGCTGGATATGAGCAGCCTCTGAAACTTGTGCACTTTGTTTTCTAACCATTCAGGGAAGAGAGAAAGAAAGAAACTCATTAAAGCAGCAACAGTGATATGCCTGGAACAGAAATAAAAGTTTTATGGCTTATTTTAAATTGAGGCAGTAACTCAGGCTTTGTGTCTGAGCCACGTGGGTTTCTGGTGTTCTACAGTACAACTGCTACTTACCAGTATTTCGGCCAGTTTTTTTTAGTATTTGAAGTAATTTCAAACTGCAAGAACTCTGCCTTTTCTTATTAATCTATCAAAATAGCCTAACAGCAAACTCCCTGCAGCAGAGTGGCAGTGATCAGTACTGAGAAATGTGTCTGAAGCTAATGCAAAGGATTTGAAATTTTGATCTGTGCGGTGTTTTTTAAGCAGGTGTGTAAACGCTCTTTCTTGATGCCGTTACAGGCACTGGAAGTGATCAGACAGCTAAAGGAGACCATGCAAATTGAACGTGCTCACATGAGGCTGCGATTTATTCTTCCAGCAAAAGAGGGGAAGAAACTGAAAGAGAAGCTCAAGCCACTGATTAAAGTTATTGAGAATGAAGACTTCCAGGAGCAGCTGGAAATTGTAAGTGATAAAGCAGTCCTTGGGTTTCCTGCTTGATTTGACTACACGTGTACAGTTTACTAGAAGATTAATTAATATATGGAAGTGGTTTTGATAACCTGCAAGTTTACCAGATATTCTGAATTAGAGGTGTAGTTTGTAGTTTTTAATTTCACACAATTCTAGTGATGAAAGCTTGGAAGTAGCCTTTATTACACAGAGTTTGGTGCTTCAAGCAGAGAGGCACAATGTAATGTCTCCTGGCAGTGACTCTTCCACAACACTGATAAGTTTCTCTGCAAGTATGGCATGTTACTTTTATTTATTTGGTGGGTCAGGCCTGTATTTTGACAGTGGTTAATTAGGTTTTTAAAAACTAGTATGTGGTAAAGCAAAATTTGGTATTGGTGAAAATCTTTCTGAGAGGAGATTAGAATCTAGTAATCCCAACTGTCAAAGGACATGTCCAGCATGGGTAAATGGAACTGCAGAACTTCTGTGGAAAGATTACGTGACAGAAATCGCTTGTCAACTCTGCAAAGTCCTTCTCAGTAACTAAACCGTAATTTTTTTAAACAAAAATTAGTGTTGGACCTTAGAATCATAGAATCATTTAGGTTAGAAAAGAGCTTTGAGATCATTGAGTCCAACTGTTAACCCAACGCTGCCACCTTGAAAGGGGGCTAATAAAAATTAAATATTATTGCTTGACTGATGAAATGTGAAATATTTCAGGTGTGCCTTATTGACCCGGGCTGCTTCAGGGAGATTGATGAGCTGATCCGGAGTGAGACAAAAGGGAAAGGAACGCTGGAAGTGCTCAGCCTGAAAGATGTGGAGGAAGGAGATGAAAAGCTTGAATAACAACAGCAACCTTCCTGGAGCGATTCTACTTTAACAACGTCCAACGAAATGACTGGCGTTAGCCACTCTCTTTTGTTAGGCCTTCATGTTTTTTCCAATCTCTTGCTGCCAGATATTTTCTGACACTAATCCTTTGGGATTTTTCCATGCAGTGTGGGGTTTTTTTAATCATTTTACACTTGCTTGGTTTACAAATGGGTTTGCCTGTAGGAACGTTTTGTGTCAGAGTTGCACTAATGAGGATTGAGTTAAGACCGGGTGCGGAAGTTACTCGAGCTTTGGTTTAGTTTAAGGGTTGCTGTTGAAGAGTGTTTGGCTGGTACGGTGCCAATCAGTTTTGCTCTAAGTTGTCAGTGTTGAGTGGAAGATTCCAGAGGTCACTGAGGGGTGAGTTTTGTATGCGAGGAGAGGAACCTGAAGAAAAGGGAAGCTGCATTTTCACTTCTAAACAGGTGCAAAGTGTGGATCCGTGTCTAAAGTGATCTCTTGGCAGCATAAAAACTGACTTAGACTTCCATAATTGGCTGCTTGATAATTAGAGTACTTTAAAGGACCATTCTTATAGATTTCCTTCACTGGATATAACAGTACTTGCTGAATTAGAAAAAATGTTCTCCAAATAACTTATTCGTAAAATATATTTAGCTACATTTAATACAAATGAACTATCATCTATTTATATATTACAGATACAGAAAGAAAGAAAATAATTATTTTTGTTATTAGTATAGGAGGTATCTCTGGCCGTGGCGATGCTTCGTAGGATGAAGGGGGGTAGCCTGCGCTCATGAGCTGTTCTCATTCGCGTGATAAAGTGAATCTCGAACCAGCAGCAGTGGCCTCTGGCCATTGAGGCAGACAGGCTTTTGTTGGGCCGTAATTCCCTAGCGGTAACTGTTTGTATGTGCCCCTTTTCTCTTTAATGCGATAAAGAACAATTCTGGCAGCTGTCCTTTATCCTCTGGGGTTTTTATGCTGCTTTCTAATACATGCACAGAATTTCCAGCCAGCTTCTGAGGCACGGTGCACAGTTCTTGATAATTCTGTTAAATCTTGTTTCAGCTGTGTTAAACAAATGCTTTTTAAGTTGAACTTGCGTATTTCAAAGAAGAGGGGAAGAGAGGACAACAACTGGAGAAGGAGATAGTAAAAATACATACCACCAGGGAAAGCATATATCCTTGGGTGACTAAAAGCTAAAGCAGCAGGAATTAAGGAGCCTTTGGTATTATGTCCCTGTTTCCATGCTGATAGCAGGCAGCGAGTCAGGAGCTGTGGGCCAGCCAAGGACGGCTCTCTCCCGGATGAGCGTGTGTTGTGTTCATTGTTTGCTGTGTGCGTGACTCTGCCTGTTAGATGATGATTAGACAGAGCTCTGGTTTGTACTCTGACATAA
Organism: Larus michahellis; assembly: GCF_964199755.1. Classification (NCBI taxonomy): domain Eukaryota; kingdom Metazoa; phylum Chordata; class Aves; order Charadriiformes; family Laridae; genus Larus; species Larus michahellis. Next base: position 12,144,070 of record NC_133902.1, read on the forward strand.
CCTTTTCCTTTGTACCATTAACACATTGTGAATTTTCTAGAATTTTTGCCGGGAGAGTTGAAATCAGCTGGACAGGGAGAGGTTTGACCTGTGGGGTGCAGAGGGCCTGCAGCACTAGATCCTTAGTTGAAGGCTTCCTCTTGGAAGCTGATTTCTGCATCAGTCTATTGGCATGAGCTTGTGCAAGGTTGGGTTAAATTTCTTCAGTAACATTTTGGAAGGACCTGCCACTGTAGAGTCTGCGTTTTGCTGAGGGCTAGTGAAACGGAGATTCTTGAAGCATTTTATCCAATTTGAAATGCTTTCCCTTGCTCTCAAGGGGATCTTCCATGGCGTTTAAATTCTGCCTAGGAAGGTTTAGCGGCATAATTAGATACTTGCCGTGTGGATGCAGGCCCAACATGGAGATCTCTGCATGGACAGACTGGCAAGATGCCTTGTGTCTACAAGCCCTTGTCTTTCAGACGGCCATCTCTCCATGCATACTTTGTGAAGCACTGAAGATTATTATGTTAATATTTAGCTTGTCGCAGGCTGTTAGCGCTAACATGCAACTCATAAATCTGCAAATGAGACACTGAGTGAGAGCCTCAGTTGATGTTGGTGTCGGTAATACTTGATTCCACAATCCTGTAATTGCTTTGTTTTCTATGGTCAACACCTAGAGCACAACAGGATGGCTGCAGGTTAAAGATCTTGAGTTACAGAAACAATCCAAGCTGATTTACGAGCTTGGCGCTAGGAAGGCAATTTCCTTATTGGAGTCTTTTTCTGTGAATCAAGCGTTAAGGATTTTCTCTGGTAGAGGGAGCTTCATTTAATTTATCAACAAATAAATGTACATGCTTGCGTTTCTTGTCGTATTTGTAGTTCAGCAAGAATGTATGGTAAGCATCGAAATAAATATCAGTATTGGTAGCTGGTTTGTTTTCTGGCGTTTCCTAATTAACTGAAATTTCCAAAGGTACATATCTAGGTAGTAATAGACTCCTCTTGCCATGGGAAATAAGCTGGCAGGTTCCAAGAGGGCGCTGGGAGTGTGGTTGGGTGTACAAAATTGTCCTCACCCCGTTTCTAGTGAGGCTTGGTGTGTCCCCCGGCTGGGCGGGGTGCAACCGCTGTAACCACGGTGATGGGAAACACAACTGGGATCCCCACTCCCGGCCAGCCTTTGGCTACCTCAGGGAGCTCAGTAATTGGTTATTAATTAATCTGTTGCCCGCAGAAACGGAGAGAAAGGGGCTGTGAGCGGCCATGGCGGAGCAGGAGCGTGGTGTGCAGCAGTTGGAGGTGCCACGCCAACGGTTCCGTGGGCACAAGGAGCTTGGCTCCATCCCTGGTGACACCCTGGGGACCAGTGGAGCCACCATGGCCACCACGCAGGCAGCAGGGCTGGAGGGCCGTGGCAGGAGCACTGGCACCGGGCCGGGCCTGAAGGCAAGCCTCAGCCAGCGTGTCCAGGAGCTGCGCACCGTCATCACCTTACAAGGTGCTGCCCCTTGGGCTTCATGGGGCCGTCCCAGGGCAAGCCGGGGGGGCTCTTAGTTCCCCCGCATCGTCCTGCATGGTACCAACATCACCTTAATGTCCTCCAGAGCAAGGGAGGAAGATTTTCACGCTGTCATGTGAGGAAAAGCTCGGTCAGAACAGGCAGCTGCTCCCCCGCCTGCGTGAGGCGGTGAAGGAGGACATCCATGCCCTGGACCTTGTCCAGAAGGTACCGGCAGGTCCCATCTGCGGCACTCCTGCCTGCTGCTGGCCCTGCAGAGCCAGCTCCTCCACCGTGTCTCTCCCGGAGCAGGCAGCGCAGGGCAGCAGTAGGATGTGACCGTCCCCAGGCTGATGGTGACGTTCTCTCTGCCCCTCTCCTGCCCACAGTACAGGTTCACTGTCGCCGAGGCTTGTAGAGCGCAGAAGCCCTTGGGCATTGCTTTGGCCAGGAAGACGGTGGAGGTAAGGGCAGGGTCTGGCGGGCACAGGCTGCTCACAGGGGGCTTGGGGCTCCGGGGACGCTCGGATGAACGGGGTGCACAGCAGAGGGACCTGGGGCCAGCACAAGGACATGGGGCTAGTGCGGCGAGACATGGGGCGTTCACATGTGGTCCCACAGGGCCCGTTTCCACCGCGGGACCCATCCGGGCAGGTCCTCCTTTAGCTCCCTGAGCAGATCCTTTGCCCCAGCTGAGCTCCTGCCCATCCCACCCTGCTCATCCCCGGGGCTGCCCGGGTTCCTGCGGGCTCCAGCTGCATCCCTAGGAGAGAGGTGCTGTCTCTGCCCTTCGCTGCCTGTCCCAAGGTTATGACCTGGTTACAAGCCCATGGAGATGGATGGAGGCACTGGCCTCGCGGAGCTGCCGTTGCCTGGGGGCCTCTTGCAGGGACAGAGCGGTGCCACCGCTCTCTGCCATCATCTGCATCTGGGGCACCGATCGATTTTATTGACACCCACCCCGGGTCTGCATTATGCAGAGCCCCTAAGCGTGACCCACCGCTGCCATCAGCAGATGCCCACCTCTGCCCTACCCCAGAGCCCCCACAACGAAGCTTTCCAGACCCCCTCCTGCCAAGGGAGTGACAATGTCCTGGAGCAACGTCCCAGCATCCTTGGCTCTACCCTGGGGGGAGTTTTCCAGGCAGGACCCCCTTCTACGGTTGCCCAGCGAACCTTGCCTGCAGCCTGGTGAACTCTCGCATGCCCATCCAGGTGGCCCAGGAGAAGCTCCGGGCCAAAATCTATGAACGGGTGAACACGTGCAACATGCTGCTGTACCAGCTGAGGCAGCGGAGCCGAGCCTTGGGCGAGCTGCAGAGGCAGCTGCAGCAGTTGCAGGATGTCCAGATGAATGACAAGCGACACCAGGCACAGGTGCAGGTACCCAGGACCCCTTCCTGGGGTGGCAGCACCCACTGGGGATTTTAATCCAACCTTCATTCCCTGGGTGGGTGCTGGGCTCGGCATGCAGTGTCACCCCATGTCCCCTGCTCCCGTCTCTGCCCCAGGTGATTCGCCAGCTGGAGAACAACATTGAGAAGATGCTCATGAAAGTCCACGCTGGACAGAAGGTGACCACCCTGTACCTGGCGGTGAGGAATGTCCTGAAGAAGGTGAGCTCCTCCTCACTGTGCCACTGTCCCACCCACTCCCCCTGCAAAGGCAATGAAGTGCCCCAGGAGCTGTGCTGGTGGGACACACTCCTGGCTTGGGGAGGTCCTCCTGCTCCCCACCATCCCCTGTCACAGCACACAGGAGACACCCGGGGCTCGGTGGAGTGACACGCTGTGGCTCCCTGTGTCCCAGGAACTGGACCACCTGCCTCTGCACTTGGACCTCCTGTATGGGATGACTGAGCGGTACCATTGGGAGCTGGAAGACATGGAGCTAATGGCCTTGAGTGCCCTCAAAGCTGCTGATGTAACCAAGGTGAGATGGTCTGGGGCACCTTGGGGCCCTCTCCCACCCTCCAGAGTCCACAGACAGCCCCACATACCCAGTATGGTGAGTCTTCCTGCGATAAAGACTGAGCTGGGCTTGCCCACCAGCACCTAGATGCCTCCATAGCTGCTCCCACATCTTGCTCTTGGGCCAGGTGGGCTGGGGACAGCCTTCCCGAAGCACCACCCATGGTGAAGGCAGCATGCTCCACCTTTCAGCCCTCCTTGCCCAGTTTCCTTCCTAGCCTATTTACATGGTGGGGGGTCATTTTTGGCACTGGCCATCCCAGTAGCTCAGCTGGCTCACAAAGGTCCATCCCAGCTTTGGCAACTGCTTCTCCCTTCTCTGATATGCTCCAGGAGGAAATGACCAAGATGGAAACTCAGTTCCGTGCGGAGCGAGAGCTCCGGTACCGCTCCCTGGCTGCCCAGAATGTGCCCATCGACAGGCTCTGGCTCAAGGAAGCAAGCGAAAAACATCTGAAAGCGGTGAGCTGGGGGGGCCCGGGGCAGGCAGGGCTGCAGGCAGATGGCGGGCATCAGTGCCAAGCCCCCCATGGGTGGGGAGCTGCAGGGTCAGCTCCCCCAGGGTGCCAGCAGCTGGAGGGGTGACGATGAACATCCTTGCAGCAAGCCAGGTACGACCTCGCCATGGACTTGAACCTGCACTTGCAGGACCCGGTGGAGGGTGAGTGCCCGGTGGGGTGCAGGGGAGTGGGACAGGGGCGCAGCCGCAGGCATCCTTCCCTACTGCTTCCCTCCCATCCTAGACACCAAACTGAAGGCCACCAAGTCCCAGATGGAGCGCGAGGCCTGGGTGACCGAGAAGATGGAGAAGGCCAAGGCTGCGGTGCAGTGCTCTCGCCTCTGGGTAACGTAAAAACCCATCTCTGGTAAAACCCTGGGCTGCTCGAGCCACGGGGAGCCAAGACCTCTCTGCTCACCTTGTTTCATTGCAGGGTTATCTGCTCTCCTCTGCCCCTGGAGCCCCTCAACGCCCCTCTTGTGTGGGCAGAGAGGGAGCTGCTTTTCTCCATGCCATGAGCTTGCAGCAGTCCATGGTGCAGAAACCTCCCCCAGGCCACGGCCCAGATCCTGTACCCTGCAGGAGCACCGTGTGCTGAGTCCTTGTGCTCTCCCCTGGCCAGGACATCCCCAGCAGGCTCCTGGCGCAGCAGAAGTCCTCGGTGGACCTGGAGCAGTATGTCAACGAGTGCAAGGAGAAGCAGCAGGCACTGAAGGAGAAGCTGAAGGAGCTGGAGCTGAAGCAGGCTGAGCTGAAGTTTCGCCAGCCCCCCAACACAACCAGGTGCTGCTGGCCTCGGGACAACTGTGTCAACAAGGCCACCACCCTTGAGGAGGACACGTGTGCATCACGGGTGTCCCAGCAGGGCACCCCTTCATCCCACTGCAGCCACCCACTGCTCCTGCAGCGGGAGGTTTTCCGAGCGGGGTGCTCCCCTGGCTCTGGTCCTGGCAGAGCACCCAAAGGTCCTGCTGGGGGAGCAGGAGGACCCTTGCTCCTTGCCTGGCCTGGGAAGTGGGACCAGCATGGAGCTGGGTCACAGGCAGCATCTCTGGTCTGAAGTCCATTGGGGAGGGGGCAACCTGGGCAGGTTTTTCAGCAGATTTGGGGTGTCTCTGCACCCCTGTGCATTAGTGTGGATGTGAATGTGGTTGGTTCCAGGGTGCTGGAGGAGCAGCTGAGGATGAACCTGCAGCTGGAAAAGGCTCGGTTGGAGCAGATGCGAGCCCAGATGCTGAGGAACCAGGAGCTCCTGGTTGAGTTTGAAAATGGCATTGACAACCTCTTCGTCCGTCTGCATGGCATCACCGTGCCCAACCAGGTACCCGTGTGGCTCTGGGGTGAGCGCAGCCCCAGGGGGTGCGACGGTACAGTCCAGTCACACTTGGTGCAGCCACCGTCACCCCAAGTGGCTCATTTTCCCCACCAAGGTTGTTCTTCTCTCTCTGACTCCAGGATGATTCTGTCAAGGCCAGCGGGGTGGAGGACAAGCTCCGGCACTGTGAGCAGAAGCTGCAGTACCTGTTGCAGCGGGTGGCTGACTTGCCCCCCGAGAGCCACAGCCCCGATGAGAACAACGAGGTGTGTGGGGACTCTGTCCCTGCTGTGGTCTCTGGGGACCCACATGGGGTTCTCCTGGATGGCCCATCCTAAGATATCCTCCCAGCTGGGAGGATGGAGGTAGCCCCAGGGAAGAGCCACCGAGCAGCTCAGCCCCAGGTGGCACTGGAGCACTGCAGGGTGTCCTCCCCCAGGGGGACATCAAGGTGGGGACACCCCTTGGGTTGTAACACCCACCTCCCCTTCAGCAGTTAACCCAGGGTGTCTTTCATAGACTTTTGTGAAGGTCAGGAATTTTCTGGAGAAAACAACTGCGAATGATCCACAGAACCTGAAGATTTCCTTGGATGACATAGGCAGCAGCATCCAAGGTAGGGAAGCACAGTGGGGATGCGTCCCACAGCGACTGTCCCAGCCCCTGCCTCCGGGAGTTTCTGGGCATCCTTGCCTGTCTCCCACTGCCCCAGCAGACCCCAACCCATGAGTTGTCTCCGCACCTTAGGGCTGACCTTGGCTGTCTCCAAGGCTTTGAGTGTGGTTTTAGGTGGGGATGTGGGAGAACGAAGGCAGCCAGTGGAGTGGGGGGCATCAAACCACAGCAGGAACAGGGAGAGATGCCATGGGGCAAGAAGGGAGACCCTTGTCTTTAAAATCACCTGGTTGTGAAGAATAACGAGTGCTTGGGTCTGTCTGTGGCCACCTCCTGCTGGATGCTCTTGGAGGAACCACTGAGCTTTTGGCAGCTTACCACCTTTTTTTAATGAAGTGAAAGCTGTGCCCACCACATGGCTCCACCATCCAGGGCTCCAGACCTTTATGGGAAGCCCCAGCAGTGTTGGAAACGGGTCACAGCAGTGGCATTGCCAGGCCCTGCAGGTCACCCTGGGATGCTGGGGTGGAAAAGCCAGTCAGTAGCGCCTGTACTGGAGGGCTCGGCATGAGGAATCTCACCGTGATGCCACCAGCCCTCCAAAATGTGCCAGCTCACCCCAGGGACATGGGCAGAGTGGAGGTGTCTCCACAGCCTCTCCTCAGCCTGCTCCTCTCCGCTCTCTCCTCCAGACCCCTTTGATTTTGCTGACAAAGACCATGGCCTTGTCCTCACCCGGGAAGACATCAAGAAGCAGGGGCTGCACCTGATCGAAAGCAAGAAGAAAGCCAGCAAGAAGAAGTAGAGGATGCTCCACGAGACCTTTGGATGCCCCAGACCACCTGTTGTGCTTTGGATGCCCCACACCGCCCCTTGTACCCTTTTTTCCAGCAGGTTTAATAGAGCAGATCTTTTTCATTCCTCCCAAGCCTGTGGTAAAGCTGGATCGGGGGGTCCTAGATCACATGTGCCACCCGGGACACAAGGGGGACAAACCCTGAGGGGTGCTGAGCTGGGTTTGCAGGCAGCCCCATCCCCATGCCTTGTCCCCCTGCCCCTGGCCCAGCTGCTCTTCCCGCAGATGTGGGGATCAGCTGGGGTGGGGACAGCTTTTCCTGGCCAGAGCAAAGCTGGGGGCAGGCTGGCTTTCTCCCCCTTGGTCCTGTGGGGTCAACACCTTCCTGGGACTTCTGCCCCCCAGACAGCTCTGGACCCCAGTGGGCTGGCATGTTTCCAAGGCAGCTGTGGGGAAATGTGGGGCAGGGGCTGAGACCTGTAGGGGGATCGGACCTCAGGGTGGGTGTCCATGCGTGGGAGCAGAGGGGCAGACCCTGCGTTGGAATGGGAGGGGCAAATCTGGGATGCAGCTGGGGACCTGGGACTGTCTGACCTGCCTGCGGACCCTTCGTGCCTCTTCCCTCCCCTGGTGCCTGCACGCACATTGTGCAACTCGTACTCACAACCCTCAACTCAAAGAAGAAGTCAGGCACTACCTTAGGGCTGCAGGGTCTAACCCAACGCGACCTAGGACAGCAGAGGATGCTACAGCCAAGCTTGTGGCTTGGGGATGGATCCCCAGCCCTGCTGGGTCATGGACATCCAACCACAGAGGCCACGTCGTCTTCTCTACAAAGGCACTCATAAAACAATGCCGCAAATAGATGGTGCTGTTTCTCCAAGCACAACCAACACTGAGGGCTTCTGCCAGGTTCCTGTAGTCCTGGCTGGAGACCCAGGAGAGTCGCACCTCAGGTATGTCGCAGGAGGACATCAGCATCAGACCAAGGTTTCACTGTCATTTCTACTTGGTCCCTGTACTTCATGCTGACATCACTTGTGACATCGTCATGCAGGGGACGAATGGCTGTTTCTGCCAAGCCTCCCAGCAGACTGGCAGGTCACACCAAATGGTCTCGGTGGGTTTTGTGAGACTACAGGTATGGGGGAACACATTGCCAAAATACAGTGCAACTTGTGTCTTTTAAAGGAAGCTCCAGAAATAGCGTTATGTGCCGGTGATGTCATCTGATGGAGCTTCCCAGAACCAATAGCCATATAGGTGGGGTCTTCTTCAATTAAAGACCACACTATAATTACATCCATCCGTCTCCTGTCCCTGTCCTGTTCTCATGTGCCCACCACAGCCAGGGTGTGGGCTGGGGTCTGGGCCAGGCAGTCCTTGGCTGCAGGAGCCGCCCAGTCCTGGCAGCAGCGATCTGAAAATACCCTGCAAACCAGGGGGGCAAGTGGACAGCATGGGTGGATGGGACTGGGCCACTCAACACACCCAGAGTCTGAAGGAACAGCCAGGCCACGTTGAGTAGGCTATGCCCAAACAGCTGTCCTTAAGAAGCAAAATACCTGCACAACGCCACGTAAGGCAACTGTGACCACCCTTCTAGCTGACTAGAGCAGAAGACATCCCTGCTTTAGGTGCAGAGAGCCACCAGGCTGATGTAGACATTCGTGTACCCCAGGCCCTTGGTGCCCTCCTGGCACCCTGGGGAGACACGGTTGCAGGGAGGCCCAGTATTGACCAGAAATCATGGAATCTGCCTGTCCACAGGCTTTTGTACAGACCATCCATCCCCTCTCTCTTTTCATACAATCACAGAATGTGTTGGGTTGGAAGGGACCTCTAAAGGCCATCTAGTCCAACCCCCCTGCAGTCAGCAGGGACATCTTCAACTAGATCAGGTTGCTCAGAGCCTCATCCAGCCTGGCCTTGAATGTCTCCAGGGATGGGGCCTCCACCACTGCTCTGGGCAACCTGGGCCAGTGTCTCACCACCCTCAGTGTAAAGAACTTCTTCCTAATGGCTCATCTAAACCTGCCCTGCTCTAGTTTAAACCATTGCCCCTCGTCCTATGGCTCCATGCCCTTGCAAACAGCCCCTCCCCAGCTTTCCTGTAGGCCCTTTAGGGACTGGAAGGTCACTATAAGGTCCCCCCGGAGCCTTCTCTTCTCCAGGCTGAACCCCCCCAGCTCTCTCAGCCTGTCCTCACAGCAGAGGGGCTCCAGCCCTCGGATCGTCTTCGTGGCCCTCCTCTGGTCCCACTCCAACAGGTCCATGTCCTTCTTGTGCTGAGGGCAATGAAGGTGGAGAGGTGGCTGAAAGACTGGTGGGGGGTCATTTTTGGCACTGTCTGCAGCTGCTGCCAAAACAGTTTTGCCTATGACAAAGCTGTAGGAGCTGGCATGAACTCTGGTGTTTGCCTTTACATGGTCTGGCACAGCAGAACTATGGAGGATCAATTTTTGTCTCAATGGGCTTAGAAGCAGCAGCTCCAGGACGTGTCTCTTAGACAGCAGCACCGCACCACTGAATAAATATGAGCGGTTTGAAGCCGGTTGATAAACCAAAGAGAGACTCTAGCTTTATACACCTGGCTATGTTGGGGGTGGTTTCTCTCTTGTGACGTCCTCAGGGCCTTCTGAACAGTTCCCTTTCCTTCCTGGTGATGCAGAAACGAGCGTGCACCCCACAGGCGCTGCAAGGGGAAGTCACAGGTTTCATCTCTCCTCTTACCAAGAATGCTGGCCTGAGCAGCGATGACCCCACAAACATCTGCCAAAGTCTCAGTGGAGAAACCCACCTCTCGGCAGTGACATCACCAAGCCGAAGATCTGGGGTCTCTCGGTCAATGATTCCCAGTTCCAGGTATTCTGATAGCCTGAAGGCCGAGGAGAAGAGAAGGAGCAAATAATAAGTGTTTTGTGGCTGGTAGAAGTGAAGGATGACTTTTTAGAGCATGGTGGTGGTGCTTTGTCCCTTCTGCCCTGATGTACTGAGGAGCAAGAAGAGACGGGAAAGCTTTGGGGAAGACCTCCATATGCTGAGAAGTTTCCTGTCCAGCCTCTAAAAAGTATTTGGTGAGGAGCAGAGCCAACATCCCTCTGCTAGGCCAGGGGCTTCCCATCGTTTGGGATAAACCCTGAAAAAAATGCTTCCATCTCTTGGTCTGGTCTTTCCACTCTGGCTGTGGGGACCAGAGAAGCCGCAAAATGTGTTGAAGACTTCTCTCTGCTAGAGCTGCACTTTTTCAGTCTCTATTTGTGGAGAATCGGGTCTGTGGCCCATTTGCCAGCTGCAAGGTAATTCTGGGATGTTTTAGAGTCGTAGAATAATAGAATCCTCTAAGTCAGAAAAGACCTTTAAGATCACCACTTGTGACCAGCTGCCAACTGGATTTAGCTGCCATTAAAAGAGGGGAAGAGCCGCAGCACGCAATGCCCTGGTGGTTTCAGGTCTACTGGAGACACAAAGCCTACCTGATTCATCAAGAGCATTCGCTGAATGCGTTCAGACGCAGCATCCCAAATCCTCGTCACGTCTGCAAGGCGAGGAGAAGGCATTGTCACCCCGCAGCTCCCAGCCAGGCAGCGTGCTCCCGACCGGGCGGACGGCGCTGGGTGCAATCGGACTGACTGCTGCTGCCCTGCCCGCGCCCGGGAGAGGCGGCGTTGGAAATGGATGTGACAAGCAGCCAAGAAGTGCAAGAGAGAGAGGGAAGAAACCAGAGGCAGCGCCTTGGTGCCTGGATTTTAACAAACCACTCAACCATGGGTGCCTCAGGAGGGCGGCGCGGGGTTCGGAGCAGCACCCGGGTGTCCTCCTGCCAAAGCGACCCCTGAGCCATATGGGACGCCCCCCGCCACCGCCTGCAACGGGCAGGGGAGCAGCACGGAGCATGGCAGGGCGCTGCCCCAGCCCCACGGAGGCTGTGGGGCAGGAGAGCCACGTGGGGGGGACCCCAAGATGGGGCTCACCCCGTGCACACATCCCCAAATGCTGGGAAAAGAGGTGGGGTTGCCCGGTGCTCTCCAATAGGGGACGATAGAATTAATATAAGGAATAAATGGATAAACACAGGGGAGGGAGGGAAGGAAGGGCCGGAGCCGGTTGGGGTTTCGTTAGGGGCAGGCGTGGGGTGGCACAGCCCAAGGAAGGAGGGCAGAGATCTCCTTTTCTGCCCTGATGAACCCTTCATTCCTTCCACCGCGCTCACGGCCGAGGGCTCGCCAGGAGCTCCAGCACAGGCGTCTGCAGCCGGTGAGAAACCTAAAATAGGGCATCAGAGAATTCACATTGGAGCGTTTGCCGTGTGGAAATATCTCTGCCCTGGAAAGGCTGGGTTTGAGTGGGTTTGGGTTTGGGGTTTTTTTTTATTTTTTTATTTTCTTTTTTTTATTTTTAAAGATGTTATCAAAAATCACATGCAGTGAAGCGCAAGGAAGGGTAGGCACAGGCTGAGACTGTCGCCGGAGCTTCAGCACTGGGTTTTATCCTTCGGGGAGAAGGGGGACCAGGCTAAATCAGCTGGTTTGGAGCCCAACACAAGAGGCTCTGTTGGGTGTTCCGGGAAAGGAGAGGCCGGCAGGGCCCCCAGTGCAGGGGTCCACCTTGGAGCACTGGGAGCTGCAAGGGTGGGATGCAGGAGGAGGCAGGGTCATACATCCCGGCCTTTGGAGCAAGAGCTTCTTCCCCGTGAGGAAGGACAAACATTTTTCCACATTGATGTTAAGAGGGTTAATGTTGTGGGTTTGGGCCCAATAAATAGCCTATTTTGGCACCACTGTCCAGAGGTGGGTTTCAGCATCTTTGTAAAATGGAGGGAGCAAGGTGGGACCGAAGCAGGGAAGGAGGGAAGGACCCCATAGGGGTGGTTTCCTGACCCAGCTCCAACCCACGGCAAGAGGAGAAGTTGCAGCAGGCGGTGGATGGGGCTGACAGCTCCTCAGCAGGCAGCTTTTCTCCAGAGCAGAGGCGTTCCAGCTCTCGGACCATGTTGGTGGCTCCTGTGGAGCGTCTCGTCTCTGCCAGGTCCGTGTCTGCCTTGTCATGGGGACCCCAGAGCTGGAGGCTCCTGGGGGGGGTGAGGAGAGCAGAGCAGAGGGGGAGCATCCCCTCCCTGGCCCTGCTGGCCACGCTGCTGGGGATGCAGCCCAGGAGACGCTTGGCTTTCTGGGCTGCAAGCGCACATTGCCGGCTGATGTCCCATTTGTCACCTGCCAGTATCTCCTAGTCCTTCTCTGCAGGGTGCTCTTCATCCATCCATCCCTCCCTCCCTCCCTCCATCCATCCATCCATCCCTCCGTCCCTCCTCCAGTCTGTGCTGGTACTGGGGGTTGCCCCCACCTGGGTGCAGAACCCTGCACTTGTCCTGGTTGAACTTCACGAGGTTCACATGGACCCACTCCTCCAGCCTGTCTGGGTCCCTCTGAATGCCACCCCTTCCCTCCAGCATGTCGACTGCCCCACTCAGCTCGGTGGAAAACCAAAATTAGTCTGTCTTGAGTGATGCAGAGACCAGAGGAACACGGAGCCTGGCCTTAGCTCTCTGCCAAGGACGCCTGGGGAACCCCTTTGAGATGCTTCAGCCGCTTTAGCAGAGAAAAATAATACAACCATGCACTCGGCAGGGGTTTGCCATCCCCACGGGGACAAGGGATGGTGTGGGGATGGCACAGCTCTCGCTCAGGATCTCCCTGGTTCTGACACCGGTGTCTGTTTGGGGGGATACTGATGGGAGGCATTTTGCTGCCTGTGATTCAGCTCCTCTGAAGAACAGGAGCGAGGAGGAGAGTCACTGCTGAAACCCCCGCGCTGACCCGACCAGCTCCATCTTACCTCGGGAAGGAGGCAGCTGCTGCTCGTCCCAGCCCGGCCGTGCTGCCAGCGACCAGGAGCAGCTGAAAGCGGAGCCCCTTTGCGGGCTCCTTTCCCTGTTAGACCGTGGGGCAGGGTCCCATCTGTGGGGGACGTGGCGGGCAGAGCCTGCCCGAGCTCTCGTTGCCCTCGCAGGCTGCATGGGCAGCGGAGGAAGGGGCAGAGGAGTCTGGATGGCCCTGGAGGGAGCAGACCCAGAGAAAGTCTTGGAGGCAGCAAGCGAAGGGGCCCGGGGGGATCCAGGGAGGGGGAAGGGGATCAGAGGGTGCAGGGGGTGTCATGAAGGACACAAGTGAGCAGGGAGGGGACCAGAGCTGTGCTGGAGGTGTTTGGTTGGGGGCAGAGGTGCTGGAGCATAGGACAGGAGCAAAGCCCTGCAGAGGGGATGGAGCTGGCTGGGGTGTGGGGGCAAAGAGGGATGGGGGCGGACTGGGGGGAGCCAAGGCAGGGGTGAGTGCCAGCAAAGGGGAGCACAGGAGATGGTGATATTTAGGATCAGAGGGACTGGAGGGAAGATGTGCAGGGGATGAGGGATGGGGAGAACCTACCGCCCAGAGACGGGGGGCACAGGGGACCGGGGGTGCCCCCCAGGGTGGGGAAAGGCTGGTTTTCCAGCCCCGTCACCAGGTTTCCTGCCCTTGTGGGGAACAGCAGCGAGCGCAGGGTGCTCTGCACAGAGGGGACAAGCCGGGAGCTGCAGATGGCCCTGGCACCCGCCGTCCCAGGGCAGCAAGCAGGGCTGTGGCAGCAGCAGGTCCCACCACGCGTCCAGCGCCCATGGGATGGAAGTAAAACACCACCTACGGGGAAGCCCCGTAAGCAAGGGGGCTGCAGGGAACAGGGCTGGGCCAAGCACACCCACGGCACAGGGGCTAGGTGCTGCTGCTGAGCCCAAACGGGGTGTCAAGGGTGTGGGTGGGGGCAGGTGAGGATGGTGAAGGTGATCAAGGCATCAGGGGCAGGGATGTCCATGGGTGGGGGGGATGGATGGAGGGATAGATAGATAGATAGATAGATAGACAGACAGACAGACAGACAGATAGAATAGATGAGTGGATGGATGGATGGATGGATGGATGGATGGATGGATGGATGGATGGATGGATGGAAAGATAGATAGAATAGATGAGTGGATGGATGGATAGATAGATAGATAGATAGATAGATAGATAGATAGATAGATAGATAGATAGATAGATGAGTGGATGGTTGGATGGGTGGATGGATGGATAGATAGACAGACAGAAAGATAGATAGAAAGAGAATAGATGAGTGGATGGATGGATGGATAGATAGATAGAAAGATAGAATAGATGAGTGGATGGAGGGGGGATGGAGGGTGGGATGGATGGAGGGATAGATAGATAGAAAGAACAGATAGATGAGTGGAGGGAGGGAGGGAGGGAGGGAGGAAGGGCTGATTGGAGGGATGTGGTGGGGGTGATGGACGGATGGATGGATGGATGGAGGGATAGATAGATAGATGAGTGGATGGATGGATGGATGGAGGGACAGATATAGATAGAGAGATAGATAGATGAGTGGATGGATGGAGGGAGGGAGGAGGAAGGAATGATTGCAGGGATGTGGTGGGGGGGATGGAGGGGGGGATGGATGGAGGGAGGGAGGGATAGATAGAATGAACGCATAGATAGATAGAATAGATAGATGATTGGATGGATGGATGGATGGATGGAGGGATAGAATGAATAGATATATAGATAGAATGGATAGATGAGTGGATGGAGGGAGGGAGGGAGGGAAGGATGGTTGGAAGGATGTGGTGGGGGGCTCTGAGGGCTTGGGGGGTGCCTGGGAATGTGTTTCTCCTCAGCACCCCACATCGCAGCTCTGCAGGCTGCAGGGGGACAGGTACAGCCCCGTGCCACATGCATGATGGCTGCTGCTGGGTGTCACAGCAAGGGACCCAGACCCATCCCTGGAGCCAGGCCTACACAAGCGTGGGCACCCTCCCAAACTGCTGGCCCCCCCCAACGCCGCTCCTGTGCACCCCCCACTTGCTGCCACCCCCAGCCAGGCACAGCGGGGCTGGGCTGTGCCGGGGTCTGCTGGGTCACAGCGGGGTTCGGCTGGGGGCGGGTCTGGGGAGAACTGTCGGGCACATCCCTGTGCTGGGATCAGCCCAAACAGCACAGTGCGGAGGAGAGTGGGGGGCGGGGGGGATAGTGGGGGGCAAGGGGGAAAGTTGGGGGGGGGGGGCAGGGGGAATAGTGGGGAGATGGCAGGATGTAGGGAGGATAGTGTGGTGCAGGAGAGGAGAGCAGGTTGCAGAGGAGGATAGAAGGGAGCAGCAGGGAGGATAGCAGGGTGCAGGGGGGGACAGCAGGGTGCAGGGGGGGGACAGCGGGGGGATAGCAGGGTGCAGGGGGGGACAGCAGGGTGCAGGGGGGGACAGCGGGGGGATAGCAGAGTGCAGGGGGGGACAGCAGGGTGCAGGGGGGGATAGCGGTGTGCGGGGGGGGACAGCGGGGGGATAGCAGGGTGCAGGGGGGGGGCAGCGGTGTGCAGGGGGGGGACAGCGGGGGGATAGCAGAGTGCAGGGGGGGATAGCAGGGGGATAGCAGAGTGCAGGGGGGGATAGCAGGGTGCAGGGGGGGGACAGCGGTGTGCAGGGGGGGACAGCGGGGGGATAGCAGGGTGCAGGGGGGGGCAGCGGTGTGCAGGGGGGGATAGCGGTGTGCGGGGGGACGATGCCCTCTGGAAGGCAGGTAGAGGCACAGCTCTCACCCCTCCCGCTGCCACTCTGCCACCGCCCCCCGACTCCTATCGCTTCACCCCGGCAGCTCCTGGTGAAGCCAAACTGGGGTAACTGGGCCTTGGCACTCGCAGGGGAGGCCCAGCCATGCCGAGCACCCGCCGTGTCTCCCAGCAGGGCTCACCCCACCGTGGGGGGGTGGTGCAAGGATGCCCGGGGGGCAGCAGGTGGAGGGCAGTTCCATCCCCTGGCTCGGGCTCCCTGCTCTGCCCCCCCAGTTCCCATCCCAGCCCCGACACCAGCAGCGCCCGGGGGCAATGGGACCCCAAGGCAGCGCAGGAGGGGGACATGAGCCAGCAGCAGGCAGGGGGGGACCTGCTCCTTGTGCCCCACCTCAGCCCCAGAGCTGGGTGCCATGGGGCTCTCCCACCCCACCCCAAGCTGGGTGCCCCTGTGGGTGCAGCACAAACACACCCACCCCACCCCACCCCAGTATCCATTTTGAGCCTTTGCAGGGAAAACGGGAGCCAGGAGCATGAGGCCACGGGACCGGCCACCCTCAGCCCCTCTCCTCGCCTGCCCCGGGACATGGGGACCCAGCGCCCATGCGGAAACGACTCGGGGTTGCAGACAAGCCGGGTCAGCCATATTTATTGAGAACAGTTGTGGAGGGATAAAAATATTTCCACTAGCTCTATAAGAATTTATAAACCTATACTCTGCTTATCCTTTAATAAATGCCTCTATGACCGTCATGCGAAGGTAGGTACTTCTGTAAGAAAATAGCAAGATTAAAAAAAGGAAAGCGCTAATACACCCTGCGGGGCCCTGCCCAGGGGGTCCCTGCCCGGGGGGGGCCAGAGGACCCTCTGGCTGGTGTGGGGACGCGGGTGGCACATGCCGGAGGCTGCCCCAGCACCCCGCAGCACCCACCCCACGCCTCGGCCGCACGCGGCCCCTGCCAGCCAAGCCGCCTGGATGCAAACCCTCGCCCGGAGGTGAACCCGCCCGGGGGACCCCGTTTTGAGTGGTCCTGCCAGGGAGGGGACGCGTCCCCATGCCAGAAAGCTCCCGGTGACCCCACTGCTCCCCAGTTCTGCCTCCACTCTGCAGCCTCGCCATCCCCTTTTGTCTTCGCCCATGCCCAGAAGGGAGCAGGGAGCAGGGGCGGGGTTTGGGTCCCTCTCCCCAGGGATGCCCTGTGCCTGCTGGCCAGGAGGTGCGGGCCAGGGCTCGCCCCAGGGACACACAAAGGTGCTTTGCTGGGAAGCAACATGGATGGGGACATCCTGGGAGAACACAGGGACATGACATAGTACTTCGGGGGAAAGCAACACAGATGGGGACAGCCTTGGGGCGGGACACGCTGCAGTGCTCTGCAGGGCAGCAACACCGCCGGGGACATCACGGGAACACTGGGAAGCAACACGGGTGGCGAGATCCTTGGGGGGGACGCAGCGATGCTCTGCCTGGAAGCAGCAGGGACAGGGACGTCCTGGGGACACACAGGGACACCACAGACAAGCGAGTGGCAGCAGCGGCCAAAACACCAGCGAGGGACGATGCTGTTGCCGCGGGTCAGGAGGCACCGCGGGCAGCAGGACAGTCGTTATTGCTTTACAGGGCCAACACCAAGGGCAGGCCAGGCTGGGGACCCGGCCTCTGATTTGGGGTTCAAAGGACTTTGTCCAGGGACTGTGATTCCCCAGTGCTCCCCATGCCATGGCTCTCCCCACCGCCCGGGGACACGGGGTGCTCCCAAGGGGCGACACTTGGTGGGGACAGGGACCCTGCGGAGGACACAGGGCTGGACGCCGCCGAGCTTCAGTCCCTCCTCACAGCAGTGTTGGCATGAAGGCGGCCAAGGGCCCAGGTGCTCACTGTCACCCTGGCAGGGACACTGGCGGCCCCTACGTCCCCTCGGTCACCTGTGGTCCCCAGGAGCTGCTGTCCCTCCGTGCCAGCCAAGTGCTGGGGGGGGGGGGGGGGGGGGGCAACCTTGTCCCCCACAGCAGGGCAGCTGGGGGCTTGTGGGGGAGCGGGGGGGCTGGGACCAATCCCCCCCCCTTTCCTCTTGCCTTAAGCACGGGCCAAGCGGAGGACAGCGGCTGTAAGCAGGCAGCCTGAGGTGACATGGGGACAAGGGACACAATGTGGAGAGCTGGCCGGTGGCCCTCCCCAGAGCTGCAGGGCAAACAGAGAAAGCCAAAGCTGAGGGGACAAAGCTGTGCCCAGCCTGGGGGGGGTGGGGGGGAGCTGAGGAGGCACCCAGCCAGGACAGGGTGCAGGGGACTCCAGGACCCGGTGCCTGTTCCCTCGCTGTCCCGGTTGGATAAGGCGATACCACAGCAGCTTAAGGTGGCGGGTGCGGTGTTGGTACCGAGTCTCGCAGCGGGGCCGGGGCAGGATGGAGCGTGATGTAAACATTTCTGATCTGGGGGATGGGGGGGGGGGGGGGGGGGGGGGGCAGGAGGAGGAGGAGGGGGCTAGTGCGAGTCTTTCATCTGCTTCTGGATCTTCTGGAGCATCTCCTGCATCCGCCGCAGCTGGAAGGGAGCAGAGCA
Source organism: Larus michahellis (assembly GCF_964199755.1). Classification (NCBI taxonomy): domain Eukaryota; kingdom Metazoa; phylum Chordata; class Aves; order Charadriiformes; family Laridae; genus Larus; species Larus michahellis. The sequence goes on from NC_133902.1 coordinate 12,161,908, forward strand.
GGGATCATGGGCGGGGAAGGGCTGGCATCCCCCAGCCACCCCAGCTCCCTTGCAAACGTATTTGGGTCAAGCATCCCAAACGGACTGGGATCCCTGAGAACTGCGAGCTGGTGGGGGGAGAACCCCTCTGCTGCCCCTCTGACACCTCCTCACCCTGGCCTGAGGGGCAGCAGCCTCCAGGATGGGGCAAGGAAGGGTGGCCCCAAGCGGCTGTGCCAGCGCTGGGGACGGGGACGTGGTTGAGGGGGTGATCGGGGCGGGGGCTCAGCCCTCCCCCCCACTCACCTCCTCGTCCTTTTCCCGGATGAGCTTCTCTGTCTCCGCGTCCGGCACCGGGGGGATGACAGGGATGGGGAAATCTGTCCCGCTCTCCCGGGTCAGCTTGCTGCGGGCAGAGAGAGGAGGTGAGGATGCTGTCACAGCCCTGCCACCCCCCGCTCCCCACCAGGGGACAGTCCCCCAGGGGTGTTGCAGCCTCAGAGACCCCAAACCTTGCAGGTACCCAACACCCACCAGCACAGACCCTGAGCCAGCATCACTCCGGGCTTTTTTCCAGGTGGGGGACATAGGACCAGCTCCAAGCATCCCTCCAAACCTCACCCCCCCACCTCCCCCCAACCTGCCATGCACCAGTTTGGGGGGGACCCAGGGAGGCACCACCAGAGCAAGGGGTACCAGGGAACCCTCCACCAGGGTGCAGAGCCCTGCCTGCCTTTCTCCACGCTCTCCCATTTTGGGAACCATCCCACTGGATGCTCAGAGCCGGCATCCCCCCCGAGCCAAATATTTTCCTCTGCTGCTTTAAAAACATCTTAAATTCAGCACCTGCCTTCTCTCCCATGGCCCCAGACGCGCTGCAGGATGGGGTCCCTGGGCACCCCGCTGCCCAGCCAGCCCCAGGGATGCTCCCGCACCCCTTTTCCCGAGCATCGGCTCCCACTCAAGCCCATCCCTGCTGGGGGGAGCCGGAGGCATCCCTGGGGCCGCCCCACCACGAAGGATCGCAGCCAACTGAATCGATGGCTTCTCCCATGCCAACGGCAATGGGGAGGGACGAGCTCTCCCAACCGGGTCCCTGTGGATGCCACGTGCCACCCCAGTGGGTGACGACATGGCTGGGACACCGCCACCATGGCTGGCAGGTGTCACGCGTGCCGCCACGTGTCACTGGAACGTGCCACTGCCGGTGCAGCCCCTCCCACGTAAAGGGGTGATGGACTCGGCGGATGTTGCACAGGGGCTGGGCCACCTCTGCCCTGCGGGGTCCCCTTGTGCTGGGGGGGGGGGCTGTGCCAGCGTGCCATGGCAAGGGAGGGGGTTTGGCCGTGTTTTGAGCCGCTTTGGAAGTCACTGCCCGTTGTCATGGCTCCCTGCCGTAGGGGGGCCCGGTGTGGGGGGAGCATTGAGCTCCTTCTAGCCCTGGCAGCAAGACCAGGCTTGAGCCGGGCACTGGCAATGGGGCGAGCAGCTTCACCAGTCCGGGAAAGACTGTCCATCGCTGCCTCCTGCACCCCAAAATCGCATCCCCCTGGGATGGCAGGACGATGGGGGTGCCCTCGCCCTGTATCCCTTCCCTTGGGCAGCCCTCCACTGGGAAAAGCTGGGTGCCACCAAACGTTGACACATCCCTCCAACCCCACCTTGCCTGGGGGAGCCGGGGCGACGTCGCCGGCACACAGTGTCCTCCCGGCACCGCCAGTGGCACCGGCACCCCAAGGGCAACTTGTGGGGACAACGGGTGGTGGGTGGCCACGGGGCTGGCTCTCCCCGAGAGAGGCTGCCCGGCCCTTGCCTGGGCACAGAAGGACCGAGACAGGGTTGGATACCAGCAAGTTCTTTATGTAGGGCTCAGGGGGACGGGCAGGGGGAAGAGGACGGCGGGGGCCAAGCACGGCCCCGGCCAGGTCCTGGCTCAGTCGGCGGAGCAGTCGGCGCAGCACAGCCTCAGCGCAGAGGGATGCCGCCTTCGCCGGCGGCACGTATGGAGAGACCAGCTTAGAGGAACCTACAGCCACCGCCAGCCCCCCGCCAGCACTGCTGCTTTGTTGTCTCCCCACCCCTCCCCAGCCTCTGCTTGCTCCCGCACCGCTCCATGCCCCTGCACGGAGGGTCCCACTGGGGACCCTGCTGTGGGAGGCTTCCCCCAGCATCTTTGGGGTGGGGGGCTAAATGGGATGCGGGTGCCATGAATCCAGCTGGTACTGGCAACTGCGCCCCAGCAGCGGCTGCTTGCTTGGCTCCTGCTCTGGCCCCAGAGCCCGCAGGGATGCAGGGTCCCCCCCCACTGCTTGAGCATCCCCCCCCCAGCCAGTCCCAGGAGGATGCGGGGGGGTCTCCCTCATTGCCAAAGCGTCCCCCGAGACACATCCAGCTGAGGCGGGGGTGGGGATGCAGGGTCCTTGCTGCTGGTGCATCCCCGCCCCGGCCAGCCCTGGGGGGACACAGGGTTCCCCTTGCTGCTGGAGCATCCCTCCCCAGGGCCAGCCCCAGCCCTGGGGGGATGTTAAGGTCCCCCCCATCATTACCAGTGCACACACACACACACCCCCAGCCCTGGGGGGACGCAGGGTCCCTCTCGCTGCTGGTGCAGCCCCCCCTAAGACAGACCCAGCCCTGGGGGGACAACAGGGTCGCCCCCATCGCTGCCAGAGCAGCGCCCACCCCAGCCCCCCCAATGGCACAGGAACGGTCCCCCACCACATTGTGCCTCCCCATCGCATCACCGAGTCTTCCTTCCCCAGCCCACCACGCTGCCCAGCATGGACCCTCACACAACCCCAACCCCCCCCGCCCCTGAGATCACCACTTGCTGGGTCACCCCAAAGAGAGGGGAGACACCCCCCACCACCACCACCCCCTGCACACCCCCCAGCCTGGCACCCCGCTCCCAGCCCCGTACTTGCGGTTCCTCTCTTTCACCACCATGCGGGTCATGCTCTGGATGCACTGCGTGCGGTAGTTCTCGTAGTGGGTTTCCCTCGTCACGTCCTTGAGGTCCTGCATGTGGGTCCTCACCAGCATCGTCCGCAGCTTCACGAAGTCGCAGTGGGACAGGTTCTCCACTGTGGGGGAGCCTGGGGTCAGGGAGCCACAGCCAGCCCCCCACGTCCCCCTGAGCGCCCCCCAGAAGCTGAGCAGCATGGAGGTGGGGCATGCGATATCCCCATCCCACCAGGGCTGGTGGGACACCAGGGACACAGCCCAGCGTTACCTTCCACGATGCCCCAGGGGTAGAGGCGCCCACGGACACGCCGGCCTTTGGCCTCCACAACTGTGTTGCTGCCGATGACAGCGAAAGGGATGCTCTCCTGCAAGAGGACGGGGGGGTTAGCAGGGCTTGGTCCTGCCCACCCAGCCCACATCCCTCCACATGTATCTCCTCGGCTGGATCCAGCACCATTTGCCAAGATATTCCCAAGCCTCCCCGGGCTTCAGAGAGCCCCAGGTGGGATGGCAGCAGTCACTGCATGGGTTTCTCCACCCTGGCCCCATCCCACCAAGCTGCAGGTGGCACTTGGGGGGGTCTTGGTGATGCATCTGGGGAGTGCGATATGTACCAACCCCACCATGCTGGGGATGCCAGAGGGCTTGTGTGGCCCCAAAGAGTCCCAAGGGTACTCCAGGATGACGTGTCCTCCTGGCCATGGGGCCCTGCTCCTCCAAGGACGGAGCTGGAGGAGCCAGACCCACCTTCAACGCCTGGTCCTGCAGCTTGAACTCCTCATCCTCATCTGAGTCGCACTCAGGGAACTGGTAGATGCGGATGCCGTAGTGGTCGATCTCCTCCCGGATCTGGAGGCAGACAGCCCCACTGAGGGCAGGACTCTAGCCCTTGGAAATGGGGTGGGAAGCACCACACAGCGCTGGTGTTCCCCAGGGACCCACAAAAGCCTGTCCCCGCCCCCCCCAAGAATAAGTGTCACAGACGCCCCTCCAGACCCTTCCAGCCCCCAGCTGAGCACCAGGGAAGATGTGTCCTTGGTGGCCATGTGGGCAACATGGTACTCCGCAGTGCTGCGAACATGACAAACTCTGGGCAGGGGATGGAGAGAGTCCCCAGCTGAGTGGGGACACCAGCCCCCAGGGCACCCCCATCCCCAGGGACCTGCTGGGATGGCTCCAGGCTGGACCAACCTCCCTTTACCTTGTTCTTCATTCGCTCCACCTCGGCGGGGGTCAGGGCGTCAGCCTTGGCCAGCACAGGCACGATGTTCACCCGCTGGTGCAGGGCTCTCATGAACTCCACATCCATGGGCCGGAGCCTGTGGGGGATGCCCGGTGAGCACTGTCCTACCAAGCCCCTTCCGCAGCCCCCCTCCATCCCGGCAGCGCAGGCAGGGGCTGCCCGTACCCATGGCCGAAGGGCGAGATGAAGTAAATGCAGCAGTGGACGCGGTTGTCCTGGATGTTTTTCCTGTTGAGGCCACTTTCATCACGGAAATACTGCTCAAACTGCTGGTCGATGTAGTCGGCCACCGGCTTCCAGCTGTAAGGACAGGGAGGTGACCATCAGAGTCCCCCCTGCAGGACCCCCCGGCTTTCCCTGGATCCGCAGCTCAACCCCTCCCATGGCTCAGCATCCCACCCCGAGGGGCCATGGGCATCCCACCCCGAGGAGCCACTGGCACCCGTGGTGGCACTGCCCAGCCCCGGGGAGACCCCCCCACCCATGGGACGCACCACTCAGTGTTGTTGACAGCATCACCAAAGCCCGGTGTGTCCACGATGGTCAGGCGCAGCTTGACACCCTTCTCCTCAATGTCCACCACGTGCTTGGTGATCTCCACCGTCTGCGTGATACGCTCTGCAGCAGCAGGAGACACGGAGACGGCGGGGGACACGCCAGGCGAGTGACAATGGGGGTGACACAGGGAGATGCTCCAACCCCCAGGTGTCACCCTCCACCTTGGAGGGCTGGGGTGGCTTTGCAGGATCAGCCCCCACGAGTGCCAGGGTCCGGCACCAAGACAGGATGCTCTGTGCCACAAACGCCCGCATCCCAACACGGATATGCGCCCCTCCCTCGGTGGCTGTGCCATCGCCACCCTGTGACAGCCTGGCTCCGGCATCACAGGGTCTGCTGGGCCCAGGCATCACTGCGGGAGCATTTCTGGCTCCGTGTGGCCCCACGGCTCCGGCACTGTGCGTGCCCCTTTGCCCCCAGGACCCCTCCACGTCCCCGCATCCTCAAGGATGCTCCTGCTGCCTCCCGTGCACGCAGCCACGGGCGTTTTGGCTTTTGCTCCGAGCAACGGAAACAAATCAAATAACCTCCTCAAAACAAATCAAGCAAATGCCTCAAGCCCCTGGGGATTTGGGCAAGTTTGGGCAATTTTAAATTCACAAACTGGCCGCAGCTGAACCAGCACTGTGCCCTGGACCCCGACTGGCCGCAGCCTCTTGGATCCAGCTGATCCCCAACAAGCTGGGGCTTGTTTTCCCAGTGGGCACAAAGACCCTGTGGGGGTCCCGGTGCCAGGCGGGGGGGGCGGGGGGGGGTCCCCCCGCTGCCTTGGAGCGGTCCCCAGTGCCAGCAGGCAGCTGGCAACGTGCCACACGTGGCTTTGGAGACCCGGAGGAACCCGGCTGGGCAGGGAGAGGGGATGCAGCCCCCCAGGATCTCTGCCACCACCCCACCCCCCCCACCTCCAGGACACCCCCCCACTGGGACCATCCCCTCACCTTCAGCGTTCAGCAGCTTGCGGTCCCTGTACATGTCCGTCAGGAAGAGGCTGTTGACCAGGGTGGACTTGCCCAGCCCAGATTCCCCTGGGACAAAGCGACAAAGGTGAGGAGGGGGCAGCCGCTACCCGCCCCCCGCTCCATGACTTTTGGGATCCGGGGGGGGGGGTCAGCATCCTCCGTGCCAGGCTCACCCCCCGCCCCCTCCATACCTGCCACCATGAGGGTGAAATCGAAGCCCTTCTTCACCGACTTCCGATGGACCTGGTTGGGCAGCGTGGCGAAGCCCACGTACTCCTTGTCATCCTGTGGGCAGAGGGGACATGGCACAGGGATCGCCACCATCCCACCCCGTCCCCTCATCCTGGCAGGCCACCCCCTTGCCTGCACCCCCCCAAAGTGGTCCTGCAGGGTCAGAGCACTGCAGGATGCGGCCAAAGCCTGCCCAAACCCCTTGGGTTGGGAGGGTGAGAATGGCCTCCACAGCGACTCCTGCAGCCCCTCGCCCCACATCCCCTCCCCACAGACACATCCTGCACCTCGGAGGAGTCGTAGGGGTCCAGCTGCCCCCAGGGGCTCCGCGGGCGGTTGGGGCTGGGGGGTGGGGGGGCGGCGATGTGCTGCTGGAAATCCGAGGGCCGAGACCGGGAGAAGATCCTGGCGTCCCTCTCGTCGGCAGGTTCGTCAGGGGGGACCCTGCCCATGCCGCAGAGGGGGTGGCCGGGCTCCCGCCGGCTCTCCGGGGGCTCCACCTTCCTGGGGCTGTCAGCCGGTGGGCAATCCCGTAGGAACTGGGTCAGCTCAGCCTCCTCCGAGTCCTCCTTCAGGAAACGCTTTATCTGGGGACCAAAACAGGAAGGGACAGAAATGGTGGCAGTGCCAGCCTGAGGTGGCATTGCCCGACTCAGCGTCACAAGCCCCTCAGCCACAGCAGCCAGACACATGCACCCCAAGGATAGCAGAGATGGGAGGAGAGGGAGGACATGTCCACCCCAGGGGACAGGCCACCACCCTGGGGACAGCCATGGGGATGGCAGTGGGGACGGCCATGGTCCTATGCCCCCTAGGCGCTTACAGCTGGCAGTGCGGGGATGGCAGCTGGCTCCTGGTGCTCCAGGGGACAGGGATGGGGACCTTCCCCCTGGGCACCCCGCCGCTCCTCGGGGTCTTCTGGGGTGGCCAGGACCCCCACACATCCCATGGCCTGCCAGGAGGACAGGGAGGAGGAAGAGACACCAAGAAGAGATGAACAGCAGCAGTGGAGGAGCTGGAGGGGGGGCCAGACCCAGGGGGGCAGCGGAGGGTGGGCAGGGGTCTGCCTATGCCCCCCTGCCTGCCCGCTCGCAGGGTCTCAGCGTGGGTGATGGCACAAGGGGGTCCCATCCCTGCAGCCCCGAGGGACCCGACCTGCAGCCATCACCAACCCCACAGGCAAAGGGCTCAGGGCAGCGGAACCTGCCGGGCAAAGGGGCTACAAACCCCATGGCCACACTCAGGCCGTGTCCTCACATGCACCAGGACCCCGACACCCCCTTCTCCTGCCTCTGCCCATCCCGGAGCCAGTGCAGGCAGCAGCCCCAGGCAGGGATGGGGGGGGTGGGGGGGTGGAGGGGGGCCAGGCACAGTGGCCCCCGAGCCGGTGACCCTGCGGGGTGGTGGGGCTGGGATGAGGGACGGCGGGACTGGGACGGCTCCACATCCTGTTTACAAGCGCTGGCGGGAGGAGACGCGTTCCCAAGGGCATGTCCGGCAGCAGCTCCCGCGGAACCAAGCCCTTCTGCCAGCAGGCACTCGGGTCCCCTATACCCCGCTACGACAACTGGCATGACACCTCAGGTCCGTGGGTAGGGAGACCCCCAAATGGGGGGCACACAGGGTCAGGGGGAGCCCCCGACTCTGCAGACTCACACCTGGGGGTCAGTGCCCCCCCCCCCGGGGTGGGAGCCTCAAGGCAAGAGTCCTCCATGGGGACACGCGTCCTCCCCTGTCCCTTGTCCCCGCTCCATCGGCGGGGAGGGCAGCCGTGCCGGCGGCAAGGCGAGATGCACCGAATTAGCGGGCTGGAAACAAGGTCACGGCGCTGCCGGGGCTGCGCGCTCGCACGCCTGCCCCCAGCTCCCCGGTACCCCTGCAGCCACCAGCATGGTGCTCGGTGGCAGGGACTGCGGGGGGCAGCGGGTGCCCTCATGGCAGAGGCTGTGGGGGCCCCACACTCCCCTCTCCCCCAGCAGGTCGATAGCATTCAGTGGGTCTGTGTCACTGCAGCATCCTCTTCCTCACCGACCTTGACCTGGGGTGGGGGCTCAGCACCAGCCCCCACCACAGCACAGCCTGACTGGGGGCTGCACAGGGATGCGAGACGATGCCACCACTGCCAAGGGCTCCCGGCCCCGCTGCCGCTCCATCCCATGGGGGCTCCAGCCCTTCGGGGCTCCCCCTCCCCAGAGAAAGCGATGGCCTCGGTGATGCTGTGCCATGGGGTGGGTTTGCACCGCATCCTCGGGGGTCCCGCAGCAAGCGCATCCCCCAGCAAGGCTGTCCCGGGGACAGAGCATCAGCTGTGGCACTTCCCCGCAGCAGCGGGGTGCTCCGCGTCCCCCATCTCCACCTGCCCCCTCTCTCGCCCTGCCGGGGAGGGATGCTGCCCCCGTACCTCTTGCCCAGGCTGCAGCTCGGGGCAGGTGGCCATGGCAGAGCTGGTGTCGCCCGCGTCCTGGAGAGGATGCCGAGCGGCACGGCTGAGCTGAGGGATGGGGAGCAGCATTAGCATAACTCCACCCCAGGCAGGCACCAGGGCTGGGGCGCCCACGGCACCCAGCAGCCAGGCACGGCCCCTGTTGGGTGCTGGGGGGCAGGACCAGCGGGGGGGGGCACAGACAGGGGGAGCCAAGGCCAGCTCCTGCCCAGTTGTGGAGACGTCAAGGACCAGCAAAGCATCATTAGCCAGAGAGGCGGCAAGGCAGGTCCTGGGGGACTGCATGACCACCGGCACCCCTGGGCTGAGCACACAGCTTGGCTACAGCCCAGGAGGACGTTCAGCCCTGGCAATCACCTCCATCCCAGGACAAAAACCTCCTCCATCCCAGTGCACAGCAGATCCTCTCCCACTCCCCACCCTGGAGTAACCCGCAGCCATCCCAGCAGGCCCCCAGCCCTCTTTGAGGAGAGAAACCCAATTTTCCATAAAAGACAGCTTGAAAACTCAAACACTTTTGTGCTTGACAACCCACACAGCTCCAAGTTGCTGCTCCAGCTATGCCTGCTGGGTCTGGCTGGGAGAAGGAGGGATGATGCCCACCACAGGGATCTCTGGCAGAAGCTCCAGAGGTCCTGCCTTGGCTTCCCTGGCTCATCCTTGGGGAGGTAAAGGGTTAACAGTGCCCCGGGAGGAGCCGAGGGAGGGCACCTGAGCTGTCACTGTGGGGGGGTCACCCGGGATGGTGATTCACCTTGATGCATGTCAAGATGCATCAGAGCAGCTCAGGCGCGGGGTCACTTGGCCACAGAAGGGCTTCGTTCGCCAGGAAAGTGCTGAAAAACCCCAAAGCATCAGCTGGGGCTGGGACAGGCGCCAGGAACCGCGAGTCGGCAGGTGCAGAGTGGGCCCTGAATGCTCTTGTGCCGGACCCCAGCAACCCTGGGTCCCAGCCACTCTCCTAACCCTGGGCTCTCCCCCCACCCAGCTTTGAGGCCACTCAACCCCGGTGGCAGAGATGCCACCATACCCTCCTGGCCTCAGCCATCCCTGCTCAGCCCGCTCCCACCATCCCTGGCTGACACTGCACCTCCCCGATTGTTTTGCAGCCCTTTTTCCCCGCACCATCACAGGCTGCAGCACCCCCCCACCACCCCAGCCAGGCTCTGCACCCTATCAGCGGTGCCCCTCGCCCCCCAGACCCCTCCTGCCGGGTGTAGCAAAGTTCTCCTACAACACCCACCACTTTCCAACCGTCCCACTCCCGGCAGGAGCAGGGATTTACCGCAGCGAGAGCCTGGGGCAGCGCTGGTGTCCCCATAAGCGGATTACGCGCCCAGCTGCCTGCGAGCCGGCTCTTGGCGACGGGGCTGTCACCGGCCCAGCAGCTCCAGCGAAGGTGGCACTCGCTCTGCCGCGTCCCCGCCTGTCACACTGCATCACACCTTCCCCTCGCGGTGACAGCCCGAGGCCACGGCAGAGAGGGACACTGGGGCAGCAGGCAAAGCCCCAGCTGGGAACGCCTCCGGCTGCCCCTTTGCATCTTTCTGCCTGGCACCACATTCCCATGGGATGCATTTTCCCAGCCTGTTTCTGCAGGGAAAGGAAGGGAAGGTCCCAGTGAGATGCTGTCCCCGCAGCCAGGCTGGACGAGGTGTCCCCAGCCCACCCAAAGGTGACATCCAGATGTGCCACCCACGGCACAGCACCCACCGCTCCACCACAGCTGAGCATCCCAGGCGCAAACACCCTGTCCCAAAGGCACGAGCTCCACATGGGACAAGGGCACGGTGGCCCCCACCAAAGCCCAGCTCTGCCGGGACCAGCTTCGCTCTTCCCCAGGGCAGGCAACACCTGGGCTGCCTCCGGATGCACAGGACGCTCCTGCCGGCGTGCTGTAATCGAGTGTCTCACCCCCAGCTCTCCCCTCCCATCCCATCAGCAACACCCCAGTTGGGAAACTGAGTCTACCACCAGCTTTAACAGCTTGATGGACACAAAGGCAGGCAGCGGCACAGGTCCCCGGCCGGGCAGGGTGTCAGCACCAGGCGGGTGAGCACGCGGGATGAGAGCCTTTCCCACACATCCCCCAGTGCAGCAGCTCCAGCCCCTTTCCTGCAGGGAACCCTAAAGCTCAAGGGACCTACAAGCGCCTGCGCAAGGACCCCAGGATGGGACCATGCGCGATGGCTCCCTGCGAGCCGACAAGTGACAGCGGGGCCTGTCTGGGCTGGAAACAAGGCGGCGTCTCAGCACGTGGGGACAAGTGAGAAGAACCAGCCCACTAAGAGCCAGGAGCAGAGGTTGAGGGGGACCATTGCTCATCCTGCTTCTCAGAGTGGGCCTTGGACCACTCTGGGGACAGAGGGATGTGGCACCAGTGTCAGCGGACACCAGCTCCACCTCCACAGGTCCTTCTGGATGTGTCCACAGCCGCCTCCAGCCCCAGCTCACCCCACATCTGCGGCCAAACGAACCCAGCTCCTCTCCGGTACACAGCTGCCGCTGTTGTCCTCCCCCCACAAGATGTTTCCAAGCCTGGATCTGTCCATCCCCAAAGCCACAGTTTGGAGCCTTTTCGGGGAAGGCATTCGCCGGCGCCGGTTGCGACACACTCCGCCAGCCGCCCTCCTCTCTGGTTTCACTGCCTCCCGCTCCGGAGGAATGTGCCGGTCCCGTTCCCACGGCGGCTGCCGGGGAAGGACGGCCACGATGGTTCGCACCAAGGGCGACTGTCCCGGTTGCCGCAACCCTGCTGCCACGCGAGCCACAGCCACAACCCTCCATCTCCATCCCCACCCTGGGCATGGCCAGAGCCTCGAGGTCCCTGTGGGGACGTGGCCCTGACAAGCAACTCCTGGGGACCTGCCACCACCAAAGAAGGGTGAGGCAGGACAAGTGACGCAGGACAGGCTCCCCCCGAGCCGGGAAGGCCGTTGGCTGCTCCGGACCTTGCCGGTAACTGCAGAGATGGTTCCGAAGCGCAGCCAGGCTGCGGGCGTGCACGACGGTCCCCGCAGGAGGGCCCGGCCAGCCTGGCAGCGCCACCGGGACCGCAGCCGGGGGGACCTGCCAAAGACACGGCTGGGTGACCGATGCTCCGCTCGGAGCCACCCGAAAGCACACACTGCTCCCCCCCCAACCCTGCCCACACAGGGACACCCCGGGGGTGTCGCAGGTTGCGGGGATGCGCAGGTGCCGCTCAGTGACAGCGTCGCCTTCCCCCCGATGTCACGGTGAGGGGCGGCGGGCAGGGAGTCTCATTGCGTCGTGTCCCCCCCGGCCATCTCCTCCAAGGCTGGTCCCGGGACACTGCCCGCCGGAGGTGGGGGGGGGGCAGAAGGGGCAGGTGCTGCCTCGTCGCCCGTGTCCCCCCCCCTTTATCTGCCCGCCCCGCTGCGGCACCGGCGGCCCCGGCCCGCTCCGCCCCCGCCGCACCGTCACCTTCACGGAGGGCACCGGGCTGCGGGAACGGGCCCGGCCGCCGGTGCGGTGCCGGTGCCGTGCAGCCCGGCTACCCCACCACCACCCGCCGCCGGCCTTACCATGGCTGCGGCGCCGGGCGCCGTCCGGGAGCGGCGGCTGCCGAGCGGCACGGCCGGGCCCCGCCGCCGGGATTAGCAGAAATAGCAGCCGGCGGGGGCGGGGCGGGCGGCGGGCGGGGCGGGGGCGGCCGCTCGGCACCGGGCACGGGCACCGGCACCGGCACCGGCACGGGGTACCGACACCGGCACCGGGCATCACACCGGGCACCGGCATCAGCGTCCAGCATCGGCACCCGGCATCACACCGGGCACCGGCATCAGCGCCCAGCATCGGCACCCGGCATCACACCGGGCATCACACCGGGCACCGGCATCAGCGCCCAGCATCAGCGCCCAGAATCAGCACCGGGCACCACACTGGGCATCACACCGGGCACCGGCATCAGCGCCCAGCATGGGCACTGGGCACTGACACTAGCACCGGGTGTCACACTGGGCACTGGCATCAGCACCAGCATGGGGTACTGACACCAGCACCGGGCATCACACCGGGCACCGGCATCAGCGCCCAGCATTGGCACTGGGCACTAGCATCAGCAGTGGGCATCACACCAGACACCGGCATCAGCACCGGGCACCAACATCAGCACCAGGCATCACACTGGGCACTGGCATCGGCAGCAGCACGGGGTACGGACACCAGCACCGGGCATCACACCAGGCACCGGCATCAGCACCCGGCATTGGCACGGGGCACTGGCATCAGCACCTGCCACCGCACCAAAAACCGGCATCAGCACCAGGCCCTGGCACCTCACCGGGAACTGGCATCAGCACCGGGTACCAGCACCCAGCACTGGCATCAGGCACCGAGCACACTGGGACCAGGTGCTATACACGGGGCACCGGCATCAGCACCCAATACCGGCACCAGGCACTGCACAGTGGGCACGGGGCACTGGCACGAGGCAGCAGCACCAGGCACAGGGTGCCAGCATCGGCACCGGGGCACCAGGACCAAGCACGGGGTAGGGGGCACCAGGGCCTTGGAGCAGGGAAGTGGGTACCAGGAACAGGACACCTGCACCAGGTACAGGGCAGAGGTACTGGTCATTGGCACTGGGTCCCAGATACAGGGCACTGGTACTGGGTACAGGGCACCAGCACCGTGCTCCAGGCGCAGGGTCCCAGCCCAGGGAGCAGGCAGCGGGCGGTGGGTACAAGGCCCCAGCACCAGGCATTGACCTCCCGGCAGCGGGCACCAGTATCAGGCATTGCTCGGCAGGTACCGGGTACTGGGCAGGAGGCACTGGGCACACCAGCCACTGCGTACCGGACACCAGTTAGCAGGTGTTGGGTACTGGAAACCACATACCGGGCGCTGAGCATCACACAGCAGCCATCGGGCACCGCATGCTGGGTACAAGTGACTCAACCAGGCATGGGACACCGGATTCCTTCTTTCCCCAGTGCTCCCTCTGCAAAATCCCAGCCTGCCTCCCCCTCCCGGAGCCTTTCCCAGGGCTGATGGTGGCCGATCCTGCCCCCGGCCCTGCCTTGGCTCGGCTGCGACCGACTGGCAGCTGGAGACCTGGCAGGGGGAGCCAGCAGCCCCGCGGGCTGTGTCCCTGTCCCTGTCCCCATCCTGTGTCAGGGGTTGCAGCCCCTTCCCGGGATGCCCCCGGCCCCATGCCCAGGCTTTCAAAGGCAGTGAGTGGCAGCAGCACGTGGCTGTGTCCCCCCCCGGTCCCCGCCGAGGGCAGGGGAGGACGCTGGCACAGCTGGCCAGGGTGGCATGGGGCGCTTGTGTTCCCGGCCATGAATGGGGCTGGGGGGCGGGTCTTGGCCAGCGGTGGCTGTGCCCTGGCCTTGTCCCCAAACCTTGTCACTTCCCGGGGTGCTGTCCCCTCCCATGTTACGGGGACTAGGCATTCCGCATTCCCTTTATTCCCATAAATAACCAACACAGGATCAATCTGGTGGCGGGGAGGGGGCAGACCAACAGCCCCCCAGACCCCATCCGTCTGGGGTAGCCGGGCAGCGAGCCCACTTGCCTGACAGCCCTTCCTTGCCCACTGCTGGCCAGAGGGCTGCAGGTAGGGCAGCAGGCAGGGAGCAGGCAGGTGAGGGTGGCTGTTTGCATCTCTAATCCTCACATTGAGTGCTTTCCTCCGAGATTACTGGGGATTACAGGCTCGGAGGCTCCAGGAGCTCAGCCCCAGCTCTCCCTGCCCTTCAAGGCGCAGCGTTGAGCCCCACAGGGTGAGGCGGGAGGGCAGGCCGAGCACTGCTGTGATGAGCTGCAAGTTCTCAGCCATGCCAACAGGCACAGCCTGGAGAAGCTGCTGGCTCGTCATGGCCTCGCTCCAGTAGCCCGGTGCCCAGCGAGGCCGGGCGAGCTGCAGCCTGGGCTTTAAATAGAGCATTAAAAGCTGAAGGGATCAGCTGGGTAGTAGGCGGAGGCGGGGGGGATGCAAGGGGCTGTATTTTTCTTGGCTGGGGGATGACGCAAGGGGAGCGACGGTGACGCTGAGGGAGGCTGGCGCTGCTCGAGAGGTCCCGGAGGTCCCCGAGGCACCCCGGTCTCCCTCGCCCCGGGCTGGCAGCAGCGTTATCAGGCCCCGGCACAGCACGGCAGGGCCGAGAAGCCACCGCGAGCGGCTACCGGGGACCAGAGCTCTATAATTACCATAGGAGGCTGAGTTATTTTGGGAAGCAGCGGACGATGCTGCCAAAGCTTTTATTCCTCCAAACCAAAACAAGATGGAAAGAGCCCAGCCCAGGACGCTGCATCTGGCGGGTGGGAGGGGGAGGTTAACCCCTTGCCTCCTCGCTGCCTGCACCCCGTGGGCTGCCTGTATCCCGCCCCCCCTCCCGGCCTGCACCCACATCGCCCCAACGTCAAGGCGGGTCCTGGTGGCTTTGGTTGCATGGGGGAGGGGGATCTCAAAAGGGGGCGTCAGTTGGGAAGATTTGGGGTCGTAGAGGCCACGGAGTGGCTGCCGGGCATGGGATGAGGCTGAGGGGTCGGCACCGTCCTCGGCTGCTGGCAGGTTCAGAGGCCGCATATTCGGATGCTTTTCTGCATCCGCCGTGAGAACCGCTATTTTTAGGTCTTTCTGTTGCAACGGGTCCAGTTTTGGGGCCTTCCCAGTGCGGGGGCTGGGCTGAGGAATGCTGGCCAGAGCGGAGCACCTCACCGCTGCCCCAAATAAAACATCCCAGGGGACAAAGCCCCACAGGGTCCATCCTAAAAGCCACCCGAAGGTCAGGCAGAGGCAGCAGCCAGCCAGGGAGGCTGCGCTTTCCCGTTCTCTGAAGCAGCCTCATTTTTCCCAGCAGGGAGAGGATAAAGTCACATTGTGCACCCCGCGGTGCCCCCCGAGTTCTGTGCTCAGGGTAGCACCCTGAAAGCCTGGCCTTCGATTCCTGCCTTTTGCCTTCTTTCCTGTGATTGGAGCCTGGAAGGGCTGCCGGTGCCTGGCTTGGTCCCTGTGCCGGCCCCCTGCAGGGCAGCAAATAGCCCCAGATGGATGTGCTGGGGTCCCCCAAATTCTAACCCCGAATGCCAGAGTCTCCCAGTCCCCCAGACCCATGTGCCATGGTCACCCCATCCTTGCCCTAAGCCCCCCAGGCTGTCTCTCTCCAGGCAGCTCCAGTCTCCGGTCAGGGTACTGGGGGGTCTGGGGGCTGTTGGGGGCCACCATCCCCTGTGTCTGACCAATGCCAGCCCCTCACAGGGTGAGCCCCGTGGGATGGTGGCACAGCAGTGGGGGCGGAGAGTCACAGCCATCCAAGCCCACAAGCCCAGGAGGTCCCACCCCAAGCCACAGCCACGCAGATCTCCTGCCTGTGGGCCCTCCCCCTGCTGAGCCCTCCCACAACTCATCACACGTCACCAGTCCCAGCAAACCCTTTGCAAAGGATGCACCGCACAAGTGGTGCCCGTCTCTGGTGCCAGGCCTGGGGACCTGGTGGCACTGGGGAAATTAGGAGCACCCCGGTGTCACCCCGAGCTCCCACCCCGCAGCCCCAGCCCTTCGCTTACCTCCTCTGGAACAGCGTCCAGGAAGGGGTTTGCACCGGAGCCGGTGGAAGACGGCAGCGGGACCAAGGAGAAACAAGGTTTCCCATCAGAAGCGACCGAGGTTTTCCAGCACCACCCCCATCCCCACCCCAGCTAAGCCCTAGCTGTCCCCCCCCGGCCATGTCCCTGTGTCCCCCACCCCAGGCCCACCACCCTGGTCAGGGATGGTACCCACATGTCCCCAGAGGGCAGAGAGGGACAGGGAGGGATGGGCGATGGGAGAAGGCGGTGGTGCCGCAGGGAAGCACGGGAGAGCAGCATCCCCGGTGCTGGGTTTAAAAATGTCATGTTTATGTAGACCCTACAAAACCCACCAGCGAGTGAGGGGGCAGCGTGTGGCCCCCGGGATTCCCCTGCCCGGCTTCACCCAGGGCCAGCCTCACCCTTCAGGGACCAGAGGACATCGGCCGCTCATCAGCCCCCTCTGGGGGGGGGACAGGGAGCTGCAGAAACATCCCCTTCTTCCCATCCTCACGTCCAGCACCCCTGTCCCACACCCCGGCAAGAGGGGAAACTGAGGCAGGCGGGTACTGACCTGCCACATCAGCCTCTGTGCCCCAAGGGGATTTCTTGGATCTGGATTCGCCCCATCGAGCCACCAGGTCCCGACGACATGCGTGACCCAAGGAGGTGGCTCCTGTCCCAGCCCAGGCTGCGGCGGCAGGGGGGACATGGGGCTGTGATAGTGACACCCCTCTGCCCAAATCACAGAATCATAGAACCGCCCAGGTTGGACGGGACCCTTCAGATCATCGAGTCCAACCATTGACCTAACTCTGACAAAAGCCACCACTAAACCACGTCCCTCAGCACCACGTCTGCCCATCTTTTAAGTCCCTCCAAGGATGGTGCCTCAACCCCTTCCCTGGGCAGCCTCTTCCAATGCTTAAAACCCTTTCAGTGTACAAATTTTTCCTAATATCCATCCTAAACCTCCCCTGGCACAACTTGAGGCTGTTTCTTCTTGTCCCATCGCCTGTTCCTTGGGAGAAGAGACCGATCCCCCCTGGCTACCCCCTCCTTTCAGGGAGCTGCAGAGAGCGAGAAGGTCTCCCCTCAGCCTCCTCTTCTCCAGGCTGAACACCCCCAGCTCCCTCAGCCGCTCCTCACAAGACTTGTGCTCCAGAGCCCTCACCAGCTCCATTGCCCTTCTCTGGACCCGCTCCAGCACCTCAATGTCTTTTTTGTGGTGAGGGGCCCAAAACTGGACACAGCCCTCAAGGTGGGGCCTCACCAGTGCCCAGTACAGGGGGACCATCACTGCCCCAGTCCTGCTGGCCACACTGTCCCTGATACAGGCCAGGATGCTGTTGGCCTTCTTGCCCCCCTGGGCACACTGCTGGCTCGTATTCAGTTGCTGTCGACCAACACCTCCAGGTCCTTTTCCCCCGGGCAGCTCTCCAGCCACTCTGCCCCCGGCCCAGAGCGCCCATGGGGTTGGGGTGACCCAAGGGCAGGACCTGGCACTTGGCCTTGGTGAACCTCACACCATTGGCCTCGGCCCATTGACCCAGCCTGGCCAGACCCCTCTGTAGAGCCTTCCTGCCCTCCAGCAGATCAACTTGGTGTCCTCTGCGGACTTACTGCGGGTGCACTTGATCCTCTCGTCCAGGTTATTGATAAAGATATTAAATGGAATTGGCCCCAATACCAAGCCCTGGGGAACACCACTCGTGACCGGCCACCAACTGGAGTTAGCTCCATTCCCCATGACTCTCTGGGCCTAGCCCTCCAACCAGTTTCTAACCCAGCGAAGAGTACTCCCGTCCAGGCCACGGTCAGCCAGTTTCTCCAGGAGGATGTCGTGGGAAACTGTATCAAAAGGCCTTACTGAAGTCCAGGTAAACATCATCCACGGCCTGTCCCTCAGCCACCAAGCGGGTCACTTGGACTTCTGACCACAGAAGAAGGGCTCAAGCTCTCCCCCTGGACCGTGAAAAGTCCCCAGCCTGAGCTGGAAGGATGGACGCTGTGCTCAGGGCACAAATGGCTGCTCTGGGGACAGTGCCAACCATGACAGAGACCCTGCAGAGCCAGGCGTCAGGCGTAGGATGGTGGATCAGAGGGGTCTAGGACAGGAGAGATCTCAGGTCAGCTCTAGTCCAGCCTCTGCTCAAAGCAGGGATGGGCAGAGCCACAGAAACATTGGTGGAAATGGCTCCGGAGGTCCTCACTGCCACCTCCCGCTCACTGCTGGAAAATCCTCCAGTGTGGGTGAGCCTTCCTGCAGCCAAGGATGGGGACCTGTCCCAATGGACACCCTGTCTGGATCCCAATGACCCTTCTCAAGCTCCCCACATCCCTGTGGAGCTGGGTGACCTCGCTGGACCCCAGTGGCCCCTTTCCAGCTCCCTATGTCCCTATGGAGCTGGGTACCCCACTGGACCCCAGTGGCCCCTCTCCAGCTCCCCATGTCCCTACAGAGCTGGGAACTCTGGTGGGACTCCAGCAATCCTTCTCCAGTTCCCCACATCCCTATGGAGCTGGGTGACCTCGCTGGACCCAGTGGCCCCTTTCCAGCTCCCTATGTCCCTATGGAGCTGGGTACCCCACTGGACCCCAGTGGCCCCTCTCCAGCTCCCCATGTCCCTACAGAGCTGGGCACCTTGCTGGACCCCAGTGACCCCTCTCTAGCTCCCCGTGTCCCTGTGAAGCTGGGCACTCTGGTGGGATCCCAGCACCCTTCTCTCCAGCTCCGGACATCCCTATGGAGCTGGGTGCCCTCACGGGACCCTAGCACCTCCTCTCTTTGCACGTCTCCTCAAGCCTCACGAGGACCCTACTGCGCATCCACCCCCCTTCCCTCAGGCAGCCACTGGCCCCCCAGGAGGGTCCCAACAGCACCAGTGCCCTCCCTGCTGAGATGCTGGGGGAAGCCGCACTCTCCCTCCCACCCCGTCACCCAAACTTACCCACGAAGAAGGTGATAAACCCGGTGGGTGATGGCTCGTCTCCATCATCGCAGATGGAGCTCTCGGTCTGGGCCTTGTGCGGGAGGACGGTGGGGGAGGCTCTGCCGAGCAGCACTAGCTCAGACGTGTCCTTGCCAGAGCCACTGGTGCCTTTGGCCACCACCTCGGCGGCACTTGGCTGCTGGCCCACCTGGGGGGACCTGGGACTTGTGGACACCTGGCTACCAGCCTTCAGCAAGGGCCACCGTGCTGAGCTGGGGCTGAGCTTGGGCAGAGCCCTGCTGGGGACATCACTGGGGACCACCTCAGAAGGGGACACAGTGGGACCCTGGCGGGTACAGGTGGCGTGGGGGCAGCTCTCGGTGGCCTGTGGCTTGGTCTGAGTGCCCTTGTCCCTGCTGGGAGGTGACGGCTGGAGGGGACAGGTGGCTGCTGGGAGCAGGGGTGTTGAGCCCCTCACCCCGGTGTCAGGCTGGGCTGGGAGGGGACATGGGGGCCAGGAGCCCTGCCAGGCTGTTGCCGGGTGCCGCACACGCCGGTGGCTGGATTTAGACACGGGGTGCTGCATACCCCTATGGGGGGGCTTCGGCTGGGTGACGGCCGTGGCGTGGGGCCACTGGGGCTGTGTCAGGGCCACCTCCCTGCCTGGTGGGAGGCGGGTCTCAGCTGGTGGCTCGTTCTGGGATGAGTCGCTGGTCATGGGGGTGACCGAGCTGCCAACGCTTTGGCCCTGCTGTGGCCGGCTGCCAGCTCTAGCCTGGCTCTTCCCCTGCCCGGCACCGAGGGTCCTCTGCAGGGCCACCAGCAAGTGGCCCCGTGGCACTGGCTGCACCAGCCACAACCCGCTCAGCAGCTCCATGCAGCTGGGTGAGGAGCTGCAGGGCAACTGGGGGTCCTGCAGGGATGTGGGGCTCCCGCTGCCAGGCTGGGGGTCTCCCAAGGTCCTGCTCTCCCATGGCGGCGGGGACTTGGGGACCATGGTGTTTCCCAGGGGTGACAGCAGCAACGGGTCCCCCGCCACCCCGATGTTCCTGGGGAGCGATGGTGTCCTGCTCCCGGAGCAAAGAACTGGCACGGTGTGATGTCACCAAGGGTGCCATGACGGCACCGTGACCCTGGCAGGGTGTTTGCCCTTGTTCCTTCACTGGGGTGATGCGGTACAGGCAGTCAGACGAAGGAGCCACCCCCCAGAGGGGGACAGAGTCACTGTCACCTCCCCAACCTCCCCAGTCCCCGCCACACTAAGGCCAAGCATCCCTGGAGCAATAAACCACGAGGTTTTCCTGGTAGGGGGGTCCAGCCTGGATCCTGGGACCCCTTTGGGCTGCGCTCTCCCCTCCTCGCCCAACTGCAGCATCCCTGGGGACATCCTTGGGGATGTCCCCCAGTCCCTTCCCTGTCACCTCCCTCCCCCCTCCCAAGCTCCTTGGGGCCCAAGTTTTCTCTAGCCAAAGCTCAAACCTCTCTGAGGATGGAGATTCCCCACCTTGGGGACCTTAATTTGGTTTAGGAAGGTGACGAGGACAGAGGGACAGCATGGGATGGCCACGGGCTGCCATCGCGCGGGACACAGGCCACCTTGGTGTCCCCTGGGGCTTGTTTTACCTCGAAGGCAAAGCTGCTCCACGGCACCCAGGGTCACGGAGCTCCATAACCAGCCTGTCACCACCGTGGGCTCTGCCATCGCGTGGGGTGACAGTGGCCGTGGCCAGGCGGGGAGGGCACATGGGGCGTGGGGGTCTGGGGGCCCGGCCAGGCGGTGCAGGCAGGAATGGTGGCATCAGGGGGGCACACCCATGATGGGGTGGGAACAGCACAAAGGGGGACAACAGCGCTGCCACCATGGGGGTGACTGAGACAGGGGGATGCCACCGAGCCCAGTACCACCGCACCGCCCCCAGCACAGAGTCCAGCCCCTTCTGCCTCAGTTTCCCCAAGAGCTGCCAGGTCCCCCCCCCCCCCCCACCCCGGGGGAGGCGAGCGATTCCCAAGCAGGCCGGGCAGCGAGCAGGGAAGGATTTATTGACTCACGGCTCGGGGTACATCACAGTTTGAGCTCCCTTCCCGCCTCCGGAGAGGACGTCGCCTTGGACTTCCCGGGCAAAAGTGCGCGGAGAGGCTTCACAGTTTCATCCCTTCGGGAAAGCAGAACCGAGGCAGTGACAAATGGCAAACGCTACATCGTATGAAAAAATAATACAAACTCTTCTCTTTAAATATCTTACAGAAAAATGAACCTGAATAAAGAGCATGAAAAGCACCGCGTGGCGCAACCCCCCCCCAACCCCCGTGGGTCAAGGGGACCAAGACGAGTCGCATCCCCGCATCCCTCTGGACCACCCAGCGCTGTCCCTAGGGATGCGCAGTCACGGCTTAGCATGGGCAGTGGGGACATGGGGGGCAGCAGGGACCGCTACGTACTTGTCCCCATGCCACGGGGGTGTGTGTGTCCCCACCATGGACCCCTCGCTCGGCCGAGGGTGCCGGCAGCCCCTGAGCCTGGGGTGCCGGTAGAAGCAGCGTGAGAGGGTCCGGCCGAGGACGAGGGCATTGCTATGAGGCTGCCCTGGGACCCGTGTTCCCCTGGGGGGGCCAGGGGCTGTGTACCCCCCCTTGTCCCCCAAAAGGAACCGGGTTGTCCCTCCTGTGTCGCAGTGCAAGTTCACGGAAAGCCAAGGCACCGCCGCGAGGCCGCGGCTCTGTACGGGGGGAGCCCCCGGGGCTCGTGGGGGTGCAGCGGCCGCGCAGCCCCCGGGGCGTGCAAAGGCGAAGCGAGCCGGGGTGGGGGGGACTTGGGGACACGGGGACAGTCCCCATGGTGTGGCCAGCCGGGCTTGTCGAGCTATGGTGGGGGGGGTGGGGATGCACAGGGGAGAGCCAGCTCCCAGGGAGGGTGTGGGCAGCCCGTGCAGAGGAGACGGGGTGGGGGGCTCGTTCGGGGAACCCCTGGGATCCAGCCCCGGGGGTGGTGGTGGCAGCCAGAGGAGATGCTGGCGGCGGGTGCGGCTCCTTCTCTTGCGGCTTCAGAGGGGGTGCGGCTGGGTGGGCTCTATCGGGGGGGTGCAGGCAGCCCGCCCTCGCCCCACCGGTGCGTCTCTCGGAAGGTTCGGTCCAGCTGCTCCAGCTGGGAGCTCAGCGGCAGGTGGATCTCCAGGTGCATGCGGAGGGTTTCCAGCCACTGCTCCAGCTTGCTGAAGGACGGCCTGAGCGAAAAGGGGGGGACACATAGCAGCTCCGCTGGCCCCGTGTCCCCCCGGCTCCATAGCGGCCCCCCCACCAGCCCCAGTGGTCCCTCGGGAGGGACCCCAACCACTCACCGCTTCTCAGGGTCCAGGTCGCAGCAGCAGACGGCAATGGGGAAGAAGCTGGGGGGGCAGGTGGGGGGGCAGTAGCGGTCCAGGAAGCCCCTGACATTGAGGCCGAAGTCGGTGGTGCGGGGCAGGTAGTCGGGGTCAGCACTCACCCGGCCGATGATCTGGGGGAAAGCAGGAGGGAGGAGCAGGCTCAGCCCCAAGGGGGAAACCAAAACCCAATGAGGGCCCCAACCCCAATGGGAAACGTCAACCCCAATGAGGACCCCGACCCCAATGGAAAACCCCAACCCCAATGGGGAGAGCTCAGCTGGAGGCCTCAACCCATGGGGAGACCCCAACCCCAATGGGGGGACCTCAACTGAAGGCCTCAACCCCAATGAGGACCCCATCTCTAAGGGGAGACCCCAACCCCAACGTTACTTGCCTCGCACAGGACGATGCCGAAGGAGAAGATGTCCACCTTCTCATCATAGCTCCTCCCTGCAGGGAGAGATGAGTAAGGCCATGCAGCATGTCTTGTCCCTTCCCCACCAAGTGTTCCCTCCGTGGGGACAGAGCCCCATCTGGCCACGTCCCCACCCCTGGCACCGCAACCGGGCTCACCATTGATCATCTCGGGGGCCATCCAGTAGGGGTTCCCCACCACCGTATACCGCTTCTTGCGGTCCGGTTTCTTCAGGTTCTTGAGATGTTCGGGCTGGTTCTTCTCGTCCACCATCAGCCGCGCCAGCCCAAAATCAGCCACCACCACGCTCTTGTTCTGGGTGGATGGAGAGGCGTGAGGGAGCCACACGAGGTGCTGAGACCCCCACCCGAGCCAGGGCGGACACCACCGAGGTGGGACTCACCTCCCGCACGAGGCAGTTGTGAGAGTTGAGGTCACGGTGGATGATGTTCATGGAATGGAGGTAGGCCTGAGGGAAGGATGGGCTGAGAGCAGGGGGCACCCCAACCCCACAGTCCCCCACCCACCAGCACCCATCCCCCCACCCATCCCCTGGCAGCACCCACCATGCCAGCAGCGATGTCCTTGGCGAAGCTGACCCGCTGGCTCCAGGGGTAGTGGCTGTCCTGGGGGCAGGAGAGGGGATTTGCCAGAGAAGAGGAGAGAGGAGAGGGCTCCCCACTGGGGCCGACCTGCCCCCCCAGCACTCACCATGCTCTTGATGAGGCTCCTCAAAGTGCCGCCCTTGATGTACTCTGTGATGAAGTTGAGCCTCTTCTCCTTGTACAGCACCCCGATGAACTTCAGCACATTGGGGTGCTCCAGGCAGCGCATCACCTTCACCTGCAGGACCCCCCCCGCCCCGTGCCCATGACACCCTGAGGCACCCAGCACCCATCCGGGCAGACCCGCTGCCCGCATGTTCTCTATTAAACAGGCAGGGCTGCCTGAACCCCGTGGTGCCTGGCCCCCCCCACTCCAGGTGCCATGCCCAGCTTCCCATTTTAGGGCGGAGGACAGGATGGGACAGTCCCATCCCTCGTGTCCCCCCCAAGTCAGGGAGATCAAAGAAAGGGGATGCTCACTTCTTTGAGGAAGGTCCTCTGTGTCTCCTCATCGAAGCGGATCAACTCCTTCATGACCATCACCTCACCGGTCTCCCGATGCGTCACCTGGCAGGGAGGGCAGGGACTGAGCCATTGGTGGCTCCCTGCTGACACCCCACCTCTGGGGACACCGCGGGTAAGACAATACCCCCCCCTCCATCCCAGGGAGCTGAGACCATCACGCTTGCGACACTTGTGGCCGCCCAGCCCCACCTTGATTGCCTGGCCGAAGCAGCCCTTGCCCAGCACCTCGCCGTGGATCAGGTCGGAAGGGCGGAAGATGCGATGGGCACGGGAGACGACGCGCAATGACTCGGAGCGACCGATGTCCTTGCGCTGGGACGCGGGCGAGCCCACCGAGCCAGAGCCCGGAGACTTGTCCGTGCTGCAACTCCTCCTGCGGACGGACGGACAGAAGGTCAACCTCAGGGAGGGACCCCAACAGGAGAGGCAGGTGACCTGGTGGCCTTACGTGACGGTCCGCTGGCGCATGGCGCTGGGCTCCGCGCAGGACAGGGGGGCCGGGGAGCACAAGGGGCTGCAGGAGGCAGGCAGGGGGCTGCAGGCGAGCCCCGGCTCACGCGCAAGGGGCTCGTGGGGGTCATGCTCGATGGTCAGCTGGAGCAGGCGGCTGGTCTCCTGGATCAGCAGGTCGATCTGGGGGCAAAAAAGTATGGCAGGGGCGGTTTTGGGGAGGGGAGAGGGGCGTGGTGCTGGTTCGGGGGGCACCCCGGGGGAAAACATACCTCATCCAGGGGGACGTGGCCGATGGGGGTGCCGTTGATCTCCAGGATGCGGTCACCCACGTGGATGGAGTTCTTCATGTCAGGGCTGATGCAGTCTGGATCTACCCTGCAGGGCCGGCAGGCAGCAGGGGTCACTCCCCGAGCCCCGACACCCTCATGGGTGGGGATGTGCCGGGACACAGCCCACGAGCCACCCCCAGCCAATGGGGACAGGCTGTCACCTCCCCTGCAAGTCACCTTGGAGATGGAGACATGCTGTCACGGTACCTACGAGTCACTCCTGTGACATGGGGACATGGAGGCACGCTGCCCACGGGCCACCTCTACCAGAAGGTGACATGGAGGCACGCTGCCCTTGTTGGACTGGGTGCCCACACGTCACCCTTGCTAGTCTGGGGACATGCAGGCAAGCTGCCCACAAGCCACCCCTGCTTGACGGGGACATGCTGTCATGGTACCCACGAGTCACGCCTTCGGGATGGGGACACACGGTCATGCTATCCATGAGTCACCCCTGCTAGTTGGGGAGAAGCAGGCATGATACCCACAGGTCACCCCTGCTGGCTGGGGACACACAGGCACACTGCCCATGGGTCACCCCTGCCAGATGGGGACATACAGGCACACTGCCCACGAGTCACTCCGGGATGGGGACATGCTGGCACAGTATCCACGAACCAATCCAAGCATCCCACAGGGACACGCCAGCACGGTCCCCAAAAACCACCCCCCAGCAGCTGGGGACATGCCACCACAGTCCCTTCTGGCCACCCCCAGCTGATGGGGACACACCAGCCCCACCCCCTCACTCTCCCACCCCAAAAAGCATCTGTCGAGTGGATCCCAGCAGCAGAACGGGCGCGGGATGCCCCCAGCCCCGGGGAGGGGGACGGTGGCAGAGGGGACACAGACGCACTCTCGGACGCGGACAGTGCGGGGGTGCTCAGTGCCGCAGCCCTGGTCGATGGAGACGGAGAAGCCGCGTTTGCCGTCGGAGCAGGCGGGGATGGAGACGAGCGTGACGGTGTGCGGGATGCGGGAAGCCGGTGAATCCGGCAGGATCTGCTCAATGACCGGCGTCACCACCATCTGGTAATAGCAGTGCCCGCTGCGGGGCCGGGAGAAGATGGGTGGGTGGGGGGGTGCCAGCGGACGTGTCCCCCACCGCCATCCACCCAGGCTGGGACGTACCAGTAGAGCTTGGAGCGCTCCACCAGCGCATAGGTGTCCCCGTCCCCGATGAACGTGCGGCAGTTGAGGCAGCTGAAGCACTCGGGGTGGTACTTTTGCTCCCCGGCCACCTGCGGGCAGATGCCATCAGCCCCGAGGACCCAGACGCCTGGGGCTCGGATGGTGCTGGGAGCACCCATGGGTGCACCGGGGCCAAAGGAAGGGCAGGCTGAGCCATGGCGGGGTGGGGGGGGACAGTCATGCCACCAGGCTGGGGATGGCTGCGGGGACATCCCACCACCCTGAGCCTCCCCCTGCATCCCCCAGTCCCAACATGGGGGCACACCACCCACCAGCCGTCCCCCTAAAATGCAGAGGACACCCCTGCCACCCCCAGAGCCCAACCTGTGCAGGGGACCTGCACCCTCTCCCCACCTCGCCCCCTTTCCAAAGAGCTCAGTCATGGGTCAGTGCTCCGTGTGTCCCCACCCCAGGGACCCTTGGGGACCCCCCCCCCCACCTGGCACTCACCATGACCAGCCCCTTGGTGATCTGCTCGGAGCAGCCGTGGCAGAGCTCCCCGAAGCGCGCCCAGTAATCCTTCTTGCAGTACAGGCGCCCATCCTTCTCGTAGTACTGGTGGGACAGGGAGGCCCCGCACTCGCAGCACCTGTGGCAGGGGACAGGGACCCCCTTGTCACTACGTCACCATCGTCACCCTGTCCCCATCATCACCCCGGGGGGCAGCCAGTGCCCATCCATCCCACGGCTCTCTGTGCAAGCTCCTTCCCCTGTTCCCTATCCCGCCGCAGGGCCACCGCATCCATGTGTCACCATCCCCAGGGTGGCAGTGCAGGCTGGCGGTGTGGGGACATGCAGGGACACAAGAGTGGACAGGGTAAGGGACACAGGGCAGGCACAAGCATGGGGAGGGAGATGCCAGCTCTGCATGGACACGCCAGCCTGGTCATGGGCACACAGAGGAACATGCCAGCCTGGTCACAAATGTGTCACCCGAGTCATAGATGTGCCAGTCTGGTCACAGACAGAGGGATGTGCCACCCTGGTCACAGACACACAGAGGGACATGCCAGCCTGGTCACAGACGCATAGAGGGACGTGCCAGCCTGGTCACAAATGTGTCACCCTAGTCATGAATGTGCCAGTCTGGTCACAGAGGGACATGTCAGCCTGGTCACAGATGCATAGAGGGACATGCCAGCATGGTCACAAATGTGTTGCCCTTGTCACAGATGTGCCAGTCTGGTCACAGACAGAGGGACATGCCAGCCTGGTCACAGACACACAGAGGGACGTGCCACCCTGGTCACAAATGCGTCACCCTAGTCACAGATGTGCCAGTCTGGTCACAGACACACAGATGGACACACACAGGGATTTGCCACCCTGGTCATGGACACATGAAGGGACATACCACCCTGGTCACAGACAGACACACAGAGGGACATGCCACCCTGGTATTGGCACATGGAGGGACATGCCACCCTGGTCACAGACACTCTCAGGGACGTGCCGCCTTGGTTACAGACACATAGAGGGACATGCCAGCATGGTCACAAATGTGTCACCCTAGTCATGGATGTGCCAGTCTGGTCACAGACAGAGGGACGTGCCAGCCTGGTCACAGACACGCCAGCCTCGGGGGTGCAAAGCCCTGGGTGCTGCAAACAGGGCGCAGGGGGATGGACCTGCTGCGCGGGGTGCGTGGAGCTGCTCCGGGGTGGGGAGACGGGGGGGGGTGGTGGTGGTGGTGGTGGTGCAGGCAGATGGGGGGGCGCGAGGGGGTGTGGGGGGCTGTGGAGTCTGGGGGTGCACAGGCAGATGCAGGGGGTGCTCTGTAGCAGGGTGCCGGGGCGGGGGGGGAACGGGACGGCTGCAAGTTGGGTGCTGCAGGGGGGGGTTGCTGGGGGGGTGCACGGGCACTGCCGCAGTGCCCCTTTCCCCCCCACCACCCCCACGCCGGGGGCGGGAGCCGCGCGCAGGTGGAATACCAAAGAGGCGTGACGTCACGGCGCGGAATTTCCCCACCCCATGACGTCACCGCGCGAGGACTCCGCAGCCCGAAGCCTCCCCGGGGTTTGTTGGGGGAGGGAGGGTGTGTGTGTGCGTGTGTGTGGAAAGGGAGGGGACGACGACGACCGCGCGGCCCCGCCCCCTTAACCCCCTCCGCCCCACGGCGCCCCCAGGGGGCGGCCGCATCCCTCCTCCTCCTCCTCCCCCCACGCGTGACCGGAGTGAGGGCCACGCTCCTTCCACGGCTGCAAGGGGGGGGGTAGAGGGGGAGGGCGGATAGAGGAAGGCTTTTGCACCAGCGAGGCCAGGGCTGCCGGAAGCCAGACTCGGGGGGGCGGGGGGGGGCCCGGATCCAGCTGTGGCCCCCGCAGTGGTTTGGCTGGGGCTGATGGCCCAGGGAGCGCGGGGGGGGCGACACAGGCAGAGCACCCCTGGCCGGGGGAGTGGGGGGGAGATAACACAGGCAGAGCACCCCGGGTGGCTGGGGGGGGGGGCGGGAATTGGGGTGCAGAGTCCGGCCCGACCCACTCCCACTCACTTGGCTCCGACGCTCAGGACGCGGCTCTTCCTCAGCACCGCCGCCAGCATCCTCCGCAGGACAGGGGGGTCACCACCCCGGTTCCCCGCCACGCTCGGCACTCCCAACCACACGGTGACCCCCACCACGTCCCGGCCACCCCTTGCGCCCCCCGACCCGGGACCTTCCTCCTCCTCCTCCTCGGGGCTCCCACTGCTTGAGCTGCCGGGAGGGCGCGAGTGAAAGAGGAAACAGGGCGGGTGGGGGCCGGGTGACATCAGCCCCGTGCGCCCCGTCACTGTCACCGGGCAGGAAGGGACAGCGTGGGGGGACAGCGGGGTACAGGCACCCTCCAGCAGGCTCGCCATCACCCACTGAGTCCTGCCTGCACCCCACTGCCTGCGCTGCCCCACGCAGCCACGGTCAGGGGTCCGCTGTCCCCAACCCCAAGGCACATCCCGGTGTCCCCGATGCCATCCCGGTGTCCCCAGTGCCATCCCAGCGGGACCGCAGGCTCCCACCTGAAGCAGTCGGCGTGCCAGTCGGCGTTCAGCGCCTGCAGGTACTGCCCATCGTAGATGCCCTGCCCGCAGCTCGCACACACCGGCAGGTCGGTCCCTAGATGGAGGGGGGACACACAAGAGGGACAGCGTCACCCTGCCAGCTGTCTCCATCTTCCCCGCAGCAGCACCCAGGCACATCCCCCGGGATTAAGTCCCTCTGCCCAGGGTGACGAACTCCCCCTTGGAATGGGGACAAGGTCATGGCACTGATGTCCCTGAGGCTGGGGACAGGGCAGGGGCTCTCATTGTGCCAAGCCACCTCCAGAGCCCCTGTCCCCTGGGAACACTGCCGTGACCGTCACCAGGGGGTGCTGGGTGCCCGCGGGGGTGGGGGGACACAGGGAGGCTGTGGGCGGCAGGGGGTAGCGCTGGGGACCCAGGATGTCCCGTGGAGGTGCTGGAGGGGGCGCAGGGCCCAGCCAGCACAGGGGACAGGCAGGTTGGGGGGTGCAGGGGGGATGGGGGGGCTGGGGACACAGCAGGGTGCTGAGCGGCAGGACAGATG
This sequence comes from Larus michahellis, assembly GCF_964199755.1. Classification (NCBI taxonomy): domain Eukaryota; kingdom Metazoa; phylum Chordata; class Aves; order Charadriiformes; family Laridae; genus Larus; species Larus michahellis. The sequence goes on from NC_133902.1 coordinate 12,191,169, forward strand.
TTTGGGGGGGCGCAGAACAGCGGGACAGATGTTTGGGGGTGCAGAGATGCTGGGGATGGAGGGGTGCCTGAGTGCTCCGGAGGAGTGGGATGGGGGGGCACACACTGATGGAGGTGGGGGGGTGATGGGGTGAAGGATGGGTGCAGGGGAGGGCTACGGGGGTGCAAGTGGTACAGGATGGGGTAGAGGGTGAAGGGGGGGTGAAGGGGTGCAACATGGGTGCGGAGGGGTTGAAGGGGTGCGGGACGGGTGCTGGGGGAGTTGAAGGGTGTATGGAGGGATACAGGACGGGTGCGGAGCGTGCGGGGGGGAAGGCGGCACACAGGATGGGCGCAGGGGGTTGAAGGTGTTGGAGGATGGGTGCAGGGGGGGGTTGAAGGGGTACAGGATGGGTGCAGGGGGATGCAGAGCACATGGAGGAATACAGAGGGGTGCAGGGAGGATGCAGGGGAGATGAAGGGGCGCAGAATGCGGGGGGGGGGGTGCAGGATGGAAGGGGTGTAAAGGAGGGATCCAGTGGGACATAAAGCGCATGGAGGGATACAGAAGGGTGCAGGGTGGGTGCTGGGGGTTGCAGGGTGCATGGGGGGGATACAGAGGGGTGCAGGATGGGGGCAGAGGGTGCAGGGGGGACGAAGGGGTGCAAGGGGGGATACAGGGGGTATGAAGGGACGCAGGATGGGTGTGGGGGTGTAAAGGAGGGATCCAGTGGGACATAAAACACATGGAGGGACACAGAAGGGTGCAGGATGGGCGCTGGGGACGCAGGGTGCACGGGGGGACACAGAGGGGTGCAGGATGGGTGCTGGGGACGCAGGGTGCACGGGGGGACACAGAGGGGTGCAGGATGGGCGCTGGGACACAGAAGGTGCTGGGAGATGCAGTACGGATGGAGTACAGGAGCAGTGCAGGGACACAGAGGTGTGCAGGATGGGTGCTGGGGGACGCAGGGGGCACGGAGGGGTGCAGGATGAGTTTTGGATGGAGGACTGCAGGACGGAAAGGGGTGCCAGGGCACGCAGGGGGTGCGGCGGGGGGATATGGGGGTTGCAGGGAGGAAGACGAGGGAGGCAGGGTGGCTGCAGAGGTCCTGGGGGTGCAGGGAGGGATGAGGGGTCTGGGGGTGCAGAGTGGGTGGGAGGCACAGTAGGGATGTGGGGGTGCAGGGAAGGAGGCAGGAGGCATGGGGGGGGGAGATATCGGGGTGCAGGGAGGGATGTGCGGGTGTTCGTGGGGTGTGGGCAGGGATGCAGGAGGGGATGCAAGCTAGACAGGGGGTGCAGGGGGGGATGTGGGGGTGCAGGCAGGGATGCGGGCTGGACGGGGGTGCAGAGGGGCTGCAGGCCAGATGGGGTGCAGCAGGGGGACATGTGGGGGGGCAGGGGGAGATGTGGGAGCGTTGCGGGTGCAGAAGGGGGATGTGGGGGTGCAAGGGGGATGCAGGCTGGAAGGGGAGCGCAGGCAGGGATGCAGGAGGGAATGCAATCTAAACAGGGGGTGCAGGGGGGGCCGTGGGGGTGCAGGTAGGGATATGGGCTGGATGGGGGTGCAGGGGGAGATTTGGGGGTGCAAGGGGGATGCAGGCTGGACAGCAGTGCAGGGGCAGGATGTAGGGGGGATGCAAGCGGAACACGGGGTGCAAGGGGAGATTGGGGGTGCAGGGGAGATGCAGGCGGGAAGGGGGGTGCAGAAGGGACGCAGGGGGTGATGCGAGCTTGACGAGGGGTGCAGGAGCGATGTGGGGTGCAGGGGGGATGCAGGCAGGGAGGAAGGAGAGGATGCAAGCTAGACAGGGGGTGCAGGGAGGGATGTGGGGGTGCAGGCAGGGTTGCGGGCTGGACGAGGGTGCAGAGGGGGATGTGGGGGAGGCAGGGAGGGTGCAGGCAGGAATGCGGGCAGGACAGGGGGTATAGAAGGAGATTTGGGGGTGCAGGGGGGATGCAGGCTGGATGGCAGTGCGGGGGGGATGTAGCAGGATGCAAGCCGAACAGGGGGTGCACGGGGAGATTGGGGGTGCAGGGGAGATGCAGGGGGTGATGTGGGCTGGATGAGGGCTGCAGGGGGGATGTGGGGACGCAGGGGGGATGCAGGCTGGATGTGAAGTTGGGGGGGATGCAGTGGGGGCTGCAGGGAGGAGATGCAGACTGGACAGGGGGTGCAGGGGGAGATGTGGGGGTGCAACAGGGATGCAGGCTAGAAGGAGGGTGCAGTGGAGGATGCAGGGGGTGATGTGAGCTTGGTGAGGGGTGCAGGGGGTGACGTGGGGGTGCAGGGGGGGATGCTGGCTGGCTGGGGAGTGGGGGGGGGATGTGGGGGGGATACAAGCTGGATGGGGGGTGCAGAGGAGCACGTACGGGTTCAGGGGGAGATGTGGGAAGGATGCAGGCAGGATGAGGGTGCAGGGAGACATAAAGGTGCAGTGGGGATGTAAGGGTGCAAGGGGGGATGTGGGGGTGCAGGGGAGAATGTGGGGGGGATGTAGGGGTGCGGGGGGGGATGCGGGGGGGCTGCAGGCTGGCTGGGGGGTGCAGAGGGGGATGTAGGGGTGCAGGGGGGATGCAGGGGTGCAAGGGAGGATGTGGGGGGGATGTAGGGGTGCAGGGGGGGGATGCAGGGGGACTGCAGGCTGGCTGGGGGGCGCAGAGGGGGATTTGGGGCTGCGGGGAGGATGCGGGGTGTGCAGAGGGGCTGCAGGCCGGCCGGGGGGCGCGGGTGAGCCGGGGGAGGGTCGCAGGGCCCCAGCGGCGGCGGAAGCGCTGAGTCAGGCGAAGAAGGGGGCGGGGGGGGGGGGGCAGACGGAGGCGGAGGGGGGGGTAACGCACCTTCGTCCTCTCCCATAGGCTCGTCCCTCCAGGTGCAGCACAGCAGCATCAACCTCATGCAGCCACGCTGACCCGGCGCCGCGCCAGGCCCTGTCCCCGCCCCGCTCCCCGCGCCAGGCCCCGGTCCCCCCCCCGGCAAGCCCAGCCCAGCCCAGCCCAGCCCAGCCCGGCCCGGCCCGGCCCGGCCCTGCCGCTGCGGCTCCGCCGGCGCGCGGCGACGGCCCGGCGGGAGCAGGGCGCCGGCGCGCGGCCGGGGGCGGGGCCGGGGGCGGGGCTCCGGGGGGAGGGCGGGGCCGCGGGGACGGAGGGGGGTGTCCCCCGACAGCCCTCTCTCGCCGTGGGGACGGCACGGGGGTCCCCAGCCACCCTGGGTGTCACCGTGGGGAGCACACGGGTGTCCCCAGCCACCCCATTGTCACGGCGGGGACCACACGGGTGTCCCCAGCCACCCTGGGTGTCGCCGTGGGCAGGACACGGGTGTCCCGCATCACCCCGGTGTTGCCGTGGGCAGGACACGGGTATCCCCAGCTACTCTGGGTGTCACCGTGGGTAGGACACAGATGTCCCCAGTCATCACGGGTGTCATCGTGGGGAGCACACGGGTGTTCCCAACCACCCTAGTGTCACCATGGGGAGAACATTGGTGTCTCCTGCCACCCTGGTGTCACCGTGGGTAGGACACGAGTATCCCCAACCACCCTGGGTGTCACCGTTGGGAGAACATGGGTGTCCCCAACCACCCTGTTGTCACCATGGGGAGCACATGGGTGTCCCCAGCCATCCCGGGTGTCACATCAGGGACAACATGGGTGTCCCCAACAACCCTGTGTGTCACCGTGGGGAGCACATGGGTGTCCCCAGCCACCCCGGTGTCCCCGTGGGCAGGACATGAGTATCCCCAACCGCCCTGGGTGTCACTGTCGGGAACACATGGCTGTCCCCAACCACCCTAGTGTCACCGTGGGGAGCACATGGGTGTCCCGAGCCACCCTGGGTGTCATCGTGGGGACAACATGGGGGTCCCCAACCACCCTGGGTGTCACTGTGGGGAGCGCACAGGTGTCCCCCACCACCCCAGTGTCACCATGGGCAAGACACGAGTATCCCCAGCTACTCTGGGTGTCGCCATGGTGAGCACATCGGTGTCCCCAGCCACCCCTGGTATCATTGTGGGGACAGCACAGGGGTCCCCAACCACCCCAGGTGTCACTGTGGGTACAACACAGGTGTCCCCATCTACCCGGGTGTCACTGTGGACAGGGGGCGGGTGTCCCCATCTACCCCAGATGTCACTGTTGGCAGGGCAAGGGTTTCCGCAACTACCCTGGTCTGTCGCCGTGGGCAGGGCATGGATGTCCCCCACCACCCCAGGCTGTTGCTGTGAGGACGGCACGGGTGTCCCCAGCCACCCTGGTGTCACCACAGGTAGGACACAGGTGTCCCTATCTACCCTGGGTGTCGCCATGGACAGGGGGTGGGTGTCCCCATCTACCCCTCGTGTCATTGTTGTCAGGGCAAGGGTGTCCCCATCTACCCCTGGCCATAGCTGTAGGCAGGATGTGGGTGTCCCCAGCTACTGTGGGCTGTCGCCATGGGGAGAGCATGGGTGTTCCCATCATCCCCTGGGCTGTCACCATCAGTCAGTTCATGGATGACCCACTGGGTCCCTGGGCTGCCACTGTGGGACAGGGCATGGACATCCCCATCATCCCTTGGTTTGTCACCATGGGGCACTGCATGGATGTTCCCCTTATGCCCCAGGCTGTCACCATGGGACAGCACACAGATGTGTCCCTCGTCCCCTGGGCTGTCCCCAAGAGCAGGGCATAGGTACCCCTCTTGGTCCTCAGGTTGTCACCATGGGTCGGGGCATGGACATCTCCCTGCATGCCCCAGGGCATGGACCTCCTCCTGGGTCCCTAGGCTGTCACCACGGGACAGGGCATGAATGTCCCCCTCATCCCCCATGCTGTCACTGTGGGATAGGGCACAGACATCCCCTTGGGTCCCTGGGCTGTCACTGTGGGACAGGGCATGGGCACCCCCCCTGGGTCCTCAGGCTGTCCCCTCGCTCGTCCCTGTCTCCCTGGACACAGGGAAGTGGGGCAAACAGCATCCTGGGACCAAGGATACGGTATGTCCCCAGGCTTGGGCAGAGCCATGGGCACAAGACAACAGGACAGTGACAGCCATCACCACCACCACCACCGCAGGGAGGGGGACAGGGAGACGGGATGGAGCCAGAGTCCTTTAAAAACTTGTCCTTTATTAGTCTGTCGGAAGCGAGTCCCTCTGTATAGGGCGTCCCACCCAGTTATAGCAAAGTGAGTAACATGAAGGGACCGAGCCCCTCCCACCCACGGCCCCCCCTGGGCCGGGGGGAGCGCAGGGACTTGGGGGGGGGCCCAGGGCGATGGGGACATCCCCCCCCCATGCAGCCCCCCCGCCACCGGGACCCCCTTCCCTCCCTCTGATGTGGGGTGCCCCTCATCCTGCCCTACCCCCCCACCCCCACCCCCCGTGGGGTCAGCTCTGGGGCTGGGGCGGGGGGGGGGGGTGACACCCCAAGACACACACCCCCGCCCCCCCCCCCCCCCCCCCCGCCAAATCCCGCAGGGAGCGATAGCACCAAGGGGGACGGCTGCTCCCCACAGTTTATTCCGCGCTCCCTGCTGGGACAGAGGGGTTGGATGGGGACAGGCCCCGCCGGAGGCGTCGGGTCCCTCCTGGGAACGTGGGACCGGGGATGGCCCCGGCATGAAGAAAGTGGGGGGGGGTGGGGGTGTCCGGATTTTTTTGGGGGGTGGTGGTGGGGGGGGTGTTGTCTCAGCTTTGCTTGGGATTTACATTCTGGACCATGCAGTAGCACCAAAGTTCATGAGGTCATCAGTGACGGCGGGCGGTTACTTCCGCTTCCTCCCGCAGTACTTCCCTTGTGCGCAGCCCACGCCGCCTGAAGGAGGGGGGGGGATGCAGAGGGTGAGCGCCCCCGCCCGCCCTGCACCCCCCAGACCCCCGGGGGGCGTCGGGCTGGGAGGAGGGCAGGGGGAGGCAGGAGCCGGGGGTGTCACCCAGCAGTGCTCACCTCTGAAGCCCAGAGCACCGAGGGCTCCTCCAAAGGCCTTGGGGGGCTTCCCTGCGGGGAGAGGGGGGGGAGGGAGGCAGAGCGGGGTGAGCGGGACCCCCAGCCCGCTCGGCTGATGGGTGCGGGGGGGGTGATATGCACACACCCCCCCCCCCCCTAAAATGCCCTACTGGAGGGATGGACACTCACCACCGAATCCCAGCTGGCCGGCGACCCCACCTGAAAGGAGAGTGAAGCCCTCAGCACCCCCCCAGGCACCCACATTGCTCGCCCCTCCCCCCCCCCCCCGACTCAGCCCGGTCCCCCGGGTCCCTCCCCCATGCCGTGGCCATGTCCCCGCGCTCCACGGGCTGTGCGTGTCCCCGTGAGCCGGCCGGCCATCGAGATGTGCCCCGGGTGCGTGCCAAGGCGCCGGGGCTGGGGCTGGTACCTGGAAATATCGGTGACACGCCAAAGCCGGGAACTCCAACCCCTGGGGAAAAAGCAACAGCTGGTGACAGCCTGTGACAGCAGTGCCACCCCAACCCTGCCTGGCTGGGGACACCCTGGCTCACTGCAGGGACACGAGTGGCTGCAAAAGCCCCTGTCCCCATCACGGCACCCGCATGGCTTCAAGGTGCTCTCCCGGGCAGTGGCGTGCCTGGTGGAGGACAATAGCAGGGTGGGGACAGCAAGCGGTGACGAGCGTGGTGTGGTAGGGGACACGCTCCCACCCCAGCCCCAAACCGTGGCACTCACCTGGCTGCAGCCCCCCAACACCAAAACCTGCAGGATGGGAGAGTCCTGGTGAGGGTGGGGAGCACTGGGACAGGGGCGGGGATGGGGACAGGGATGGGGGTCACCCCTCCAGCCTCCCCCCTGGCCTGGAGCAGCCCCTCTTCCTTACCTGGCTTGGGAGGTTTCCCAGCAGCTCCTGGATATAAGAGCCCTGTGTCAGAGAGGGGTGTCAGCGCAGCCCCCGCCGGGGCTCCCTGCCCCCGGGGCTGCAGCCAGACCCTGCCATGAGCCCAGAGGGTCCCCAGGCAGGGACATGCATCTCTGCATGTTGGCGACATGATTCAGTACCATCCCCTGTCCTCACGGCATGGGGACCTGCATCTCCCCATGGTGGTGCCATGGCCCCGGTACCTGCTCGGGGCTGGCATTCCTTTCCGATCGCACCCTGGAAGCAGGGCAGGCAGCAGACACAGGAAAGGGCACAGGGACAGCGTGGGGTGGGACCATGCCATGGGACCGGGAGGGGACAAAAGCGACCCTGCATCCCACACATCCCCTTTCCTTTTCGGCGCTCTGCCAGCATGCCACTGCCGCTCCGGTCCCCTCATCCTAGCCCTGGGGACCCCCGATGCCAGGGACCAGCATCACTCACCAGCACCGAGCCCACCAACTCCGAGGCCACCAACTCCGAGGCCACCAACTCCAAGGCCACCTATGATGGGGACCCCGTGTGAGCACCAGTGGGGATGGGCAGTGTCTGATCCGCTCCTTGCCCAGCCCCACGTGTGCCCGTCCGTCCTCGGGCAGCCCCACTCCCCCATGCCCTGGGGGAGCATCCCTCTGCCTGCATCACTCTGTGGGAGCATCTCTCTACCTGCATCCCTCTGCCCGCATCCCTGTGGGGGAGCATCCCTCTGCCCACATCCCTCTGCCCGTGCATCCCGCTGCCTGGGCTCAGCTCCTGCCAGCACCTACCTGGGATGCCGCCGACCCCTGGGACTCCAGCCCCGGGAACACCTGCCAGAGAGAAACCATTAGCCCCTGTCCCCCCTGCAGCCCAGCACTCGCAGATCGGTCACCCCAGCCAGTGCTCAACTCACTGGGGTGGCCCTGACACCCCTCCTAGGTATCCCCAGCACCCATCTCACAGCACCCAGAGCAAGAAGACCTGGAGGGGGGGTCACCCCTTGCATGACGCATTGCTGCAGGCAATGCAGAGCAGGAGAAAAATGTCCCCAGCAAGTCCAGGGGAGGGGGCATGGGTGGCACTTTGCACCCATGAGTGACAACACACCACCTCCCATGCCTGGGCCACCCTCTGCTGAGGCACCAGGGGGCACACAGGGGACATGAAGTGAGGCCAGCACCCAAATGGCCACACAAGGAGGGTGCCAAGTGGTGGTCCAAGATAGATCTGGGGCAGGGAGGCAGGAATACGTACCAAATTTGGGAGGTTTAGCACCAGGTTGCACCCCTACTTGGGGGATGCCTGCAAAAGGAAGGAGGACACCACGGTTAGGATGGTCACCCCTGCACCCCTCCCATGTGCCACTGTCCCCCATCCTGCCTGCATCCCCCTCTGCCACCCCTCCATGTAGCTCGGTGGCTTGTAGCATCCCCGGCCACTGCTGTCCCCAGGTGTGTCCCCGACCAGGGTGCGACGAAGGACATACCTGCCCCAGGAAGGATGCCGGTACCGGGTACCCCCACGCCCGGCACCACCCCAGGCACGACACCGACACCGGGCGTCACTCCTGGCACTCCTGCGACGCCGGGCACCGCGCCTGGCACCCCACCGACCCCAGCACCTGCGGAGAGAGGGGGTGAGGCAGCGCGGGGGTGACCCCCGCGTGATCCCCATACACTCAGGGGATGATGTGCCCAGCATGGGGTGCCCACCCCCGGAGCCCCCAGCTCCCCCTGGACCAGTCTGTGCCACATCAGGGCTATTGGGGACACCCCAGATGCCCACTGAGTGGGCAGGGCTGCCTGCTGTGGGCTGAGCCATGAGCAATGAGCTTCTCCATCCAACTCACCGAATTTGGCTGCCTTCGCTGCTGCTTTTGCTGCTGCGGCTGGAGCTACGACCCCTGAGTGGAGACAGCAAGAAGGGGGTCAGTGTCCCCCGGGGGGGTCCTCTCCAGCAATGCTGGGCAGAGCCCATCCCTCCCGCCTTGTCTGCATCTCCCAAGGGATGGCCACGAGTTGATGGAGACCACCGAGGTCTTCCTCACGCCTGTCCTGTCCCAGACCTGCCCCCGCACCAGCAAGGCTGCCACCACCACCTGCCTTTCTCCTCCTCACCTGGGACACCTCCAATGCCGGGGGCCAGGGCACCCACTCCAGGAGCAAGGCCACCCACGCCAGGAGCTAGACCACCTACACCAGGAGCCAGGCCACCTGCTCCTGCAAGGAGAGAGGGAAGGATTGGAGCTTCAGTCCAGGAAGAGGGGTGGTGGAAGGAGCCATCTGAAAAGGCACGGCAGGCTGGGGTGGGCAGATGGACGGACGGACGGACGGATGGATGGATGGATGGATGGATAAACAGTGGGGTGGATAGATGCTGGGGTGGATGGGTGGCTGGATGGATGTAGAGTGGATAAATGGATGTCAGGATGGATGGATGGATGGATACCATGGATTGATACAGAGTGGCTGGCTGGCTGGATACTGTGGATGGATATGGAGTGGATGGATGGATGGATGGATGGATGGATGGATGGATGGATGGATGGATGGATGGATGGATGGAGGTGCGGATGGATGGACAGATGAGTGGACAGACGGATACTGAGGTGGATGGCTAGCTGGCTGGTTGTGTGGATGGGTGGGTAGAAGGATGGGTGGATGGATTAATGCATGAGAAGGTGTATGGATGGTAAACCTAGGACCCTCCATGCAGACCAGCTCTGCAGAGCACCCCCTGACAGCCAAGACCTCATCCCTCGTACAGTCCCTGAGTCCTCCGAGAGCTCGTCCCTCACCCTGACCCACAGGGACCCTGTGCAGTGCCGAGCCTCAGCCCCAATAAGGGGAGCAGCCTGGGATGGGGAGACGGCAGGGGACAGGACATGTGGGATAACCCCGGAGAGATCCCGGCTTACCGTACTTAGCTGCTTTGGCGGCTGCTTTGGCAGCAGCGGCGGCGCCTGGAACTCCAACTCCTGGGGGAGAGGGGGACAGTGAGGGGCAGCAATGGGCCATGGTGGCCACACCGGCACCCCTCAGCCGGCACCACTGGGGATGTCTCGAGCATCCCTTAGGCACCACCTCACCTGGTATGCCACCGGGCACCAGACCGGGCACGCCGACTCCGGGCACACCAACTCCAGGCACGCCGACACCGGGCACGCCGACACCTGGCACACCAACTCCCGGCACACCAACACCAGGCACGCCGACACCGGGCACGCGCCCTGCTCCTGCAGAGGTTCAGGGATGTGGCCGAGCGGGCAGGCTCCATAGGTAGGGGTCCCGCTGACCTCCCCACCATCCGCAGCACCAGGGGTGCCCCCCACCCACATCTGCAAGCATCCCTCCCTGCGAAAGGATGATGGTGACTCACCGATTGCCGCAGCTTTTGCTGCAGCCTTTGCCGCGGCCGCCGCGGCATCTGGGGCACCCACTGCAGGGACAGAAGGGAGAGAGTCAGGGCACCGGAGAGGCCAGCATCACCCTGTCGGCTTGCGCCAGCCCATCTGCTCACCTCCGACACCGGGCACCACACCAGGAACCCCAGCCACGCCAGGAACGCCAGGCACACCAGGGACACCGGGAACACCGGGAACGCCAGGAACGCCAGGAACGCCAGGAACGCCGCCAATGCCAGGAACGCCAACACCAACTCCTGCAGGCAACAAGAGGGAAGTTAGATCTCATTGCAGCAACAGTTGAAAGGTGGGACCTTGTTTGCTCTCGTCATCATGCCGCGGCAAGGAGAGAGCACCCCGCCGCCTTGTCCCAGGAGAGATGCACAGGGAGGGACTGGTCCCGTGTCTCCCAGGTGGCCCCAGCGAGGATGGTAAATCTGCTGTTGTAAAAGAGAGGCTGGGAAGTCACCAGCACACGGGACCATGATGATCCCCGTCATCACGGGGAGCTCCAGATGGTCCTCATCATGGAAGCATCAAGCCTTGCAGCCAACAGGCCACAGCGGTGAAGTTGGACCACTGGTGGTCCCCAGTAGCTGCCTGGAAGGGCTGGGTGCCCTGGGCACTGGCCAGACTAAGAAGCGGCCCAGGGCAGTGACAGCCTTGACCCGTTGGCACTCATTAGTGCCACAGGGACAAGCATCAGGTCACTTCTGGAAGGGCTGAGCGCCAGAGGCATTGTCCTCATGGTCCCCTGCTCAGTAGGTGCCTGGCACCCCAGCACAGAGCACATTAACTTGTCACTGCCAAATTTCTCCCTAAATCCCATCCTTCCCTGGGCACGTTGGGTGGGATTTTTTTCTACACAATGTGAAAGAGAAATGGAAGAAATGGCCGGCAACGGTTTATCCCTCAAAGGAAAGCTGCCATCGAGCATGGCTGCCCCCAGGGGACTCCCAGGGCTCTGCAGTGATGATGCAGGAGAAGGTCCTGGAATCTGGCCATGTAACCTCTGGCACTGCCTTTTGGAGCAGCACATGGATCCCCCAGCACTGAGCGGAGCCCTGGGGCCACTTCTGCCTCCTCTCTGCACCCAGGCTCCCAGCTTCCCTGCTACTTGGCCATGTCCCTCGTCCCCTCCGTGCTCCTCCTCGCTGGAGCTCCCTTGGGGGTGGTTATGCCTGTTGGGCACCTGGGTCTTGCTAGACCAAGTGGCATGCGCTTGCTGGATCCCCATAAGTTTTTGGAAGGTGGTGACCCTGGGCAGGGGTCCCACCTGGGCAGCGAGGCTGAGCCCACAGGCATCAGGCCACGGGTCAGGTCTGCTGCTGGAAAAATGGATTTGGTACAAAACTCAAGAATTCAGACAAGGTCCAAAGACACGAGTTCGGTCCATTCACCTCCTTGAAACAGCCTGCAGAGACCCCAGAGAGGGAGAAGGTCCTGCCCTGGGGATGAAGCCAAGCCTGGATGCAGCAGCTGGGGGCTGGGCTGGGCGCATCCCGACCTGGGATGCTCTCCAGTAATGAGCCATCAGGAGTGACCCCCAGGGGACACCCGCCTGCCTGGGGGCATCCTGAGTGCCACGGGAGGAGAGGGTGAGCAGGGGTCCCCGAGGAGCTGCTGGGAGCTCCTTGCACGGCGCAGCACGTACCGTACTTAGCTGCCTTTGCTGCTGCCTTTGCTGCCGCTGCCGGTGCCCCGACTCCTGGGGACAAGGGAAAGAGGGACCCTCAGCCACCAGCTCCTGCGCTCCCTGCGGAGCCGGGTGGTGGGGACAGGGCTCCTGCAACAGTCACCTGCTACCCCGGGGACACCGCCGACACCGGGCACCAAGCCGGGGACACCACCAACGCCAGGCACGAGGCCTGGGACGCCGCCAACGCCGGGCACAAGGCCTGCACCTGGAGGGAAGCAGAGCAGTCAGACCTCCCCCAAAACACCCCCTGCCTCTGATGGTGACACTGACGCGGTCTCTCCCGGTGTCAGGGGGCTTGAGGTGGGCTCTCCACACCTCCCAAACCAGCTGCTCAGGGGACCTGGGATGTGCCCAGGATTGGGATTTTCAGCTCCCTACACCCAACGCCCACCCAGACACCCAGGAGCTTGGGGACCCCCGAGACCCCCCAAGGCTGTGGTTGTAAATCCCAGCTGCTCCCCGGGCTGACGTGTTTCCTCTGGACACTCCAGGGAGCAGTTGTTTGCTACCCGCTTTTCTCCAGCAAAACAGCCGGCGAGGGGAGCAGCGAACACGAGACCTGCATCACCAAGCGCATCCCTTCGCTAACGAATGATGGCTCGTTACAGACACCATCTCCCCGGAGACCCCGCCGGAGCCCGGCACAGCAAAACCACATCTCTCATGGAGAAACCGTGCGTGATGGGGACATACTGCGCCGTGTCGGGCTGCTGCATCGCGAGGTGGCCAGCCGGCCTCCAGCCACCGCCGAAAAAGCTGCTTTTTGCTTTGCTGTGCCTAAGCCCGGCTCTCCCAGGAGGCTGCTGGAAGCTGTCCCCAGGAGGGTAAAGCCCCTCGGCAGCCCTGGGGGAGGTTTCGCACCTTGCTGCCTTCCACCCGCCGAAGCCGCTGGGCTCAGCAGAGTGGCTTCACCTCGCCCCAGGCTCCGGCAAGCAGCCGCTGGAGCCGGGGCAGGGGGCTGGGGCTGGGAGAGCCCCCCAGGAGCTGGGGCAGGGGGTGGTGGGGCAGGCGGTGAAGCCAGACAGCCCCAGCGTCAACACACAGCTCTTCCATACCCCGAGAGTGAGCCCGGCAGCTGCCGGATCTGTCCGAGACAGTGGGGAACTCACCGAAAGCTCCTGCCTTCGCCGCTGCCTTTGCTGCTGCCGCCGCCGCTGCCGGCCCTCCGACTGCCGGGGTAGCGGGAGAGAGTCAGGGGTGCGGGATGGGGGGACGTGACCCTCCCCAAGCCCCAGTGCCGAGCCCCGCCATCGCCTCACCTCCGGCTCCTGGGACAACACCGACACCGGGCACCACTCCACCGACCCCTGGGATGCCGCCAGCCCCGGGCAGGACACCGGCTCCTGCCACAGGGGAGAAGGGGACCGTCAGTTCGGTGATGCAGGGACACAACACATATCCCCCACCCCCGCGTCTGGGAGGGAGGGGGGAGCAGCTGCCCCACTGGGGAGATGGATGTGGCCACAGAGGGCAACTCACCAAATTTGGCTGCTGCTTTTGCTGCCGCCGCCTGTGCTCCGACTCCTGTGGAAGGACATGGGCAGGTCCCGAGACCATTCCCACCTCAGTGCCCCCATCCCACAGGGACCCTGGGGACGCGCCCCTCCTGTCAGCATCCACCCTGCTCTCCTTTGGGAGGTGATGCACCCCTCCGGGCTGTCCCTGGGGTGACACTGCCACCCTGGGGCCACCAGAGAGCCTGGCAGTGCCCAACATCCCATCCGAGGACTGGCAAAGTGACTGGGATGCCCGGTCTCCCCGCCATGCCCGTGCCAGTCGCCCACCCTGCAGCTGCCTGGGAAGGGAGCGTACCTGTCCCGGTGGGGTACCCTGCCTTTCCTCCTACCCCGATGCCGGCTCCTATCCCGCCGGGCCCGAAGCCTGCAATCACAAACAGAAAGGCAAAGCCAGGTCAGGCGCTGGCCCCAGGAAGGGGGACGAGGCAGACGGAGCAGCTCCCTCGGCCCAGAGGATCTCCCCCCCGCCGACGTCCAGGGATGTAGGGGGGGATGCCGGAGCCAGCATCCCCCCAGTTGAGATGCCAGTTCAAACACCCCTTCCTGCAGCTGGCCGCGGCTCAGGACGTGTCCTAGCGGAGAGGCAGCCAGCCAGCCGACCGCTGCCGGAGCCGCCGCGTGCCTGCGGATTAACACCGCCCGGCCCTGGCGCTGCGGGACGCCAGGAGAGCCGGACTGCTGCCAGCCGGGTCCACAGCCTCCATGGGCAGGGCAAGGCACATGTCCCTTGAGGGGCCACCTCACCCTGGGAGCGGGATGCCCTTCATGCCGCCCCAGGGCTTGGTGGCCACAAGGCCACAGTGGCAGCCGGCAGAGCTGCGAGGAGCTACGACCGCGGAGCAAGGGCTACGAGCACTCACCGTAGGGCAGCTTACCAGTGCTGTAGGGCAATCCATAGCCACCTGGAGAGGAGAGAAGGTGGCGGGTTAGCACCTGGCTGCCGGTGGCCGTGCCCACTCTGCCCCGCGGTGTAGCCCCTCTCTGCCAGCCGGCTGTGTGGCAGCAGCCCTCAGGGCTCCTTCCATTGGGATACTAAATTCTCCGGGATACAACCCCCCATGACTGAGCCAGGCCAGGAGATGCTCTTCTCCATCACCTTGGAAGCAGCGGCTCCAAAAAGAGGCGCTCGCTCTCAGCCCCGCGGCGAGGGCTGCAGTGCCTGAAGCCGGTTTTGCAGGAGCTTCCCGTGACCCTGCTTCGGCAGGGGGTCCCCCGGGAGCCCCGCGGCAAGAGCTGTACCCAGATGGCTGCACCGCAGCCAGCTCCAAATGAAAGGTTTTAATTGGAATCAGGGCTTGGGAGCCTCCACTGAAACGTGACCTCATTAGGAGGTCAGCACGAAGGGACGGGGAGGGATTACGAGCGGGAACATCGCGGCCGGGGAAACGTCTCCTTGCGAAAGAGCAGGATCCCACCGCTCGGGATGGCGTGGGGATGCCCGGGACTCGGCGGGGACTGTGCGCTTGAGAGCTGGCAGCACCGAGCTCCCATCACCCCTGGCAGCGGCCTGAGGAGGGGTGACGGGCTGCCACATCCCCCACGGGGACACCTCGAGCAGCACGTCGGGTGGAGGGTGTGTCACCCACACGGGCAGGGCGGGGATGCGGCTGCCTGCAGCCAGGACGGGATTGCTCATGGCAAAGCATCTCCTTGAGCGCGGGACACCGTCCCCTCCCGCCAGCCAGCATGTGGGGACCAGATTTCCCTCCGCCCTGCAGGCTGTCCCATCGTGTCCCGCGCCAGCGCAGCCTCGTGGAACACAGAGGCTTTCCAGGCTGCGACAGCCATGACCTGCACAGAGTATCCCCCACCTTGGGGACCCCCCATGCCCATCCTGGGGCACTCCATCAGCTCCTCCCCCCACCCCCCCCAAAGCTGCGGGAGGGTCTGGCACTGCGTGACACACATGGAGGTGACTCCAAGGTTCAAGAGTCCAAGCCCACGGGTCTCTGAGGGTTTCGCCGGGTCCAAGCCCAGCTCCCCACCACCCCCAGCTGGATGCATGAACAGCCCCCACCCGGGGCTGGGTGCACCCATCCTGGCCAGCGCGGGGATGCCATCAGCACCGCTGGTGGGGCTCAGGGCCAATGGGCACCCTGAAAGCCAGACCGACACCACCCTGGCGCGGCCAGGTACTGGGGAGCAGTCCCCATCCCTACGGCTTCGGGTGGGACCCTGATTTCAGCCACAGCTTCAGGCTGAGCCCCCAGCGAGCGGGGTGGCCCCGGGGCCACCTCCTGAGCGGGGACAGCAGAGAGCAGGAGCTGGCTAGGGTTTTTTGAGGCAATCATCCAAAAAGGAGACTTTCCACTGAAAATGTTATTTTCCCCACTGTCCCCTCATCCCCTCTCAACCCGGACCTACTGCAGCTGGGACAGTGCAGGGGACACAGGGCTGTGGGGCAGCCCCTCAGTCCATCCACAGCATCAAAGCGAGAGCCTTGACGGCCAGCCCAGTGTGTCCCCACGCTGCCCGGCCCCAAGCCCTCAGAGGTGACAAACTGGCATCACTCAGCTTCCCGGGAAGGACCAGGGTGTCATGCAGCTGGGGACACCACCCCTGTCCTGCTGGTCCCCACGAGAGGTGTGATGCACCAACAGGGCTCCCCGGCCAAGGGGATGGGAGTTCTCCCCTGATTTATTTAACGAAGGCTCCCCGTAAAGTGGGTCAGCCGGCAGTGGCGTCCCGTCCGGGCTGCGGGCCACTGGCGGGGCCGCGGCGGGACGGAGCCAGGCATGGCCGCACCATGCGCCAGCGCTGTGCTTGCCGCACCGGGCACCCCATGAAAGGCGGCCTGGGGCCGGGCTGCGGCCGGGAGGCCAGACGGTATCCGATGGCGGCGGGGCCGAGTCGCCCTAACGAGCGTAACTCTGCCTCCGCGGGAGGAAGCCGAAGCGGGCCAAGTATTTCTGCCGCCGTTTGCGGCGACGGGCCCCGGTGGGGGGAAGCTGGCAGTGCTGCCGGGGCTGGCGCCCGTGCCGGGCTGGGACCTGCTCCCCGTGGTGGGCTCCCCCCGCCAAGGCTTTCCTGCCTGCAGCAACTTATTTGGCGAGTGGGAAAATGCCCCTGGATCTACTCGCTCCCCAGCACCCCAGGGATGAGGGTCCCCAGCCTCCCAGGGATGCAGGTCCCCAGCCGGACATGGCTGCCCTCCTCCTCAGGGATGCTCTTGGGACCAGCCAGCTGGCAGCGTGACCCTTGGAGGGTAGCACTCTGTACTGGCCGCCTGGCACTGCCCGTTCCGCCACTGTCCCTGTGTGAGTATGGCCAGCTGGGGACGGGCAAAGCTGGCACCGGACACAGGGCTGGGAGATGGAGGTCCCTGGAGCAACCCAGCCTGGGAAAGCGGTGCTGAGCACCCCCAGGCTTCCCTGGGCTGGGACTGAGCCTCGTCTAGGCAGGCAGTGGGGAGGGAGACCTGCCCAGAGCCCCATCCCCACCACCTGCCTGCCGTCGGTGGCCTTGGCTAGAGCTCCTTGACCCAGGACATTCGGCCCAAGCGAATGCTCAGCGGTGCCCGGCACAACGCAGGAGCCACAGAAAGCAGACGGTCCCTGCAAGGGCTGCGCCTCATGCCGGGAGGAGCTGGCAGGGACAGCCCGGGGTGGCCTGGCCCAAAGCACGTCCCCAGAACATGCTCTTTCCTACCTTTCAACAGCTGGAGAGTGGCACATCATCGTCCTCATGGGCTGGGGGTAAGACCATCAGCAGCATCCAGGCAGCTGCCCCCAGGGCTGCGACAGGCAGGGCTGCTGCTGGGCTCACCTGCCCAGCGCCCCCTTGCTCTGTCCTCCTGTTCCAGGGCCAGCACCAGCACCCCCAGGTCCAGGGGACCCGGGGGCACCACGGCTCAGCCCTGGGGAACGGCGGGTCCTTCTCCTGGCACTGCTGGGGGTGCCTTCACCCCCAGCCCCGCTGGCTGTGGCAGCTTACCTGGGAGCTTAGGAGCTTTGATGGGATACCCCAGAGGGACACCGGGCTGCTGACCTCCAAAACCTCCCAGTCCTGCAAAGCCAACAGCAGACTCTCACCTGGAGCCCGCGCCCAGGCTGCCACCAGTCCTTGCGAGAGGGGAGCGCCCCGGGGCACCCCAAGAGAGGAGAGCAGGCGGCTTGGAAAGGCCTGAGGCATCTTCTGGCATGGGGAGGCTGCGGCTGTGATGAACAGGCTTGGGAAGGAAGAGAAGGATGGGCGAAAGAGATGGAACACTCACCGGGGATTCCTGCGAAGGCTCCTGCTCCTAGACAGAAACACAAAGGCAACGACATGAGCCTCGGGGCCGGTCGTCAGGGCCCAAACTAGTCTGTGTGGGCTCACCCGGGGGTCAGCTTCGCTTGCCCACGCGCCCTGTGGGGCTGTGACCCCAAAGGATGGGCTGGAACCAGCCCCAGCAGGATGGGGATGAGGGCAGAGCTGGAGCCAGCCCTGGAGCCGCCCTCCACCCCGCTGTCCCCAGCAGATCGAGGGGACCTACCTGGACCTTTCGGCTTGACGCCAGCACCAGTGGGTACCCCGGGCAGCACTCCTACACCGGGGAAGCGGACACCTGCATCAGAGACCAGAGGGACCGGTGAGCACAGTGTGGACATCGTGGCATTGCTGGTACCCGAGACCCCCTGGACCCAGCTCCCGAATCCTTGTCACCCATCTCTGGTTCAGCACTAACCCTCGGACCCTGGGACCCTCATTCCCTGGGGGTTTGCTGGGACCCCCCCCGTGCCATCCTCCCCGCACCCCCCAGGGAAGGATTTGCTCCAGCCCTGGGGTTCCCTGTGCTTGGGCGAGGAGGGGGGTGGGCTGCCCACGCAGAAGCTCAGGGGCCCTGCAGGGTACATGGCACCCCCGAGTGGGTCCCACTGGTGACAGCAAAGCACCCGCCCGTGCCATCGTACAGCCAAGCCCGGGCATTGCTCCCTGCCCCGGTGGTGTCCGGTGGCTTCATGCAAGCTCTTTGGGGAGTGGGAGGTGGGGGGGGTCCTGCCCACTGAGCCCCGACCCTCCAGGGGCAACAGGCAGCACTTTGGCCTTGCAGTCATTTGGGTTGGGTTTTCGGTGTTGGGGTTGGTTTTTTTTTTTGGTTTGGTTTTTTTTTTTTCCCCCCTTTTACGAATGTCTTTCATTATAACTCACACGTTTTCAGACATGGAAAAGACATTCCTGACCAGCAACACACTTCTCCTTCTGACAATGTCGAAACATCTTGTTTTCACAAGTTTTCCTCCCCCAAATTACTTTGCAGTGAGGAATTCCTCTCCCCGCCGCCACCACCTCCCCCTCCTTCCCACGCCGCCTTTGGCTGGGCAAGCCGGCCCCGGCGTGTCCATGCCAGCTCCTCTCCCGGTGCTGATGCCGTCTGCTCTCACGGAGCTTGGGATGAGACCCCCGGAGACGCCGGGTCCGCCCAGCCTTTGGCGCAGTGGAAATGTCACTACGGCCCCAGCGAAAGGGTTTGGAAACCGTAGGCAGCAGTGATGGGGCAGGCAGGGAATCGCGGGCAGGATGGTGCTGCCCCCAGCCTTCTGCCAGGTTGTAATGCCCAGGGTGCAGCTGGCCACAAGGCTATCAATTCAACCCGGGGTGTTGGCACCAGGCAGGGACCCTCTCGGAGGCTGGGGTGCTGCTGGAAGGACGGGGACCCCTTCGCAGGTTGGGGTGCTGCTGGCTCACCTGCGCCGGGGAGCACGCCGCCCGGGAAAACTCCAGGAATCCCAGCGCCTGCCGGGTGAGAGAAAGGCCAGGGATGAGTGCGCGGCCGGAGCCGTTCCCCGCCCCGGCCCCTGGCTTCGGGGCCGCGCACCTACCTGGTACTTTGGGGGGTTTCCCTGCCGCGCCAACCCCGGGCTGCACCCCGCCCGGTACCACCGCACCTGCGGGCGGCAGAGACCCCTGAGCCCTGGGCACTGGCTCCTGCCCACCCTGGCAGGCATGGGGACAAGGCTGGGCTACGCTGGGGACGAGGGGTATTTCCTACCTGTGGAGACCCCGAGGCCACCAGGAACACCGACTCCTGGCACGCCACCAATGCCAGCACCTGGGGGCATTGGGAAGAGGAGTGTACTAGTGTGAGGTGCCACCGCTGGGTTACGGGTGGCCAGAGCGGTGCCAAAGGAAGGGGCAAGCTCGGGGCAAGCTCAGGAGGGCTCTTGGGGGGCGAAGGGGACACCCTGAGGCAGTATCAGGGATGGGACCCCTGAACCTGGGCACAGGGACCAGGCAGCTCAGTGCTCTCTGCTCCTGGGGGCTCAGGTTTGGCCAGTGCCCCTTTCCCGGCACACCAAGACGTGCCGGGGTCCCTCCAAATTGGTAAGGATCCCCGCGAGAGCGGCAACTCCCACTTGCACCCCCAGCTCCAGGGGAAAAGCTCTCCTAACCCCGGTTCCCCGGGGACACCAGGAGTCCCCGGGGGCTCCCCGAGCCCCCGCTTTGCCTTGTTACCCGACCCGGCGTGGTCTCGGACACCCCCGGCACTCACCAGCTTTCGCAGCAGCCTTGAGCGCAGCGGCAGAGGCAGCACCTGGGAAGACGCCCCCGGGGAAGGCGCCTCCGGGGAAGAGACCCGCAGCACCTGCGGGGAGGAGAATCACCGCCATCAGCATCCCCAAAAAGCAGCTGACGAGAAGGCGTCCTGCCCTCCATGCCGGCCCCCGGTGGGCGCAGGGGGTGGGGAGCCATGGGGGGCTGCGCGGCGGTGCCGGGGGGCTGGCGTTAGGCTGGGCAAGGCGGTGGTTAGCAGGCACTGCCCCATCCTGCACCGGCTTCTCCCTGCATCCCCCACACATACCTGCTCCCGTCCACATCCCACCCGTCACCAGCTGTGACAACTCCACCCGGGGCACCCTGAGCTGTCACCGGCTGCTGCGCATGCCGGGGTCCCCTGCGGCCCCGGGCAGGGCAGCAGGACACACACTGGCACTGTCCCTCTGCTGCAGACCCTGTGGGGACCCCAGGTCCCTCCTCGCCTATCGCTGCTTGGGGTCACCCAGCCACGATGCTGGGGAACCACAGGGCTGCCTGTTGGTGGCAGCCAGTCTCTCAGGTCTGGGAAGGGCGCCCAGCCCAGACGGGACCCACCAGGCAGGCTATGGAGAGCACCCCCATGGGGACAAGCCACCTGCTGTCCCCAAGGGTGGGTCCCTAGGGACATCGCTCCGGGGACAGTCCGGAGCGGGGGTGGCCGGTGGTCTGTGCTCACCTGGCTGCAGGCCAAGTGGGCCGAGTCCCCCGAGGCCTCCGACCCCTGGAAAGAGAAGCGGGCTGAGGTGGGGGGGGGGGGGATGGCGGGGGCGGACAGCTGGGGCCAGAGGAGCAGGAGCGTCCCCCTTGCACCATCCCTGCGGGACGGGCGGATGCCCCAGGGACGGGTGACAAACATGCCCGCCAGCATCCAGGTCCCCCATCCCGTCCCTTTCTGCCTCGCCCGCCTCCCACCCTGCCAGGCCACGAGGGGACGGAGCCGAAATGTTTATGGCTGAAGGAATGAGTCCCTCCGGCTCCGGCCAGCGCTGCCTTCCAACATCTGGGGCTAATCAGCCCTCGCTCCCTCCAGGCGCAAATTCCACTGCCTTTGGCTCAGGGCGCGGACACCGCTCCGGCTGGGGCTTCGCGGCCGCGCCGCGTTTGGTTTTAATTATGCCGAAATAAAGGGCCTTGTTTTTCTTTCCACGAGCTGAAATCTGAGTAAATGGAGGTTGCCGGCCTCCGCCTCGGGCTGGCGCTCCCGCCGCGCAGACGGGCGGGCTCAGGGGGCCGGGGGTGCTGAGTGCCCCTGCCCCGGGGCACCGCGGGTACCCCTGGGGTGGGCAGGGAGGGGAGACCCGGGTCTCCATCTGAAAGAGCATCTTTCCCTGGGCTTCCATGGGCACTGGGCATCTCCACTGGCACCAGATTTGCCCCCTGCACTTTCGGTCCCTGCTGCCCCAGCACCTCCCAGCCGTGCCCAGCACCTCCTCAACGTGCCCCAGGCTCGGTGGCGTCCTCCTGCCATCATCTCATCTCTCTCCCGGTGATGCCCCCTCTCTCCCCTTCATTCCTAGGCCAGACAAACCCCAGCGTGGGCTGCAGGAGCCCCAGCAAAAGCTGCTTGGCCACGAAGGCAGGCGGAGGTGTTGCCAGCTTCCCACGGGCGCCGGCTCCCGGCAGGGCTGAGCCAACGTTGCCCGGCTTGGCACCTTCCCGAGGAGCTTTGGCGCAGGTTTGCAGGCAGCAAGCACCCCGACCGGGCGGACCGGGGGGGCTGGAGGGCAGAGCGCCGAAGCGGGGGATGAGGGAGGAAGGCTCCCTTGCGGGTAGGGGGGCTCAGTGGGGGTTAGTGTGGCAGGGTGGGAAGTGCCAGCTGCTGCGTGGCTTGGCCATGGAGGTGCCCAGGGTCAGGGGCGGGGGGCCCCCGTGGCCATGTGGGAGAAAACATGGCTGGGAAATATCCTGGCCACCAGCACGGCCGGAGATGGCGAGAGAGCCAAGGAAAGGCGCCTTACCTGGTTTGAGAGGTTTTGCTCCAGCCCCGAGTCCTAGGGGAGAGTGAGCGGAGAGGGGTCAGAGCCATCCTTCCTCCGAGCATCCCCCGAGGTGGGGACACCATGCGGGATGGGGCCAGCCTCATGGCAGCCCCCCTGCTCACCACAAGGCAGCTCTGCTGGGGGTGCTGCCCCCCTCCCTGTCCCGCATGCCCCGGGCAAAGGGGTCCCAGCACTCACCTGCTCCCAAACCTCCAACTCCAGCACCTACAAGCAAGAGCACAGGTTTAGCACCCATCCCTGAGAGCACCCACCACCCGCCCGCCCGTGCCAGGCTCCTGGGGATCCACGGGGAGGCAGAGAGGGTCACAAGGGTGCAAAGGGGATGGGGCAGTCCCTCTGCGATGTCCCCAGGCTTTTGGCTGAAACAGGAGGGACAGGCTGTGGCTTCTGAGTGCTTTCTGTGGCCAGGTTGTAGGTGCCAGCCCTGGGCTAGTGACCCCCAAGATAACCCTGGCACTGCCACCCACTCCTGTCCCCACGCGGTGGGGCTGGCACTGGGGCAGCCACACAGGGCTGAGTGGCCAGACAGCGTGTACCCATGTCCCCTGATCCTGGCTGGCAGGTCCCCAGCCCTCCGTGCTGGCTCGGAGGTACATGGGGACCCCTCCAGGCACCAGCCCCATCCCTGCGAGCAGGGTGATGCCCCCCTGCAACACTGCCTGGACCCCCTTACCTGGGAAAAAGGCTCCTCCTGGGACCCCCCCTCCCGGGATAGCACCAGGAACCCCTGCAAAAGAAGAGACCCTCGTTAAAATCCCCTCAAGGATCCACGTGTATCCAGCAGGTCGGGGCAGGGGGACACCTCCTGGGACAGGGAGCTGCTCCCTGCAGAGATGGTGGGATGCGGAGCCCTGGGGTGAGGGCTCAAGGGCAGGTCCCCCCTTTTCCTTGCGCACCTCAGTTTCCCCAGTGTGACAGTGGTGGCGGGGCTTGGAGGTGTCCCAGCTGGGAGCTGGGGAGGGCATTTGGCTGGAGGTGTCAGCAGGAGTTGGTCCTGCGTGGGAGGGAGGGACGCGGGGCTGGCATGGAGCGGGTCTGGCCAGTGCCCAGCTCAAAACCTGTCCTGAACCAGCACCGTCTCTGTCACCTCCAGCTTCACGTGGCTCTGGGGACACAGGGCCAGGCGCGGTCATGCATGGGGGGTGAGGCTGTCCCAGTTCATCCCACGCTGGTCCCAGTCAAGCCTGAGCATGCTGGGCTGTGGCTGCCCCCTGCCCACGCTGCCTGCCCTGCCTGCCGAGAGCTGCCAGCGGGAAGAGCCACCTCAGAGCACCTGGGGGGGGCTGGACCAGTCCGTGCTGAGACCCACCGAAACCACCCGCATCCCTCTGCCCATCTCTGCGAAGCTGAAATAAGCGCTCAGGTCCCCCCGCTTCCCAGGGCATCATGCTCAGAGGTCGTGCTCAGACACCACAGCAAAGGTTTTTTGGCTGGTTTGGACCCTGGCAAAGGTCTGTCTCTTGCAGGCCACCAGGCAGCCATCCCCTGGGTGCTCCCCCCTGCTCCAGCAGGGCCATGGCGGGGGGTGGAGGCTTTGCAGGGGGGTTGGTGGCACAAGGCGGCTGCAACGCGGAGGGATGCTCTGCTTTTGGCTGGAGCACGGTTTTGGTACCCAGGTGTGTGGGGGGGGTGGGTTGCCATGGGGTTTGCAGTGGGATTTGCAGGATGGCTGGCAGGGCTTGTGGTGGGGCTGGCAGAAGGATTTGGGGGTTGCTGGAGGCAAGCGTGGGTCTGCCATGGCCAGCACCACTATGGTAAGCTGCACCCAGCTCTCCTGCCTGCTCTGGGCAGGGGGGATGGAGTTCAGGGTGGACGGGCACTGGGGACCCTGCGGTGGCATAGCTGGGACCTGAGGACCTGCTGTCCTGCTCTGGGGTTGCAGTGGCCTCCCCAGCACCCCAGCCAGGGTGGGGGGAACCCAGCACTCCCAGGAGCTGGGTGCTGCAGCGGCAAAGCCCCGGCAGCACCAGCACAGGCTGCACGGTGGCCCGGGGCTGGGCAGGGTAGCCAGCGCAGGCAGGTGGCAGGCAGGTGGCAGGCAGGTGGCACAGATGGCATGCCATGGTGGGGGGATACATTGTGCTGTGCATCTCTTCTCCATCTCAGATGTGGTGCAAACTCTGGGGGTGCTTCCTCCCTGTGCCCCATAGCCCCCCCCGTGCCCCATAGCCTCCCGCTTCACCCCAACAGCTGTCTGCTGCAACATGGCAGGGACGAGGGTGTCCCCTGAGCCCTGTTTATGTGTCCCCAACCACCCAGGGCATCTGGGACGGACCCCCAGCCCAGCCGCACAGAGATACCGGGCACCGGGGTGCACCCACACGTGTGTCAGGACACACACGTGTGCAAGAGGGGCGTGAGGCCATGCGGGCACAGGAGATGTGGGGACACACGCACCGGCAGGACACACACCCGCAGACCCACCGGGACACACACACAGGTGGAGGACCCTCACCGGGACCCGTCACGCAGCCCCCACGTGCCCCAGTGATGCCAGAGTGGGGCTCAGCCCTGTGCCCCCCAAAACCACCTCCCAACACCCTGCCGGGGCCGGAGGCCAAATCCGGCCCTGGGGCAGCTGATGTCCCTTGGAGCGGAGGGGACATGTGCTCGGTCACCACTCCAGCCAGCCGGCTCACCCCTCTGGCACGGCACAGCCCGGCCCGGCTGCCGGCCAGGGCTTTACGGAGCGGCTCCTTTTCCCGGCACATTCCCCCGCCCAACCCCCCCAGCTTGGAAAAACAAATCCCAACTTCTTGCCTGTTTCCAAACAAACTCCAAGCGTCCACACATCGCCCGGCCTCCCTCACCCGCCCTGCTGGGAGGGGACGCCCCACCGCTGCCGGAAGCGAGAGTCGGTGGGATGGCCAGGATCCGGCCGGGGACCCCCATGCCCGGGGCCGGCGACCGTCCCCCACCAAGCAGGAGGGTCCCTGATGGTGCCCCCCAGCCTCAGACACCCCCAGCCAGGCAGGGTCCCTGGTGCTGGGGTGATGCTGGGCACACCGGGGCTGAGCTCCCCAACCCCTCTGTCCCCCTGTGCCAGCGCTGCCCGGCAGAGACCCCCGGGGAAGCTGGGACAAGGCAGGATGGCTCACAGCCTCCCTGGGGACCCTAGAAAGGTGCAGGTGACACCCGCCCTCAGCCACGGCTGCCACACTCAGCCCTTCATTGTTGTCACCTTCCTGGGTGTTGCGGACCCTGGCAGGGGGGTCCTGCTGCGGTGCCACTGTCACTGCCCGCTCCCCAAGCACCCCCCCAGACACCAAGGCGCTGTGCCCATCCCGGTGGCTCCGGGCAGGTCTGTACCTTTCGGAGGATTACAGGGGATGCGCCGGCTCATCTGCCATCCCCGTGCCCAGATCAGGAGGCAGAGAGGGTTCACAAGCCCTGGCAGGAGCCGGGGTGACCAGGGGACAGCGGGATGGCCGGGATGCCACACAGCTTTGGGGAGCTAAGGCTTTCACTCAGGAGCGTCGCAGGAGGCTGTTCCCCATCGTTGCTCTCCCTGGCCAGCTCTGCTGCCAAACGCAGCCAGCGCGGCACTTCTCTTCAAACTCTTTTACACCCTGCCCTGGCGCCGGCAGAGCCGGGCTCATCCCGGTGGGGAGGCAGTGCCCGGTGTGGGGCTGCCAGGGGGCACGGGGGTCGCTGAGCCAGCTTCGAGCAGCCAAATTCGCCCCAGCATCACAGTCCCCCCCATCGGCAGCACCACGCACTCGGCACCTGCTACAGAAACCACTCTCCGGCCAGTCCCTGTCCTTCCCCAGCCCTCTCCGTTCCCAGCCTCGGCGGCAGGAGCCCATAGCCCAGCTCGGGATCCTCCTCCCGGCATGGCATACCCCGCCTTTGGCCTCTCCATCCTTTGGCACATCGGGGAAGGGGAAACTGAGTCACCAGCTTCCCAGGACAGCAGGAGCCCTCCGCTGCCTCTGCCCCCGCTCCGAGCCTGCTGGGACACCGGGAGAAGGGGATTCTCCTAAATGCCAGCTTGTCTCCTGGGCTGGGGCTGGCTGTAAGCCTGCAGAGCAGGGGGCTGGTCCCCAGCACCCCAGCACCCACCCCAGGGATGTCTTCTCAAGCCAGGGGCAGGAGAGTTTGCGTCCTGTGGTAGGATGCTCAGGTGTGGAGCCTTGTTTATAGAAACCGGACTTTTTCTTCCGTAGCTCTGCACCACGGGTTGCTATTCGCAATATCCACACTATTCCGTTACCTCTGCTGTTTCTGATTGACCACTGTTCATATCCTCTGCGCCCTTTCTACCTGCCTCACCGCTTGCGGCTTTCTTTACAGGCCAGAAATACAGATGTTTTCTCTGTTTGAGAGCTTTCGAGCCCGAGACCAGGACCCACCGCAGGACACCAGCTCACCCCCTCACTGGGCGGCCAAACCTCGGACCTCGCCGCCCTCCCCGCACCCGTGGGCGACCGCTGCCAGAGGAAGCTCAGTGTGTAACCACCACAGACATTTCCCCTCTTCCCTCACGCCGCTGTTTTCTTTTTCTTGGGAGAATCGGTTTTGGAAACATGCAGTCTCCAAGCAACTTTGAAGCCGTGTTGCATCCCAGCCTGAGCTCGCTGGTAGCAGCTCGGGGGGGAGTGGGGTTGGGGGGCGGGGAGCTGCTGGCCACAGCCTGGCTCCTCTCCAGCCCCCCAAGGCTTCAGCTTTCATCTCTGAGCGCTGGCGGACGCGCTGCACCCTGCAAGTTGTTTGCGGAGGGAGCAGCCCCAGCAGGTCGGTGCCTTGGGGACGTGCCCGGCTGGGAAGGGGAGATGCCAGCTCAGGCCCACAACTGCCCCCAGGGCACCTTGGGGACTCTGTGTGTCCTTGGAAGGTCTCCATGGTGCCCAGGCTGGGATGCCAGCACAGCCGGTGCCAGCATCTCTGCACCCACCCCAGCTGCCCCCTCCGTGGTCCCAGAGCCTGCAGGACTGGGACCACCCCGGGGGCTCTTTCCTCCCCTCTCTGGCGGTGTCATTCCCAGGGGATGCCCTGTGCTCTGGCACGGGAAGCAGTGAGGGATGGATGGAAGCACTGAGAGATGGATGCCCCTCTCCAAACACTGGGACATGCTGCACTTGGCATCTTTTAGGGAAACATACGTCAGCTTCCCCACACTGCAGCCTGATCCGGCCACGCACGTCCCCACGATGCCCAGTACAACTCTGCTCCCCCGGCGGGCGCAGAGCAGCAGGGGCTGATCCCGACCCGCTGCCAGGAGCTTCCCAAGTACCACCAGCTGCTGCAAGCTCGGGGCTCAGCCCCGTGGCAGGGGCACTGCTCTGATGGGGACAGTCTCTGTGTTCTCCGTCGACCCTGGGTCCCTCAAGGGTCCCTTTCCTGCCAAGCTGGTCTGGAGCTGCACTGGCAGCGGGTGCCGGAGGATGCTGCCCTGAGCCCTCTTCTGGTGGGTGCACCCACAGCGCCCTGGCATCCCCCCGACCCTGTGCCACCGGCCGTGCCTCTGTCCCAGCTGCGTCCCCAAGGGCTGGCAGGGCAGGGAGCACGGTTGAGCCTGCCCGGTGCCATGCAGCACACCAGGCTGCAGAGACACCAGTCGCTCCTCCATGGGGAAGCGCTCCCCAGTGTTCCCCATCAGCACTGGGATGACCTCCAGAGCCAGGGCCACCTCCTCTATGAGCTGCTTCCCAAACCAGCAAACACCCCTGGAGACTGAACCAGGGACTGGAGTGGGGCCAACAACCCCAGACTGCTCAGAAACTGTTGCAGGATCCCACCCCGGGGGCCAAAGTCCTCCTGAGACCGGCCCAGTTGGCCACCGCTTGAGAGCTGGGGAGCAAAGCCACCGCGGTTCAGCAAGCCAGCGCAGAGCATCACTGTCCGGGGTGGAGAGTGTGCGGGACTGAGCTCCATCCCACCAGGGATGGCACCTTGACCCCGAGCGTAGCTGCCCAGGATCAGGCACTGCCAGCAGCTCAGCTTTCCAGGCAGCTGCCTGGCTTGGCACCGCTTGGGGGACATGCTGCCGGAGCCCCCCCAGGCCGGAGCAGAGCAGGGAGCTGCAGGGCACTGGCAGATGATGCTGCCGAGAGCGGCCCCGAGGACTCTGCCCTGGGCAAGGAGTGGCCCAGCCAGCAGCTGCCACACACAGCCCTGGCACTGCCCTCCCCTGCCCATGGGATCCTGCCCTCCCCCTCCTCTGGTCCTCCCTCCTCTGTGGCCAAGAAGCCCCATGCGATGGCCCTGGCACTGGCCCCATTGCTGATGCTGGCTCTGCCCATTACACTCTCCATGGCACAACGTGGGGCGACCACCACCTGGCTCTCTGGAGGTGGTCGTCCCATCCCTGACCCCGCCGGCCCCACCTCGCAGACCTTTGCCCAGTTTCTCCCTCGCAGGGGGCTACAAATCTGTGCTTGGAGCTGCTCCCCCTGCTTCTCTGTGCGCGCTCACGGCCTGACCACCAGACGTGAGAGCCGTCCCACAGGCAGGCACCTGCTGCACTGGCCGCCGCCGGCTTCGTCACACGCCACCGTGGGACCTCACCGCTTCGTCACACGCCACCGTGGGACCTCACCCGCTGCACCGTCTCTCGCCTCCCTGCCCCGGCAGCGGGTTTGCTGCACGTGTGTCTGTGTGTGCTGGGGGTGTCACGCAGCCCCCACTGCTGCTCGGCCAGGGACCAGCCAGCCAGCAAGCCATGACCCGTCCCATACGCTGGGGGATGGCCACGGCGCTGGGGACACAAGTGCAAGGAGGACGATGCAAGGGCCACCCCGGGCACCCAGAGCGGGCAACCGGGGCGGGTGGAGCTGCTCGGCAGCCCGGCGGGCTGTGTTGCGGCCACACACTGCGCAGCAGCTCGCACACATCGGCTGCGGGATGCACACACGCACACCCCACTCCCCCCACCGCCCCTCCAGCTCACCCCGCCATCGCACCCCGGGGGTGACGGGTGCCAGCTCCCCCGGCCCCTCGCAATCGCAGTCCCCGTGGGAGCTGACGGGCAGCCACCCCCTGCTGCCCTGCGCCCTGCCTGCGTGTCCCCGAGCCTCTCGTGTTCCCGAGCCTCTCTCCAGGATGCAGCACCTCGAAGCTCCCCCCGACAAGTGCCTCGCACGACAGTGCCGTTCCCGGACTGCCCTGTGTCACCCCCCCCCTCAGCGACATCCCGCCCCACCCGGACATGGCACATGCCACCCGCCGGGTTAGGGGGCAAAGAGCCCTCCGGGGAGGTAGCACCCAAGGGGGGCTGCCCTCCCACCCTCCACGATGTCCCCAAGGCAGGGCAAAGGGGGCTGCCTGTCCCTGCTCGGGGACACGCAGCCGGGGCAGGCGCGGGGCTGCCCGGGGGGCTGGTGGGGGTGGTGGCGGTGGTGGGGGGGGGGAGCAGCCGAGCTCCGGTGCCCGCGGAGGGTCCCTGCAGAGCCGGGGCAAAGCGCTGGCCGGGGCGAAGGGGAAGGAGCCTTTTCTTTCCTTACCTCCTTGCTGAGAAGCCGGGAGGATGGAGAAGAGGAGGAGGACTCCGGGAAGGAGGGGTGCAGCTGCCTGCTTTGCCATCTCTTGAAGCAATGCCCCCGTGCTCCCGCAGGCAGTGTGTTTTATCCCAGAGCTGCTTAATTGTTGCTTCCAAGGATGCGAGGGGAAGGGGGCGGGGGGGGGAGTGGGGGGTGAAGGGGGGGGGTTTGGAAGGAGGGAGGGGAAAAGGAGAGGGAGAGGGGGGAGAGAGGCACAGGACACTACGTCATGAGGAAAGGGCAAACACACACAAGCCTCTCCAGCCGATTGGGCTGGCTGGTTCGTTATTTTTTTATTTTTTTTTCCCTTTTCCCCTTTTTTTTTTTTTTTTTTTTTAATTCCTCTCCCTCGCTGCTCTCTCCAATCCGGGCGCGCCTCTGCCAAAAAAGCTGGAAGGCGGAGTGGGGGGGGAGCTGCCAAGGCAGCCCTGGGCGAAGGGGTTGGCGGGGGGGTGACGGGACAGGGGAGAGCTGCGCCCACCTCGATGGGCCACCGCGTCCCCGGCTGGCACCGGGGTGGGGGGGTAGAGGGGGTGGCGGGGGGGTGTTCATGCCCCGGATGGCACCGGGGGGCGGGTCTCGCGTCCCGGGTGGCACCGGGCAGATGATGGGGGTGGGGGTGGGGGGGCAAGGGGGACCGGCTGGGGGAAGGGGTGGGGGGTCCAGGGGTGCAAGGTGGGGGGGTGTCAGGCGAGCAGCCGCCGGGTGCGGCGGGGGGGGGCCGGCGCGGCGGCGACGGGGCACCCCCGGCGGTGGCCGTTAGGTGGCGGGCGCGGGGTGTCCGACGGCGGCCGCCGCAGGGTGAAACCAGGCGGTTTGCAGAAAAATTTACTGCTCGGACCCCGGAGCGCTGCCCCCTCCCCGGCCCCGGGGTCTCCTGGGGACACGCAGCGCCCAGACCGGGCTGGCCGTGGCTAGTGGTGGCCACCGCCGGGGTGGCCGGGGTGGAGGTGGTGGGGGGTGGTTCTTGCAGACGAGCGGGGCTGCTCCCCTCTTCCCAGCCCCAGTTCATTCGGGGCCACCCGGGCTCGGACCCCCCATCACCTCTGAGTGCAAATCCAGGCACCGCCTGTCCCCGCTGGCCACCTCGTCCCCCTCCCCACGGGGGTCTCCGGGCAAGTGTCGGGGAGCAGCTGGGGAGGGCAGCGAGTTAAACTGGGGGGACGAAGAGCAAGGAGCACAAAATACCCCTCTCCCTGCAGCCCTCAAGCGCTGGCCGTGCTGGAGCACTGCGTGCCACCACTGCAGGGCCCCCACTTTGCCCTGCTCATCCCGGTACCCGACTCATCCCAGTACCTGACTCCCCACGAGCCCCAATCCACGTCCCAGGGAGCGAGAGCACGTGCAAGGAAATGTCTTGTCTGCACCTCCCTTCCTGCGGGGCTCCCCAAGAGCAGACACCCACCCCCCCCCCCCCCCAACATTCCCCACTCTCTTTCCATGGCTGCGGAAATTGGCAGCAAATTATCAGCAAATCCACCCAGTTCCTCTCCGCCTGCGAGAGGTGCGAAGTCCCGAACCTGGACGCCCACTTAAAGAAGAGTGAGCTAAATCCATGCTCAGGACGGTCCCTCCGGAGCCTGGCTGTCTGGCTTGTCTCAGCTCCCACTTTATTTTAGGGAAAGCGCTGATGGCTACGGCCGCAGGAAATCCGGGAGGTGGAAATTACGGAGCGGTTTTTGCCCTCCACACCCGGCACTGGGACACGTCAAGGGGATGCGGGGAGGGGATGGACTGTGCAGGTGTCACTGGCCCCTCGGTGGACTTTGCATGGATGCTGATTTTCAGTTCATCTGCATCCTTGCGAAAGGCTGGGGGGCACGGAGCACCCCGCGATGCAGAGTGGGGGTGAGCATTGGCAGGGGCAGAGCCGCCGGGCTGGCCCCTCTGTCGGTGCCAAATGACGTAATGCTCGAGCAAAAGCACACGCGGTCGTTAAACACGAGCTCGCTGATCTAGAAGGGTGACACGGGAGCGGATGGATGCGGGAACGAGCAGCTTCGCGGCGGTTCCAGCAGCCTCGGAGCTGCGATGTGGCCCGCGGGGATGCAGACCCCCGGCTGGGGCTGGCCTGGGGTCCGGGCGATGTATCCTCGCTGCGTGTGTCTGCAAAACACGCAGAGAGCAGTGCTGGGAAAGTAGCCTTTGCTGGGAATCGTAACTGGGGCAGCTGGCCGTCTCTAGCAGCTTCCATCTCTTGCCAGTGAAACGGCTCTGACTTGTGAAAGCGTGTTTTGTACCTAGAAAGAATAGATGCGAGGCAAGATCTCCCCGCCCCTGGCACTCGTGCCGGGGAACGGGATCCAAGCCCTTTGCGATTTGTCCAGGGCAGAGCCGAGTGCTTCACAAGCTGCCCGCAGGGAAGGGCTGGGAGCATTCCCCGAAGTTTGCAAAGTGTCGGGGAAAAGCTGCGCAATTTGGCCCTCGCCGGGAAGGCACGAGTATGGGTACGGTCTGATGAGAAAGGGGGAGAGGCAGAAAATGTTTCCCACAGGAAAAAGAGGGGGTTTGCTGCATAGCGCGATATCTGGGGGAGAGAACCCGCCGCGAGGGCTGGAGCAGGAGGACCTGGGACCGCATCCAGGACCTGCCTGCACCAGCACGGAGGTGGGTGAAGGGCTGGGGGCTTTGCTGGGAGCCCTGGCAGCTCCGGGGAGGAGGCTTCATGTCCCCCATGCGGGTCCCGTTGCGGTGGCTGGCAGGTGTAGGTCGCGGCCGGTTCCCCTGAATGCTGACATAGCTGCTAGGGGGGATGCCAAACAGCCTTGCCCTGCGGTCGCACACAGAGAGCAGTCCCGGGGGTATCGCCGACACGCAAAACACAGAAGTAAACACCCCTTCGCCATAGCTACGGAGGAGCCCCGCACCTGCCATCCCCCTCCTCCCCGGACCCGAATCCTGCTCCACGCGCTGTTGACAACGTTGTCATAGGAAACGGCGCTCGCTAACGGGGTGTGACGGGGCTTTATGGTGCCTGCACGGGATGCGCTCAAAGGAAAGGTATGTGTGAGGGGCAGATCACAGAAACACCGGTGGAAGGGGCCCTCCGAGGTGTCCGGCCCCGGTGATGGCTCCCTGGCAGCGTCGTCACTACTCGGGGCGGTCGCGGCTGCAAATCCTCCAAGGATGGGGATCCCCCACCTCTCTGGGGACCTGTCCTGGGGCTGCACCAGCCTCCTGGGGAAGAAATTTTCCCAATCTGGACCTAAGATGTGTTTGCAGCTGGGGATATCCTGAAATGCCCAGGGCAGCGCCCACAGGAAGCCCTGCCCTGCATCGGCTGGGGGATGAGATCTGTGGTGTGGGTGACGGTGGAGAAGGGGCCCAGCGTACAGATGCAGACGTCCCGGTGAGCTGCAGGAGAGAGGATGGCACACCCCAAAGTGGACAGCCACGACCAGGACATATCACATTTGCATTCTGCAGCTGTGTTTCTGCAAGGGACCAGCCACGGCAGCTGGTTCTTGTGCCAGGAGGGAGCAGCTGCACGGACTGAGGGGCAGAGAGAGGTTGGGGACACAGTGGAGCCACTGCAGGTCCCCACTGCTGCCTGGGGCTGAAATAGCGTGGCCTTGTCACAGCCTGGGGGAAGCTGAGGCTGATACGTGGGTTTGGTCCAGCCAGCCTCACTGGCACTGTGTAGGCCAAAATCTGCATTTCACCTGCTCGTCCCTCTACTCATCACGTTCCTTGTGCGTCCACGGTGTGTCTTCCATAAAGGCGCCAAAGGACAGGGAAGCTGCCTCTTCCCATGGCTGAGCATCCTTATGTTTTCCTGCCTTGTTCACCAGCCGTTAACTGCTAACTAAGAGGTTAGCACCCCTGGAGATGCTACAAAAAGAAATCTCCAAAATAAAGCTGCTCTCTGAAATGTAGACCTCAGTAAGTTTGCCTGCTACAGCGTCCCAGAGAAACGCCTCCCAGGGCACGGGGCAGGAGGGGGAGGCAGGTTTGGAGGCACGGACGGGGCTCTGTAGTACCTGGGAATCAAGTCAAGTCTCCGCTCAGTCTTATTTTTGGCAAGCGAAACCTTCAGGCTTGTCAAGTCCCTCACTCAGGGCTATTTTCACCTGCCTGCAGTCGTCCCCGTGGCGGCCTCCTGACCCAGCTCTGACATTTGCAGCCGGCTCCAAGCGGTGGGCAGCAGGGAGGTGACCACCCAACACCCCAGCACGTAGCTACAGTGTTTTCTGGCCAGAAACCCATGGGCGGGCATGCTGGGGGGCAGCCAGGCGGGAGGGCAGCGGGAGGCCAGGCTGGAGTGTGTCCTTGGGCTGGTGCACGGCAGGAGCTCTGGGGCAGGGGAACATCACCCCTGCTCCCCTCAGCCATCCAAGAGCCGCGGCTTTGGTGTCGGCACTGGGCTGGCTGGCTGGCTGGGTGCTAAATCACTGACACCCCTTTTGAGGACTGCTGGCTACTCCGAGCGTGGTCCAGGGATGGGGTGTCCATCTCTCACTCCCCTGTGCATCCCGCCACATCCCCCCGCCTGCAGCCCACACCACGGCCCCACGGACATCCCCCTGGCACCCACCCAGCGCTGCCGAGGGAGCCATACCGTCCCTGGCACGAGGCTGGAAGCCACCGCAGGGACCCGTTTCAGCATGGTGGGCAGGATCTTCTCAGCTATCCCCACGTACGCTCAGTGCAGGGGTGTTTCTCAAAGCATGAGAGTGTTTCCAGCACTGTGGGGGCTGTCAGGGGAGCGCATGGGCTTAGGCAGCCTCCCCCACTGGCAGGATCCGTTGTACGTGTGTGTGTTGGGTTTGATGGAGTAACTAACGAGGCTCCTGTGACCCCAGCTGTACCCCACCCAACCTTAACTTTCCATTACCTCGTCTTTCTCTGGCAGTCGCTTTCCACGGGTGTTATGGGGATGAGGTTTTGCCAGCACAAGGATGCTGCCTGGTGGGACCAGTGCTGGAGGTGCAGCCGCGTGCAGTGGTGGGATGCTCTTCCTTGGTGTGACCAATGGAAATAGCACCATTCATCCATGGCCATGGAGGGACCACGAGGTCTCTTGGGAATGTTTGTCATCGGAGTCCCCTCGGGGAAGCAAGGGGAGACACCATCCCCAGCCCCTAGGGTAGACACCTAACCCAGGTTCCTGTTTTCTGCCATGCATGAGCAACCAGGCGATGTTTTTGATGGTGTCTTCTCTGCGGGCTTTGCCTCTCTTTCTCATCCTGTCTCCTACCCCTGCAGATGACCAGCTCTCCTTGTGCTGGTCCCTCTGCTCTGCCCTGGGGAGGCCACATCTGGAGCACTGTGTCCAGTTCTGGGCTCCCCAGTTCAAGAAGGACAGGGAACTGCTGGAGAGGGGACAGCAAAGGGCTACCAAGATGCTGAGGGGACCGGAACACGTCTCTTATGGAGAAAGGCTGAGGGATTTGGGTCTCTTCAGTCTGGAAAAAAGATGGCTGAGGGGGGATCTTATCAACAGTTATAAATACTGAAAGGGTGGGTGTCAGGAGGATGGGGCCAGGCTCTTCCCAGTGGTGCCCAGCAACAGGACAAGGGGCAACGGGCACAAACTGGAATACAGGAAGTTCCACCTAACCATGAGGAGGAACTTCTTTGCTGTGAGGGTGGCAGAGCCCTGGCACAGGCTGCCCAGAGAGGTGGTGGAGTCTCCGTCTCTGGAGACATTCCAACCCCGCCTGGAGGCGTTCCTGTGCCACCTGCTCTGGGTGACCCTGCTCTGGCAGGGGGTTGGACTAGATGGTCTCTGAAGGTCCCTTCCAACCCTGACCATTCTGTAATTCTGTGAGAAGACACATGGATGTGCGGCACCTGTCAGGCTTGGATTGTGTTGTGAGTGGTGCAGCCCTGGGACAGCAGTGGTGGGATCTCCTTCCTTGGACGTGCTCAAAACATGCCTGGACAAGGCCCTGAGCAGCCTGACCCAGCTTTGGAGTGCTAATTTGCTCAGGGGCTGGGCTGGAGACCTCCAGACATCCCTCCCAACCTAAATCCTTCCATGATTTATATCGAATTCTCTTTGGTATTTATGTAGTTCTGGGAAGCCTTCAGTGATGTATCGTTGAACTCTCATAATCCAATGCTGGCCAAGGAGGGATTTAGTGGTCCTGGCTCCATACATCTCATTCACGTTGTCCTTCTCAAGGACAGCTGAACATCTGCTGCCGCTAGGTAACTCCAGGCCGTGGTGTAGCCCCATTCCCAGCTCAGGCACAAAACCACTGCTCTGCCCGCCTCCATCCCCACTGCCGGGGACCTTTGGGCAGATCTTTGGAGTAGCTGTTTTCTTCCTTCTCCAGACGACTTGCGAGCTTTCCAAGCGTTGATTAAAAGGTACCATCGCTGCAAAACGTGCTGTGCCTGGGTGGATATAGCTTTCAGCAACTGAAACACAGTGTTTACTGGAATGCGCCACGGTCGTTCTCGGTCAGGACTGATTCCCTGCCAGATGTCAGCTCTGACCCCCAGCAGTTTCAGCAGTAGAGCCGCTTAAAAATTGGAAGGTTGTTTTGTATTCTCGAACGAAAAAGAAAAAAAAAAGGGGTATGTTTATT
Source organism: Larus michahellis (assembly GCF_964199755.1). NCBI lineage: Eukaryota > Metazoa > Chordata > Aves > Charadriiformes > Laridae > Larus > Larus michahellis. The sequence goes on from NC_133902.1 coordinate 12,227,129, forward strand.
ATGGAGATATTGCTTTTCACTGCCCGCGTACCCTGAAATGGCCAAAGCGTGTTCAAAGAGACTTTCTTTTCAAATCGCTTTTGTGCAGAGACCGAGGCTGGAAAATATCAACCCAGGAGGGGAAAACTGAAGCAAGTTGTGGGCAACTGCGCGCAGAGATGTAACTGGTAACACTCAGCCAGAACATGAACTTTAGACACTGCCTGTGCTCCAGTTTGTGTCTGTAGCACAGAGGGGCCCTAAGGAAAAGGCGGTGGAGCTCTATTATCTCACAGCCAGATCCTTGTGGTGTTGAGGGGAAACATAGAGCAGGCAGGGCTGGGCTGTCTCCCTCCCCTCCCAGTGCACCCTGCAAATGCCAGTCGATGGCTCCCAGAGCCCTGATAATCCCGAGCATGAGTCAGAGCCCCAAAAGCAAGAGCAGAGCTTCAAATTAAGAATTATTAAAAAAAAAAAGAAGAAAAAAAAAAAGCACACTTGCTGGGTATGGTTTCTTGTGTTCTGCTTTTTAAGCCATAAGGTTTATGCCTCCAGCTTTTCTATGCGTCCAGAAGGGCTTAGCGTTTTCCTTTCAGTGAAGTGAAACCTGAGTCTCCCCCAGGCACACTGACTCCGGGAGATGGGGATTAAAAAACCTGCAAGGCGAGTGATGCATTCGCTAATGGTGACCAGGCTGTGGATCCACAGAGGCAGCGCCCTGGGGATGTCCTTTCCCCAAAAGTCCCCTTGCGGGGACCTGTAACTCCCCACAGAGGCTGGAGGACACCGGCCTGTCCTGCTTGGAGGTGACCTGGAGAAGGGGAGGGCCGGCTCAGCCGTGGGGTGACCTTGAGGTAAGTTCCCTGTGCCAAAACGCTTGTCCGGGGGGGAATGGGTTCAGCAGTAATCTCCAGCCTTCTTGTCTGACTCCCAAAGAGGCACCACATGTGCGATTGAAAGCCCCACAATCCTGAGATCTGGCATTTCACGATCTCCTTGCTGGGAAATGACAGAAATCCTCCAAAAAGCTAAAAATGTGCTTTCCAGCAGGGCTGCAGCTGGCTGCATACATGCAGGCGGGTGGCTGGGTCCCTCTGCCACCCTCTCCAGGCTGCCCAGGGACCCGCGGTCCCCCCACGCAGAGTTTCTCTATTCTTCTTCCCGTTGCAGAAGCACCCACTGGTGTGGGGTGGTGGCCCACAGCTGTCCTGTCTCTGCCAGTGGAAATGTGACCGTGGGGGTTTAATGGCTCTAACAAAATAACACGGTGAGGAACGCAGAGAAGCCATGGAGGAGGTTGTAGGTCTGTGGGACAGCCATGTTGGGGGGGTTTCCACAGGCATGCAGGTGTGGGGCCAGGAGGGGACCAGGGGTTGGGCTGAGAAGGTGGCTGGACCAGGTCACGGAGAGCTGGAGCAGGGCTTGCAGCCAGCAGCCAACTGGTGTGACCCAGCCAGCACCGCTGGTCGGGTTCTCTGCAGCAGCAAAGGGGTCATCAATGCAGGAGAGATTTAGCGGGACAAGGAGGAGGGGGAACCAGGCATCCAAATCAGGGGGAAGATGGGGAAAGGAGAGCACCATGGAGGGAGGAGGAGAGGGATGGGTGGCCCAGTGTTGCAGAGCCACCAAGGAGGTGACCACTGAGGAGGTGACACCAGCACCTCTGCAAGGGTCCGGTCTACGATGGGAGCATGAAGATGGGAGCATGAAGAGGAGAGGTCAAACACCACGTGGGATGAAAGGGTGCAGCTCTCAGAGCTGGAAACAGGGAATGAGACAGGACGAGACGTTGTGAGAGGTGCTGGAAACATCCCTCCTGACACGTCCCCAGCCCATGTTTCCTTCCGAGCTCTGTAGGACAGGAAGGGAGGGGGAACCCCAGCCATTTTGACATCAGCCTGCAGACGCCCATGTCTCCGGACCATGCCACCAACCTGGCGGGAGGGATCACATGGAGGAGCTGCCCCTGTGTCTCTGCCAGGGATGTGTGAGGGCTAATCCAGAGCCTCTTCTTGCTGTGTCCTCCTGGAGAGGGATGTGAGAAACACTGCTAGACCCCTGGTTTGGGGCGATGAGGAGGTTGGCAAGAGCCCTTGGTCAGCATGCATTGCATTTTTGGCATGTTTGACTGAATTGCTCCTCTCTTTCCACCAAACCCCACCGTAGGTCTCAGCTTTCCAGAGGTAGCCATGACTTTGTCCATCTGTTGGGCTTTGGCTCCCCTCCCGCAGAGCCCTGCGAGCCGCTGCCCAGACCTGGCAGGTCTCAGCCTCCTTCAGTTCCCATCGGCCTGTCTGGGCTGAGGAGCGAGCCCCAAAACACAGCCCCCCGGGAGGGATCAGCCGTTCGCCGTGCAGTCTGGCAGCGAGCTCCAGCACAAGTGAAGCCCTGGCCCTCCACCAACGCATGCTGTTTCCTCCCGGCAGGCTGGCCAAAAGGAGTCAGATGAGGACATGAGAGGAGCTGGGAGCGCAGGCAGGCGCAGGGGAGGCGGGGGGTGACGGGGGGCACTGGGCTGGGTTCGGTGGCCGGACGGTGCTGGGGACAAGCCTCACCGAACGGGAGTGGGAATTGATGCCGGTGGGTCCTGCTGCCGGCCACGCGGCTCCCCTCCTCCTCCAGGGCTTGGGCTGTCTCTGGTTTGGCCCTTCACCAGGGTCCATCACCAGCCCCTGGTGTTTGGGGCACATCTCCAGGACCAGAATTTCCTCCCTTTCAGATAAAAGCAACCCATTACCTCCACATCTCCCCCTGCTCAGGGTCACGACCATCACGAAATGTTCCTCCCAGCCTCGAAGTTCCACCTGTTGCTTGGAGCAACGGTGTCTCCATCCCTCAACTCCTTTGTTCCTGCTGAGATAACAGAGGCTTCGCTGTCCTCATCTCATTTATTCCCAGGAGCAGGGACTGAACAGAGACGATTCTTCCTGCCACCTGCTCCTGCAAGCTGATGTTGGGGACGCCCGCTCTCCGTGGTGTGAGTGCCCTGGCACCAGCTATGTGCCAAAACCAGGGTCCGTTTGCATCAGGAACATGCATGGATGAAGCTCTTGAACAGCTTTCGAGTTCGCCTCTGCTCTGCCACCCAGATCCCGTTGCCCACAGTAACACTTTGTCTTAACTCGGCCAATTAAGATGTCATTTGTAACCAGCACATGGATAATATTTCAATTAAACTAACATGTTTTTTATCGCAGAATGTTTCCTCCGGCCAGGTGAGGTGCTCGCTGAAGAGGGTTCAGACAAAAAGAATATTGACTGAATATTTCACTATTCCAAAGCAAAACTTGGGGGGTTTTTCATTCTAGCACGGAACTGGGTTGTATTTCATGGCTGAACAAATAAAGCAAACCCCGCCGTCATGTTTCAGACTGAAACGAGCATTTCACTTTGAATACAAATTATCAGGGATTTAGTTTTGATTTCACGAATAAAAATCACAGAAATATTATTTTTAGGTAAAACAGTGAGACACGAGGCTTTTAGCTCTGTCGGAAATGCTGAAGGTGTTTCCCAGTCCCGGAGGAGGCCCAGCCTGGGCAGGTGAAAGGACGGTTCCTTCTGCGGTGGTTTCAGGAAGGTCCCCACCAGCCCCATGTCCCCCTGCGGGCAGACGTGGTGGGTCTGAGGCCACCCGACTGTCTCATCCACTACCAATGGGTGAGAGGCAGACGCCGTGGGGCCATGGTCACCTTGCTGCTGTTAATCCCGCTGGATGCAAAGGGCATCCACATGCAAATGCCAAGAGCAAAGTCCCAGCACAATGAGAGCAAAGAAGCAGCAGCCACGCTGCAAACTTCCCCAGGGACTACCATGTGCGAACGTCCTCCGCATCAACATCATTTTCGTCAGGCAGGGGTTTTTCAGGTGTAGCCCCTCAAAATTTTCAAGGGTAAATATTTCACCCGGGGTACGGCTGGCCAAGCCCCCGGTGCCGGGAGCAGGCGGTGCCCTTGGGCGAAGGCATCTTGCCCCCCCGCCCCAAACCCCGAGGCGGCGGGGGCTGCTTGGCAGCGGGCGCGGGCCGCGCTGACGATGCGCCCTGCCATCTCCGCTGTAGCTGCTTTTCCTCGCAGCACTTCACAACTCAGCACTCTTGAGTTAATTAGAGAACCATATGCCCCTTTCTCGCACATCATAAAAGCGTGTGTTTAAAGCCGGGTGATAAAAGGGAGCATTAGTCTGGGTCACTGCGCGGCTCTGATCTCAGCTCGGCTCCGCGCACTGCCTCACTCTTCTGGACCGTGCTCAGACCAGGTGGAAACGATGTTTGAGTCTGTCTGAACTAGCTTTCCTGCCAGCTTGCTGGAGAGACTACCAAGTATTTTACAGCTCTCTCCCAGGCACGGTTTGTTCTCTAACACCCTCCTACAGCCTGCCTGTCCCTGCTTCACTCTCCTGGCTCCCTCCCGCACCGGGTCCTGAGTTTTCGTCTCCCAAAGGAAAATTGGGACCTCGCTTGACGTCGGCTTGCGGCAGCAGTCAGTGGGTCTGTCCCTGGTTTTGGTCTTCAGGTGGTTTGAGGCTCTTCTAGATGGCCATGGACCCTGCAGCCTGCTCTTCCCCGGGGCTTGCAGGGTGCAGGGCACATTCCCAAGCCATGGCTTTGAGTGTGTCCCGGGGGGACACAGGAGCATGGGGCAGTGAGCACCTGGAGATGGCTGGTCCAGCTGCTCTTGTGCCAGTCACTGTACGTATCCAGAGACCTCCTCTTTCCTCCCCTCTGCCTGGAGGACACATTTCTCTCCCATCCTAGTATGCAAGGCTTGTTATTCTACATGCCAGATGTTTTATGTTAAAAGTTCCCTTTTTCTCCTTTCCGCTTTCTTTAAAGAGTCTCAGACGGGGAGGTGAGGACCCTGTCTGCTCTGGTGAGGACCACCTAATCTGATCAGTTCCTTTCTGGCACAAGGCGCATCCAGGCTGCCATCAACCCAAAATTTGAACATGAGATGGAGAACAGCCCTCGGCAAGGAACCGTGGGGGCTCTGTGTGTCTGATGAGTGGGAAAGCTATGGAGCTGCAGAAAGAGCCTGTGGCACTTTGCAAGCCAATGTGGCTGCCCTGGGAAGCCCAGACTTGTGGAGAATCACCGGTATTGTGAGACAGTGTGGCCCAAGGAGGCCACCTGGGAAGGGGACCTGGCAGCCACGTGCACAGGGATCTGAACGGGGAAAAATCCTCCCAATAGTGCGTCTGCTGCTCCCCAAGGAAATGTGTATGCTCGCCCAGCTGCACCAGGCTGAATGGCAGGGCCACCTTGGCAACGGGCCACGTAGCTCCTGTGTCCTCTGAGCAAGCACTGAAGGATGGGGAGATAGGAACAACCTGCTGGTCCATGCACCAGGAACCTGGACTTGGAGGATGGAGTAGCACTGAGAAGATCATGTTCCGTGGCTGAAGAGAGGGAAAGTCACTGTATCACAGTCTGGTTGAGGCTGGAAGGGTCATCTTATCCAACCCTCTGTTCAGGCAGGGTTACCTACAGAGAGTTGCCCATGGACCATCGTCCATTGGGCCATGTCCATGACTTGGACCATGTCCAGATGCCATTGCTAAGGTGGACAGTGGAGAGGAGCTGTAGCCTGGGACACTTCAGAAAGGACAGGACAACATCCTCTGATGGAGCTAATTGTCCTGGTCCCGTGGGAGACTCACAGTGGCACCATGACTTCTCTTTGCTGTGGCACCAGGACCATGAGCCGGAAGAAGGTCCTCAGTACTGGTCTGCTGGGGAGGACTCTGGGCAGGGAGGGCCTCAGCACCTTGCCCTCCTCTAGCGACAGACTCAGTGACAGCACCAGCCCTGCTGGAAAGGTGTGCAGAGACTAGGAGCCCAGTAGAGACCCAGCACGCTCCTGATGCTGTTGCAACCCCTTTTGACATGAATTTCTGAGTCTCCAGGGTGAGTGGTGTCCCCAGGAGGAGGCTTGGGGAGAGCTGTACACGACGTCCCTTCCCAGTCAGGCACCCAGAATGCTGCTTGGCTCCGGGACAGCCCTGGCTCGCTCTGCCTGCCCAGCATCCCTGGGACCTGGCTGCAGAAAAAGGCGAGGAGGCTGAGCTGTGAGCAGCGAGCCCCGTGTTATTTTTGCTGTGCTCACAGCCTTGCCCAGCGTTCCTGTTTCCTTGTGCTATGTTTAGACAAATTTGCAGAACACACTTGCTCCTGCTCCAAAAACATCTTATTTCTGCACAATTCTGAAGTCTGACAAGAGGGGCAGGTGAAAGCCAAGACGAGGTCCCAGGGTCTGTGTGCCTGGGCCAGGCGTATGGCACGAGCAATATTGGCGCTGGGCTTCCCTGGGCTTAGCAGCATTGGCTTGATCCTCTCTCGGCAGATTTGGGTGGATAATCTCCGTCTTGCACACAGCATCTCCAGGGCTCAGGGCATCCTATCATGATCTGCTGGATGGACGACAGGGAGACCGTGGCTGCCCCACGTCCTTTGTTCTTGATGAACCCTTGGAAGTGCAAGGGGGAGAGCTCAGAGGAGCATCTCTTCCAAGACCTTGCACAGGGGGCTCTGCTGAGCTCTTGTCCACCTCTTGAACATCATTACAGCTTCACGGCCAGGTGTCTGGCTTTCCTTGCTTGCTGAAGCCTAGGAAAATGGGGGTCACCTTTCAGGGAGACAAGTGTTAAATGTTCCCCTTCCTCCTCCGGCTCTGGCAACCGAGCACTCACCTCTGCAGTGCCTAAGTGGGGAGATTATTAAGTGAATATGAACATCCTTGAGTCTAATCCACACGCAAATGCAAAGTTAAATTGAAACCAGAAGATGGCTTTAGCAGCACAGTTTATAGCCATTAACCCTTGGATGACATGAACTGGCCTCCCCTTGCAGTGCCAGGAGAAGGTAGCCCACCCAAAACCCCAAGCATGGCCCGGGGAGAAAGAAGCCCGGAGGACAGCTGTGGCCATGGCTGGCGTCTGTGCTGCATCTCCACCTGCCAAGCCCTGTACCCAAACCCAGGCGTGCACCAGGACAAAGTTGGGTGGCTGGTCTGCATGGCTTGGGGTCAGCAGTATCCCAAAGGGGGGAAGCATCTTCCAGCCTAGGAGGACTCCCAGCCCTCGGATGGTCTTGCTGTGCACCTAGAAGGGCTCCCTGCTGCCCTGCACCCACTGGAGCCCCTTGGAGACATACTGAACTTTTGTGAGGAAAACATAAGCCCCACAAACACTTCTGGGGGATCCACAGGGGATGCCCAGAGACCCTGCTCCTTTCTGCCAGCCACCTGTGTCAAGTGCTGGACCTCAGAGTAGGCACTCGGCGGCAGTGTTGCATTCGACCCCGAGGGTGCGAAGTCCCCACAGGGTAGTTGAGCAGGATGGACAAGGCAAATTGCAAAGTGGCCCCGTCCACAGAACAAGGGGAGAGGGTCAGGGTGAGGAGGGCAGATGGAGAGGTGGTGCATGGGACATGGTGAGCAAGGGCAGAGTGGTTGGCTGTGCCCAAGGTGGGAGCCATGGGACAACCACATGTTTCCAGTGCAAAGGCAGAGCCACCTTAGCCTGTGTTCACCTGCCCGCTGCCTTGGGCTGTGCCTGCCCATCCCTCCTTCCCTCTCCCCTTCACTCGCCTCCTCCTCCCCTACGGCTCCCTGTCCACTTCTCTTCCACTTGTTCCATCTCTCATGTGCTTCTCCCACCACCCCTTCCCCAGCTGCCTCCTGTCCTCACCCCAGCGCCCTGTCACCAGAGCCAAACCGGGACCATGCCATGGGGCTTCCCCTCTGCGTCACACCTTCCTGGTGTCCGCAAAGCCCTCTTTGAATCCCAAAAACCTTCTTGGGGCTGGGATTTCTCTGAGACTCCCGGCTACCCACGCGTTCCCCGCCACGCTCGTGCCAGCAGCCCGTGGCTGCACGAAGAGCTTGGCAGGAGGCAGGGTGACCTAAGAGACGTGGAGCCCATCCGAGCGCGCGGGTCTCGGGGCAGCATGTTCCAGGGAGCGCAGGCGGCTGCCAGCGGGAGCGAAGGTGCACGAGGGGAAGGCTTAGGACATGGTTGGCAGGGCCGCCACTGCCCCTGCTCCAACAACCACAGAAATATGTAAATGAGAAACTCGGCCCCTTATTTATGAGACTTCGCGATTCATTTTTCATTTGGGGAATGTGAACGAATGAAAATATGAAATATTTCTCCAATGACACAGTTTCCACCCAGAAAGCACATTCCTTGGAGGCGATGTGCATGTGCACAGGGGCCACATGGGACCAAGCCTGGACCCTGGTGCAAGCTCCCCTTGGCGAAGGGGTGGAGGCTGTGGGGTCAAGTCCCACGGCAGAGCTGCGGTGGGACAGCAGTGAGGGTCTTGCTGAACTGAAAAGCCCTGCCGGGGTGCTGGAAGGGACGGAGCTGGGAGCAGGGGACAGAGCTAAGCTGAGCCTGGCCCAAGGGGAGAGGGGACAGATTGCACCTCCTGGTCCTCCTCCTTTACGACTAGAGCAAGGACTCAGCCTCCTGCTGCACACTGATAAGAGCTTTCCTCCTCCCTACATCTACAAAATACTCACTCCTGGCAGTGCCTGAATTTCCCAAGGATGTACAAGTATCCCTGTTTATTGCCTTAACAGTTAAAATTCATTACCGGCTGGCTCCTTCAGAATGGCTCCTCCAGGTCAGTGTTTCCATGTTCTCCATGAGCCCCATGGGGAAAATCCGCACTACTAAAATCTATAGTATCTCTGGATTTAGTATCCACACTATAAAGACCATGATCTCATGGGCCAGACCTTGCTGCCTCCCAGCAGCATCAGTATCTCATAAAGCAAGCACGCGCTATCTTATGGTCCTCCCTATTCCCACCGCTTTCCTGGAAGGGCTATTCCATCCCTTACCTTCCCCTAGCCCCGAGGCAGCAGAGAAGTGTCCTTCACCAGTTTGAACCCTTCTGTACCCCTTCCAGCAGCATCTTTCAGCTGCTGCAGAGCCACGCTGCCATGCAGAGTCTGATTTCCCCCCACCCTCTGCAATAAGCCATGCTCCTCCAGTCCCCTGGGTCTTGGAGGGGAGCAATCTCTTTCCTGGTGGCCCCATCCGTGTCTGCTGGACCACAGAACTTTTGTCTCACACCTTCCCGAAGAGCTCACACAAACCCCTGGTACAACTCATAGCTGTTTCCCTCTGTCCCGACTCCTCCTGTGCCTGCTGCTGTCTCATAGCCGTGTGCAATTAGCCAACATCCCATTATGCTGCTCCCTTGCCCCAGCCTTGCCTCTAATTTTCTTTTACAACTGAGAAAATAACCTGTATTCAGAATCCTTCCTGTTAGTCCCACAGTGCGGGACTTTGTCCTTTGCACCACACAGTGTCACCCCACCTCCAGAAGCTGCGTCCCAGAGAAAGCTTCCTCACAGGGACAGGGATGGGAGCCTCCCAGGGCTCCAGGGAGACCTGTCTCAGGGCTGTGGGTGGCTGATGAGCCCCCTGCCCTTGCTGGCTCTCCCCAGCCCACACTGACCTGTTGCCCTGGGAGCTGTGTTGAGCTGGAGACGATTCTTGTAGGACTGGGGTAGGTGGGGGTCCCCTGGGCTGAGACCAACACCGGGTTTGGTTTCCTGGGAACATCGTGATGAGCCACCCTATAGTGGGTGCACCACTGACCTCACAAGAAATGCAATGTGTTTAGGACAGGGGCCATCCTGAGATTAATCTCCACTCGTCTCTCCATATACTGACCCCTTCTCTTTATTGACTTAGCTAGAAAGTCTTTTTCTATTTGTTTGAACGGCCTTTGCAAGGGCCAGCTCAGCTTGACTTCTGGCAATTCTCATTTACATGGGACACTTCCAGGTCCTCAGACCGACATTTCCCTGATGATCTGCCTGGTCTCTTTAAGTTCCCTTCATTCTCGCTGTGATTTTTGGTGGGCAAGCCACAATTGCAAGGGGCACCAAATAGTTTTGTACCTTTGCCTTGAAAACCCTGTCATCCTCTGGCACATTCAGCCTCTGAGCTCTTCAATTCAGTTGAGCCCAGTGGCTGAGTCTCTAAACTTCTCCCAATACGGGAAAGTGAAGTACTCCACCTGAACCGCTGATCTGGCAGAGGTTATTCTTCAGTTTGTCTTAGATGAAACCTATGCGGTCAACGTGCATGTTCTGCAACCGACTTTTCTTCCGTGTCTCCCCAACAGTGAAGACCAAGTCTAAAATAGTAAATTCTGGAGCCATCTATCAGCTCCCACGTCCCAGAATAGTTGGTAGCATTTGCTCTCCAATCTATATCTGGAAGTGAAAGGCTCCCACTGTGACAGTAAGATTTACGAGCAGTCGTGATTAAGGGGCATATCCAGCCTGCTTGCTCTGGTGCCTAAAAAAGGACTCAAGCATGACTGATGTGAATAGCCCCCCGGACCGTGCTGGGCCCCTGCTCCATGGGCCTGTGTTAGGAGAAGCATGTCTCAGCCAGTGCATCCCTCCACTCTGCCCCAGCTCCCCGGGGGACAGAGACAAGGACCTCAACCCACCCATCAAATTACCTCCATGGTAGCTGCAGCGACTCCAGCATGGGAAGCCTCTGAGTTGACCCAGAAATGCTTGAGCACCACCATGATCATGCAACGCTTCAGTCCACAGCCTCCTTTTTACGAGCTGCAGATCCCAATCTGGAGGCATCCACGGTCCTCTGGAGGTGCCTGTTTCTCTACATAGTCCTGGAGATGTTTCTTCTTCTCCCAAAGCAAAGCCTGCAGCCAAAGTCAGTCAAACCTCAACCACATCAACCCTCAAAGCCCTTTCAACTGAGCAGGTTTCTGGCATATTCACACTGATGTATTATTATGTCTCTGCATGGCACTCCCCGTCACGGAGGTCATCCCGTGCCCCCCATTAATGCTGTGTCCCCCCTCATGTCTCCCGTCACCACAGCCGTATCCCACACCAGACGCCCTGTCATGAAATACATGAGCTCCTGCCACAGCACACACATCTCTCCATGGTTTTGGCCTCATTCGTATAGCTTGATGAGCCCGGTATTGTCCTCCCCTTAACCTGAGCACCTGCCCATCCTCTCAACCCCTTGAGCTGGGCTCTTGGTTGACCACACTTGCTGAGAGCAGAAACCTGTGGGCATCAGGTGGTGACACCAGTGGGGCAGAGTCACGGCAATTTGTACCTTCATGAATTTGTGCCATGCCCGGATTAGCTCTTGGTGGGACTTAGCATTGTATTTGGGTTGGGATGACTACAAAAAAGTGACATGCCGGAGTGAGTCCAGTGCTCGCCAAGATCATAAGGGGCTGGAGCATGCGAGGCATGAGGGGAGGCTGAGAAAAGTGGGTTTCTTCAGCTAAGGGACTCTCTAGTTGCCGTCTCCAGCTGCCTAATGAGTTACGGAGACAGAGCCAGACTCTTCTCAGAGGTGTGCGGAGAAGGATCCAGGGGCAACCAGCACAAGCTGCGGCAAGGGAAAATCTGGCATGATGTGAAGAAAAAGATTTTCACAGAGAGGGTGAAAATCCTCCTTGGAGATGTTCACGACTGGCCTGGAGGAAGCCCAAAGCCACCTGGTCTCTCCTGGGAGCTAGCCCTGCTCTGAGGAGGAGGTTGGATGGAAGGCACCAGAGATCCCTCCCAGCCTGCAGCTCTGTGCCATACTACAATGTCCTGCGTACTTTGGTGAGCAACGCACGGTCTCAGTTTTTATTCCAATTAATGGAGCTTTTTTTCCCCAAATATAAACAGTCTGCTCTTTTCAGGAAAATCTGCCGGCCTCCCTTCAGAGCCAGGGAGCCACATTGCCGGTTATAGCCCGGCCATTGATTTACTGGTGTGACTACAGCCAAGTTGGACGGCGTCTCCATGCCGAGATCCAGCATCCTCGACATGCAGGAGAAACCCAGTCTATCAGCTGGTCCATCTCATCCTAATCCAGCGCAGGGCCTTCGCAACAATCAGCGTAATAAGCTTTCAGATGAAAGCCACCGGGGGAGTGCATCCATCATTGTTAACCTGATTAGAGCTAATTCACAACACGTCGGTTTTCTAGAGATTGTGTCTTTTTCTCTGCCTCGCTTCCTGTTTGCAAGCAGATTGCAGCAGTCTTTAATTAATTGTGGCTTGAAATTATTCAGGCGCTTCTCAGGGAATAAATCTTCCCCAAGTGAACAGGGCGTATTGCAGCGAAGGCACAGCCCAGAGTGGGGGGGAGAAAAATGTCCCCCTGGGCAGGGTTGTGTCTTTGTCCGAAAGCACTTGCCCTGCGCTCGGCCGGTGCCAAGGCCCGGGGCTGACCTCCATCCTCCCCGCGTTTTGGAGCTGAGCACTCCTGTTCCTTCGCCGTTCCAAGGGCTGAGCTCTCTCCCGCTCGCGAACGGCCGGTACAAAGCGTCTGCAGCCGAATCCCGATCTGCCCGTGGAATCCAAGTGAATTTTCCTTGGGAATTACTTTCACTACTTGCTCCGCTGTTGCTGTCAGAGGGCCATGAGAAGCGATTGCCATAATAATGGTTGAAATCCAGTTTCCCTTCTAAGCCTTTTTTAATGTTATTTAGAGCTCAAATCAACTCTTTTTTGGTTGAAAATTTCCACTCTTGGGTTCAAGCCAAAAGCAGATTTTTCAAGAAATTGGAACCGACTGGGTTCAGTCATTTCTGAGTCACACACATGGAAAAATACACATTTCCCCCTTGTGCTCCATGGAGACACTTTGGACATGTACAACTCAAAACCAGCTGGAGCAAGAGACTTCAGACTTGGCTTGTTTGAGAGTCCACACCGAGGTGTAAAAATCAAGCCAGGTTTGGAGAAGCTCGTATTGGCATTTTCACACTTCCCTCCCCAAAAGAGCCGTCAACTGGTGTGCAAGGGGCGAGAAGACGCGCTGTTCTCTCCCCCGTTGCTTTACATTGCTTTCTCCAATGGGATAATCCCAGGGGATTAGCATTTAAAGTAATGAATGTTTAAAGTTAGCAAGAGAAGAATTCCAGCAATGTTCAATTCTTCCTAAGCCCCTTAAATGGAGCCGAGCTGAGGGGGCCTCGAACAGGGAGACATCAGTCAGCTTCAGAAGTCAAACGGAGCAAACACGGGCAGTAGTCCCATCCTCGGTCTAGGACAAATGTAGAGGGACTCTGTCACCCCAGACGGCCGGGCGGTTTGGATGGCGTTGGACTAACCATCCCCGTTGCAGACCAAGGCGGTGGGGAGCAGTTTTGCTCCACGGCATTTTCTCCAGAGCAGCCCCGAGGGTTTCGTGCGACTTGCCTGGGAGTGAAGCATGGCAGAGGCAGGAACAGAAGCCAATGTCTTAGACACCAAACTTTTAACAAAAAAAACCCTTTCTTCCCTTAATGAGTTGTGTCGAGACCACATGAATGTTGCTGCTGGAAATTTCTGCCTTCCCCTGCTTGGCTCCCCAAGACGGTTGCTGGGCACGGGATGAGCAGTCACCACGAGATGCCAAAGGTAGCTTCTGGAACAGGCAAGCACGCTTGTCCAGATGGGCGGTGTGTGGTTGCCCACCAGACCTGCCCTTTTGTGCCCGAGCTGTCAGCTGAGGGGGTCAGTCTCCATCCCCACCCCACAGGCATGGGGCACCTCCGGGTGTGGGGCTGTGCCAGGGGGCTTTTGCTAAGGAGACGGCCAAGGGAGGCTCCAGGTTGGAACACTTCCCAAGAGGCCATTCTCTGGAGGTAGATGCCTGTGCTCAGGGTGCCCAGGATGCTCGGGTGGGCTGTGGCCAAGCTGGAGACCCATCGCCTGCTCTGGTCCCCCCGTTTCTGTGATGCGGGCGATGCGGAGCAGGGAGGTGCCTGCACATGAGAAGCACAGCAATCGCTGGGGAGCAGGGCCGTGATAAGCTGGGTATTTCACACCCTTCCCTGCCAAGGAAGGGTGGGAGAGGCCAGGAGGTGCAAGGGGCTGGGAGAGGAAGCCAGCTGCATGAGTCACTGCAGCAGCCGGCAGCTGATGGGCAGGACACCCGCAGGAAACGCCGTTTCCCCTGGATAAGGTGCAGAGAAGAAGTTGGCACCAGCCCATGGGCACAGGTTGTCCTGAGTGCTGCTGGGTGGGGTGCAGGGCACACATACAAGTGTCAGAGCCAGCTGGAGAAAGTGGCAGACTTGTGCCTAGCACCGTGGGTCCTGATGTGCTGCACTGGAGGTGGTGGGTTCCCCTGCGCCGTGGGACAACTCTTACAACAGACGTCTTCCACTGGGCTAGGTTTGGTGCCCAGCTCTGAGGCTGTCTGGCTGCCAATGGTGGAAGGAATACATCGCGGCTGGTCAGCTTTCTGCCAGCGCTGAGGGTGCATGCACATCCTACCTGAAGGGCTTCGAGCAGTCAACCCCACCACTGCAGCGTTCTCCTACCCACAAAACCCACACAGAAGACCAGTACCATTGGCACCCAAGTGCTACCCCAGATCATGGCTTTGTTCATCTGCTGCAACTTCATCTGCTCAGATGTGCGCAGATGTCCCCCTGCCCCTCAGCAGACCCATGGCCAGAGACCGCTTCCAGCACTGGTCATTGGCCCAGTGGGGCTTGCACTCCAGAAGTCTGGGCAGCCTGGGGCTCTTCCCGCATGTGCTCCTGGGACTTGGTTTGGGCAGGCTATGGTGATGGCCCACCAGAGTTGGAGAGAGCACAGTGTCTTCTGGCTTCCAGAAAACCTCTATGAAATATTGAAGCTGGTGTCCCAAGGCAGGTTGTGGAAATCCTGCCCAGCCGGTCAAGCCAGGCTTGTCCACGAAGAACTCCTGGAGAAGCCCTGATGTGGAAGGAGAGCAGAGCACGCACCCGGCAGGGGTCTTCAGCCCCTCTTTCCTGGAGACGCATCTCCTCCGAGGGCTGAGGGCACACAGCGGGCCAGCAAGCTGCGGGCACTGCCTGACCAAGTCTCTCCTGATGGTGACAATGGCAGTGAGTGAGCAGATGTGGGAGGCAGAAGAAACGTCCCAGGTGTCAGAGCACCTGGCACCATCCCTGCCTTGGCAAGGCTTTGCCTTCCCAACAGCTCCCATGAGCTGGAGAGTGGCCTCTGTGTAGGTCATGCCTGGGACTGGGATGGAGATCCAGGCTTTGACACCAACAAAGGGGTAAAGACAGGCAGGGGAGCCGGGAGCAGTGCGGGATGCCAGCACAGTGACCCTCGCTGCTTTGAATCATCCACCACTCATCCGGCCGTGGTCCTCTCCATGTCCCCAGCCTCCCCTCATCCCACCCAACCATCACCTCCCATGAGCAACAGGATCCTCCTGCCATCTCCGGTGTCTCCCTGGCCCAGAAAAATGTGGGCAAAACAGAAGGCATGGAGAGGGAACAGGCGGCCTGGCCCAGGTTGGCAGAGGTCCCCATGCCGATGCCCGGGGATGCCCATGCGATGCGAGAGGGGTGGCGTGGTGTCCGGGAGGGCTTCTGGGTGTTCTGCCATCCCACCCTTCCCCAGCCCCGGGGCCGGGCATTCCCACACCAGCAGAGCTACGCTGGCCGCTTTGCTCAGATAGCTTTTCCCAGTGTTTAACCTGACTTTCCCCCGCTATAACTTAAGCCCATTTGATATCCTGTCTGCCACGAGCCGGGAGAACAGACTGTTCCCTTCCCCTCTGTAGCTGTTTTATGTCTTTGAAAGGACCAGCACGTCTGCCCTTGCCAAGGCTCTGCGAGCCCCATCCTGCTCCCCAGAGCCGCTCACCCCATGAACCGACGCTCTCTCCCCTCTCCTTCTCGCCATGCTGCGGGCAGCGCGGGCAGCGTGGGCAGCGCAGGCAGTGCCCTGGCATCTGTCCTGCCGCGCAGCCTCACCGGCATGCACACGGGTCCGTGCGGCAGAGCCTGGTGTGGGTGCTCACAGAGGCGCGCACACGCACCAGGAAGGGCACAGAGGGCATTTGCTGGAGAACACCCCAAAGCACGTCATCTAACGCGATGAAATGGCTTGAATTCCCCATGGCTGCCAAGAACAGGCTGGGAGTGTTTTGTGCCACAAGGAGACGAAATCTCTGGCCCCCGCGCACATGGCAGGTCCCAGCGTGGCATCCGGAGGCACCGCGGCAGGATGCAGGGAAGGATGCTGAGGAGCGATGCTAAACACTGCTGCCATGCCGGAATGGCCCCTAAATAAAAAAGGTAGCCGGGAAAATGGGTGTTACAAGCTGGCCTAGCTGCCTGGCCACCGGGCAAGTGATGGAGCTGGGCACGGTGGCAGGGACGTCCCTGTGCCACCAGCTGCATCCCCCCTCGCTGGCCTCCCCGCCGCAGTACCAGGGGAGAGGACTGGGGCAGAGGCGAAGTGGGGCCACGCTGGGGCCAGGCGGGGGGAACCGGGCAGGCACAATCCTTACGGCTTTTGGTCTTTTTCCACCAAACGTTTTTGGGGTGGGGGGTGTTTTATATCTAGATTTTTTTGGAAGGGTTTTGGTTTGATTTCCTCCTCCGCCAAGCACTAAGCGATCGCTCTTTCCCCCCTTGGCAGGAGCTGCCTGTCTCGTGGTGTTGACCTTGGCTGGGCTTTCTCTGCGGCTGGAGCGGACTCACACCATAAATTCCCTGTCTTCTAGGAATCTAGCATGGGAAAGAAAAGAAACACGAAAGAGAATCATGGATTAAAATATTTTGCATCTTAGCACATAACAAAAGGGGGTTGGCATGGAGCAGCCAGATGACTTCCCCAAGCAGAGAGGTGTTGCAGGCGCAGCCCAGGCACCGGTGGCTTCGGGTGCTGCAGGTGATGGCACCCTGCGGCACCCATGGCCGACCGCAGGGCGTGCGGGGACAGGAGCTGCCCTGTCCCGAGGGAGAGCCATGCCAGGGGATGCCATGGTCCTCGAGCACGCACAAAGACGAGCACTGGGCACTGCTGCCCTTCCTGTACCTGCTGCACAGCCCGAGGAAATTTGGGGCAGCGAGACAAGCCAGTCACAAGTGGCGTGGGATGTTGACCCAGGAGAAAGGCTGAAGCTGTTGCAGGAGAAGCGGGTGCTGCTGGGGCAGGGGCAAGGCTGTGCCCTTGCCACCACCTGAGGTGGCCCATTGCGCAGAGCATGCCTGTCCCCAATGCTGCGAGCTTCCCCTGGCAGTACCCTGGCCGGTGTTCGCCGCGGCTGCGTGGCTTGGAGGGCGGTTCTAGCCACCCTGCCCAGTCGTGGTGCAGAAACCCTGCCAGGGAAGCGGTGAGGAGAAGCGGCAGACACCAAATGGGCCAAGCCCCAGTTGCAGCACTGCCCCTAATTGAATCCAGCAGAGCTGCCTCGGGCAGACAAAACACAGCAGTGACTCAGAGCGCCAGGATGAGCAGACACAACTGTCCCAGGGCCAGGGGAGGTGGGCCAGCACCCTGGGGTGGGGGGGTCACCCTGCCCAGCATGGCGATACCGCCCTATGGATACCCATGTGTGAAAAGTGTTGGGACAACCCCCGAGACTGGGATGTCCAGGGCCCTCCTGGGTGTGCGGGAGCCTGGCGGAGCTGGGACTGCCAAGGGCACCTGGGCGATGGGTGCTGTGGGGCAGGACAGCCAGCAGTGCTGCTGGCACTGCCAAAGCCCCGTGATGCACGGTGCTGCACAAAGGTTTGAGGGTGCCTGGGTGCCCCCCAAGGGTGGCTGTGTCCCCCTGCATGGAGGGTCAGGGCTCCTGCACCCTGCCAGGGCTTGCGGAGCGCACTGCCAGGCTGGTGCAAGGGGCAGGAGTGGCTGGTGACTCAAAAACCCGTGTGTGATCCTTTCCCACCCTGCTCTCCGCTGCCTGGGCTGGGTATTAGCTGAAGTCCATCATGCAGGCATGGGACAGGGACGTTTGAAGGTCCCCCAGGGAAGGAAGGACACAGTCACAGGCCACTGGCAGCTTGAGCGCTGGTGGGAGATAAAATCTTTCTACATTTCCACACGGGAGATAAAATCTTTCTTTCTATCTTTGTGCCTGGGAACTGCAGAGCGGTGAATCCGAGACAGGCAGGGCCCATCCTAAAGAGGGGTCCCTGGGGGGTCTGGAAGCGATGACGTTATGGGGACGGGAGTATGCCGTGCTCGGGTGGCAGGTTTATATCTTACGTGTTCTGGGAACACCACAGCACCGTGTATTTGACACTTTGAAAGGGCCCCATTTCCCAGACCTTTAAGCCCAACCAGCTGGAAGGAGGCCCTGAGCCCCCCGAGTGCAAGGGATGCTTCAAATCTCTTTTAAAACACTTCACTGCAGCCATCGCAACTGCCCGGCCGCGAGTGTCGGCGGAGCTCATTCCTGCTTCCCCTGGGCTTCGAGGGATGGGGAAGGCGCAAGCTGTTAAAATAAAACACAGCGTCCAAATTAACTGGAAGGGAAGAGGAAATGGATAAGAAACGTGAAGCGATGGGGTCACACGGAGAAAACTGTGAGTGTCAAGGATGGGTGGGAATCCCCTCGGCAGCACAGCCGGGGATGTGCAGCTCCTTCCCTGGGGCTCGCGGGTGCCCGTTGTGCCACACGTCGCTTGTGATGGGTTTGCATGTCGTGTTATACACCACGCGTCAGCCGTCACGGTGGGTAGGGACCAGCTCTCCTCTCCCACCGCGCATCTGAGGGCGCTGAGCAGCGAGGACCGAAGGGTGACACCTTCCCACAAGCGCCCAGGGAGCAATGGGGACAGGGGATTACAGGAAGCCTGAGAAATATTAAAAAGCTGGAACGGGGTTAACGATGTCCCAGAAAAAGTGAAGGGTAGCTCCGTGAACCTGACCCAGGGCAAGGATCGGGTGCAGGGTGTCTCTGCCAGCGTGCGCGGCATCACTGATGCTGGCTGAGAAAGACAGCGGTGCTGGTACTGACCCCCTTGGGGACAAATCAGCACCTGGGACCGTGGCATCCCCGCCAAAAACCTGCTGAGAGCCGGGAGTTCAGCACAACAGCCTTACCCCGAAGCTCGCTGTGGGCAGGGACCGGCCATGATGCAGCCCGGTGATGGGGCAGTGAGGCTTGCGGGGGGCTGCCCTCACTGAGGCTTTTGTCAATGTCCCATCAGCACGTGGCTGTGGTGGGAGGAGAGGAAAGGAGCACGTGGGATGGGGGAACATCAGACCTGGGAATGGGGCTTGGAGGGTGATACAGGGTGGGGGTGAGGGGGTAGCACCATGCACCCCCAGCACGCAGGCAGTGCCGCGGTGAGGGGGTATTGGGTGGTGAAATGCTGCGGGAGCCCCCGAGTCATCACGTCGAGGGGAGGTGAAGGGAAATACAGATCCCAGACCATGCTGGGAAGGGAAACAGGATAGCAGAGGCTCCAGGTACAACAAAGCAGTGATGGGAGGAGGGAGCTGGAGGTCAAAACGGGACCGAGGAGGGTTGGAGCGATATGCAAGGTGCCCTTGAGCATCACCTTAGCATGGCTGTGCAGAGACCAGCCCTGAGCTCCTCCTGAGCTTCAGCTACAGCAGCTACAATGTTTGCCTGCAGCTTCACCTTTCCAGGCAGCGCAGTCGGGTCTCACACACCTGTTCTTTCCCCCTCTGCTTTCCAAAGGATGATTTCCCTGCGGCCATGGAGCAGGACCAAGCATCACAGGAGGAAGAAGAGCGGACCCGTAGGAGGATGGCCAGGCCACCGCTCCCAGCCCATCCACGGCAGCGTGTCCATGTCCTCGCGCGCCGGGCTGCAGCCACAGGTCGAACGCTGGCCCGGGAAGCACTCCTGAGGGACCCATTCCCATCTTCTGCTACCACAGGCAACCGCTCGGGTAATCCTCCTCATAAATTTTTCAAGCTCCATCTTGAAACCAGTCAGGCTATTTGCAGCGCTGGCCGGGTGCCAGGGTTTCTAGTTCACCAGAAATGTCGTGTTTGTTTGTTTTTTTAATCTGGGCTGGGGCCAAACTGGATCCGCACCAGCGTTTTGGGTTTTTTTCAAGTTTCCGGCGAACCACAAGCTTCCCAGCCCCACAGCAGCTCGGTGAATTGACATGCCGTCAGCTTCACGGCTCACACCGGCAACGAGCGTGGTGGGATCTCGGCCGTGATGGCACCTGGGGCTCCGAGTACCATCCCAGTGATGCTCCCGGGTGACCCTGCCAGGTACCCACCCAGGCTGGTCCCACCAAGGGGCTCCCCTTCCATTGCCACCCTGCTGGCACGGAGGTGTTCTGGGCTATGAAGATGCAGCGTGATTTTTGACAAGGCTGTTTGGCCAAAGATTTCCATCGAGGTGAGGGTTTTGCGCCTGCTTGACCCCAGGAGAGGCTGTCAGAGGGTCGCCTTTTGCAAGGAGGCGATCGTCCCTCTCGCTCGCGGCGTAACCATGTTCACAGCCAGCTGATAGCCATCTGCTGCTCTGCCAGCACTGTCCTCTAGCCTAAATAGCTCTTCTCTCTCCTGCTGTTTACTCCCAGATGTATTTATAGGCCAAGTCTCTCCCGGCCTTTGTTTGCCTAGACTAAACAAGACAAGCACTTTCAAGCTCCTCATAAAACCAGCTCTCCTTCCACCCGCCCGTCCCACCTCTTCCCATGATGAGCCCTTCATCGCGCCTGCGGGTGCCCCGAGCCGGGGTCGGGTCAGATCTTGGCAATGGCCACTTGACGGCATGGGTACAAGCCAGTCCCCGCTGCGAGCACCCTGCCGACAGCGTGTGTCCTTTCCAAGGCCACGTTGGCGGCTCCTGTGTTCCCAAACTGCTCTTCCATTTCCGTTTCAACTTTCATAGACAGCTTTGGGGCTGCTGTGCCAACACCTGGACCTTGCCCTAACATTTCTCCCGGCCCAGCCTTTCCACAAGGCTATTTTGCTCCTTCTCTGTGTCCACGGTACTTTTGCATTTGGCACTCCATCAAATTTCATTAGCAAGGACCTAGTCTCAGGACCAGCTCCAGCATCTGCCTTCGAGCCGTAGCTCGTCTTTCAGCCCACCCCCTTGCTGCCCTCCCTTGTTCAGCCCCTCCCCATCCCACAGTCCAACTCCTGTGCCCATTTCCCCACCCGTGCTGTTTCCAGGCAGCTCTTTCTCATGCACTTTGCCAAATGAAGGGCAGATGGACAAACCCTGGCAGCAGCCCCAGGCAGATGCAACAAGCACGTCGCTGCGGCGCTGCTGGGGAGGGTGAGGGGCCTCCTGGATCGGGCTGTCCCGTGGCTCAAAGGGAGAGCGGGCATCACCGTGCCTTGCCTTGGAGACGGGCTGATGGAGGAGGTCTAGCTCCCAGCCACTAATGCAGACACCGGGCTCCCAACAGTGGAGGACTGGTTCCCTGTATCCGCTGGCTGGAAGGAGACTGATGCCTCTGGTCCAGCCTCCCCTCATAGCGGTCCCTGTCCCAGAGCATGGGAGCCATTGAGGGAAGAGCAGGGAGCTGGGCTGGGTTGGTGTGGGGAAGGGGAGACCAAAGGCAGCGGCAAAACAACCCTCAGGGCTCAGGCAGTGCATTAAACAGCTGGTTTAGCCCAGATCCTCTAGCCAGATATTGGCAGGATGCATTTTTAAAGGAAAGCTGCTCCTGTTGTAATCAGAGGCTGGGAAGATCAGGTTAGGGCTACTGAAGGCTCAAGTTATTGCACGCTGCTGCGTCACCCTCCTGCCGGGGAAGCCACAGGGCAGAAGTATTTTTGCCCCTGGGGAGAGGAACAGAGAGCCCCAAAGCACCCGCAGGAGCACCCTCGTGCCGCAGATGCTCAGAAGTGCACGGCAGGGTCCCCTCACCACCATGAAACACCTGTGGCTCTCCAAAAGCCTGAGCTGACTTCTGAAGCCAAAATGTTTCTGCCCAGCATGGGGTGGAGGTGGCGGCGTGGACCTCACACGGGCAGCAAAAAGGAGGTCACTGTCTGGCCTGAGACGCTGCAGTAGCCCGAGGCTCGAACGTGGTTCAAGGGAGCTCACTGTGAGCAAGAGGGATACTGCCCCAAACAGCAATGATGTTTTCTGGGTCTCAGGAAGAGCCAGTTTCCTAAATCTGAGAACAATTACGAGCAAGATTGTCTTGGAGGAAAAATTTAAACAGAACAAAATGGGAATGATGGCTGGGAATCATTCAGAAATACTTTCCGAAGAGCCCGAGTGTTGGCCGGGGGCAGCGGTGCAGAGCTCGAACAATTGCGAGACCCATCAGACCTCCCCAGCCTGGCGGCACGTCCCTCGCTCCCCTCGGCCAGAGACCGTGGCAGCTCTCCCCCGATGGTGCCCATCTGGATCGCTCTCTGCTTTCTAGGGAAAGTGGCTCAGAGGAGCGACAGCCAGCAGGTCCTTGTCCCCAGGGCTCATCAAAATTGTCAGCGTGACCCCCCCAGCACGAGCCTCCCCACGCGGGGACCAGCTCTGCAGCATGGAGTGCTTCTCCAACTGAGTTTTGCTCAGCCCTTCCTCCGTGCCCTCGGGCTCAGGCAAAGCCCTGCTCTTCATTAGGAGAAGCAGCCGCAGCTGGGGATATGTTTTCTCTTGTGTTTTGCCATCCTTTTTCTCAGCCCCCGGCTCTGTCTGCGCTCCCGTTTGCAGAGCCCCCACCTCCCAGGGAGCCCCGAGAGACTTGTGCCCCGCAGGCAGCACGAGCGGGGACATGGCTGGGACAGCGGGGCACCAGCCTGGGACGGCCCAGCATCTCCCACCCCACCAAGTGGTCCCCAGAAGAGCTGACCTGTCCCTGGGGACACTTGGCAGCCACACGGTGTCACCTTTGCTCACAGACAACCCCGCCCCACCACCGCGGAAGAGCCGGTGGGACGCATGTACATGCAACATCACCCAACGGGAGCAGGACACTCTGTGAGCTGAAGACACAAATACAGAGGTCCTGTGCCAGAGGGGAAACGAAAAATTTTTAGCTCTCAGCACCAAAATCAGGAAGGAAAACAAGCAAAGGCACCAGCACTGAGGACGATGGCGGGGACCCTGCTCACCCAGACCCAGCGGGGCCGTAGGAGCAGCACCCGGGTACCACGGTGGAGAGGATGTGGGGGGCACCGGGGAAGGTAAAACCATTCTGCACTTCATTGCTGCCCCTGGTACCTGTGTGAGGCAGCTCTGGGATATCCAGAGCCTGGTGGAGGCAGGGGGCAGCATGGTACTGGTGGGCATCATGTCCCCAGGGACAGGGCCTGTGTCAGGCAGAGCCTGTGCGAGCTCAAACAGAAAGGCAAAGATTTGCTTTTCCAAAAATTTTTGTTTGCTAGGAAAGAGCCAGAATGTCTTAACTTTACCAAGGTAATACAAGGTTTTTTGCTCAAAAAAAAAATTGAAATAATTTCTATTAAGATATTAAAATAAGAGGAAGGAGTTGAGAAGAGTTCAGACCCCTAAAAAGACGCTGTCAGAGACAGTCATCCCCCTGCCCGGGCACAGGAGCAGGTCTGGGGGGAGAAGTTGTGCTTCCCAGCCAGCCATCAGCAATGGTCCCTTCCCAGTGCTGGTCCCAGGAGGCCTCAAGGGAAACCTCCCTTCCTGAGGCTGATGGGTTCTGGCAGGGGAGCTGGGCGTCTGACCTGGTTTGAGCAACACAGGACTAATTTGTCTTCTAATTCTTGGGAAAACGGCACTTTTAGAAGACTCCAGTGTCTGAATTTGTGAAAATATTTACTTTATAGCCAGCTATGGCATGTGGGTTTGAAGGTCTCAGAGGTTTTGGGTTGCCAGGTTGGGGATGAGGAGGAGCGAGACCCGGGCACTTGACCCAAGCTGCCATTTCATACCATGAACAGCACATTCAATAGAAATTAGAAAGTTTGCTGAGTTCTCTCTCCCTCCCTTGATGACGGTGGTCCAGAGAACTCGTTGCCCCAGTGCCGGAGCCCTGAGCCCTTCCCTTCCTCCCGCAGCCGCCGCGCTCGCAGGGTCCCACAGTGGCTGTCCCTGTGGGGGATGCACGGCTCCTGTTGGGGAACGGGCTGGGCATAGTCCTCGTGTATTTTATATTGGTATTGCTATCGATATTGGTTCTTTACTGCTATTAATGTTAATTATCTAGTCTTATTCTATTAAATCTGTTTTTAAAACCCTCGGGTTTCCTTGTTTCTTCCCAATTCCCTTTCCCAGGTGTGGAGGGTGAGCGAATAACTGTCTAAACCACCATACATTGTTGTGAGTTCCTCAAACCGTAACAGGGTCCCAGCCCAGCTTTGTGCACCCCGCCTGGGTAGAGCAGAGGGGTCAAAGGCTCCAGAGCACCCTCCTTCTCCCTTTCCATGGGGACAGCAGTGCTGGCGCCTGCTTCTGGAAATCTCTTTCCACGGGAGCTTGACCATCGGTTGCGCAGCTGCAGCATTTGCGTCCCACATGTGCTCCTCCAAGGCTTGTCCTCCCTCTGCAAACCTGGATCAGACACTCGCAGGGGAGAGACACCAGAACAAATGTGAACAGGAAGAAAAGCTGCAAAGGTCTGTCTCTCATTCTGCTGCTCTACAGGGACGTGATTTATTTCAGGTACCTAAATGCAGGTTGACATTCTGATGACACAAGGTTAATCCCGGCTGGAGGCTCGTTGCACTGGTGCCAAGCGTTGCTGGTGTCCCAGTGGATTGATGCAGTTGTGCCAATATCCAGCCCAACGCACTACAGGGAAGTCTGAACGTTTGATCTGAGCCCCTCTCTACACCTCCCTCAGCATGTCGTGCTTCAAATACTCGCTCTTGGTTGGAAAACGAAACTCTGCTCCTCTGTGGTCAATGCCAGGTGCTGTATAGCTGTTCCCCTCTCCTCTTGGCGAGACCCAGAGTCTGAGCTGTCTGAAATGACAGGCTGTGCGCTAAAGCAAGTCAGAAAACAGCTTTGCAAACCGCTATGGTGGTTTTCCTGATCTCCTCAAACACCTCCTTGTTACTTGCAGCTTGGAAGTTTCCAGCCAGGAACATACACCCATTTTTCTTTTCTTCCCCTCCACTGCTTGTGGCCATAAAAATCAAGAGCGTCTAGGATCTGTATTCATTACACTTTTCCATTTCCACCCGCAGCTTTTCCAAACCTCTTCACCTCTGGAAGAGCTACAGAAGCAGCAAAAGGAAAACTGAAACCCAGGAACGCACCACTGCGCGGCTGTGCCAAGCGTGAGGACTTTCGAAGTGTCAGCGGGACGGAGGAAAAAGCCCCTTCTGAGTTGTTTAGAGAGAAGCGGATACTCTTCCCCGCAAGAATCAGCTGTGTGACTCTGACTTGCAGCCAGATCAAGCCCTTGGCCCCACAGCTCAAGGATGCTGATCCCCCTGTGCCTTCGCTCCGGGCAGCGGGAGGCATGGCATCCCCCACAGTGGTATCAGTCGCTGGGGTTTGGAGGATGGAGGGGTGGCTGCTGACTCCATCCGGGGGCAGAGATTCCCAGCTGTGTGTCCGTCAGGACTGGCATGGGCAGGAACAGTACTGCCTGTGGAGCAGGAACTGCTTAGGGATGGATGAGATCCACCCCAGGCTGGCACTGGGGTGTTGTGGGGATGAAGGCGGAGGGAGAGGCGGGGACCCTCCTTCCATGTTTCTGACACGGGAGAAGAAAAGGTGAAGCGGACAGAGAGCACCACTCATCTTCCTGGGCTCTGCGCTGGCACTGAGGACCACCGCTGCACCCCTGAATCCACTCTGCCACCGCTCAAGCCAGTTGTCCCTGGAGGAGCCCGTTCCCGTGCTGAGCCAGGGCTGGTCCATACCCACCTCCCTCCTGCTCTGCCGGGGCACTGGGGCAGAGACCAGCTCAGTGCCGCAGCGGCCGAAAGGCTGGGTGGGTTCATTGCGCACAGAGCTGGGGAGCCCCGGAGGGGTGCGGGCTGCACGGCAGGAGCCCTCTGCGACCCATCTGGCCACTTCTGTGGGCCAAAGAAGTCCTGTGGGACCTGGGAGAGGGGGCGGCACTTCAGCGCGGCTCTTATGGGCTGAGTGTGGTCGAGCCAGCGCGCGAGAGCCACAGGAACCTCATGGCATGTATTACAGATGGACGCGTCCCAGGTTAAACATGCGCCATATGGGCTTGCATCAGCACTGAGGGCTTTTCAAAGAGCGTCCCGTTCGCAGTAACCAGCCTGGAGGCTGATGTTATCCAGATGATACTGTTGTCTTTGGAAAGGCTCCTAAACACTTGAAAAACACCTTCAGCCATACTCCAACACAGCAGAGCAGGACTGAGATTAGAAATTGCACTTGACAGTGTTCAATCTGTCCAATGGGATTAAAACCAGATCCAGTTCACGTCTCTGCAATTACACACCTCCCTTCCATAGACAAAGTGCTTTCTCTTTCATCTTACATCACGGGTATGCACATTTTATTCCTGCTTAAGCCTCAGCTGTAGGGCTCTTGAGAGTATTTCAATGCAATCTCAAACTATTCTGGACAGATGTTGCACAAACTAGTTTCAAAACAGTGGTGGTCCTGATCATGACTAGCCCAGAGTTTAATACTGTTGGATTCTGGGTATCCCACTGGGACAGCATACAGATGTCTAGGACTAAGGATTTTGAATTATACTGCACCAAATCCATGAAGGCAGTGCTGATAAGGCCATGCATTTTTGTCAATACAGTAAGAGAAAGCATTTCATTGTAAAAACGGGAGCACTGGCTTAGTTATGTATAGGTTACCGAAAGGTGGAGAGGTTGGAGAGGTGGATGATACCTTTGGGATCATCCATCTGAAGTGAGGACACAATACAGTCCTCTGAGGACATCACTAGCCACCAAAGACCTGGCCCACAGTAATGCAGCTGGATGAGGATCAGCACGATTGTTTCTAGTTCCTAGTCCATAGCCCAAGAAAACACAATGGAAACAACTTATTTCTCCGACCTTATTTTTTTCTGGATACCTGTAGAGTTGTCACCAAACGTCAAGGCACGTGGAGCTGTTTGCTGAGGGCCCCTGATTCAGAAATGACATTGCCTGCAAGGAGACATCCAACAATAAGAGAGCCTAAGATTTCCGAGCACCTTGTTCAGCTCCATCACTGTCTTCAAGCCCATGGCCCTAAAGTTTCTCAGCAAGACTGAGGTGCATACAATGTTTGGACTTTGAAACTCTCTGATGGACAGAAGCCTCGAGCATGGACAGTCTCAGAAAATCATGGAATCATAGAATCATAGAATGTGTTGGGTTGGAAGGGACCTTTAAAGGTCATCTAGTCCAACCCCCAAGTCCAAGCTAGACTTTGTAGACTTTAAGCTAGACCTTGTGAGGACTTGCTAACCTGCCAGTGAGAGGTCAGAAATCTCCCTACGGACCCTGCCAGCATCCTGATGCGCTTTCCGGAAGGGGCTGCAGGCTCTTCATCTGCTCTCTGGGCACAGCGGTGGCTTTCCCTCTCAGCAAAGGGGACTGTCCCTTCCCGGAGAGATGCTCCTGGTGCTACACACCTCCTAGGACAGCCCGTGCATGAAGCTTGGGCCAGAGGTTTGGGATCAGCCCCGTGTAGAGAGAGAACCAGCTCCCTCCTAAACCCTCCTCACTGGTATTTCTCAGCTTCTTTGGTGTTTTGTTACAGACTGGTAGTTATAAGCTCCTGCTCATCACCCCTGCACATACTGCATGTGGGCAGAAAGACGGGTGAGCTCCGGAGATGGAGCAGAGACCGCAGCCTCCGGGGAAGATCCCACCTCTCCAGCCACACACCGATGGGTCTCCTGGGACTCCTCACCGGTCTCGTTGCCAGGATAACGGTGCAGAGATGGAGGCGCAGAGCTGTTCGTCTGCCTCTGCTCAGGGCGGAGAGGGAAGCGGCTGAGGCAAAACCACGGGAATCGGGAGGGCACTGGGGTGCCGCGAGGGAGAGAGAAGCAGCCTGGAGAGGAGGAAACTTTAGAAGCATGTACGGCACACTTGGAGGCTGTTGAGCAATCAAAGGGAGTACCGGAGGGTATTAATTTCTCTAATTGAGCCCAGAAATCAATAAGGACCCCAAAACCAAAGCTGAGAGAGACGACTGGGGAATCCCAGCTTACGCTCACAAAAACAATCTGATGTTGCCAGCCTGGAGAGCACACTTGGACGGCAGTGCCAGTGCTGGGTAAAATACAGCCGTGGCACAGCAGAGCAGGCTGGTGAACATCAGGCGGCAGCACCAGGAGCACGGGCATCCAACGCAGCATCTTCGTGCAGCAAATGCAAGATGCATCATGAAAGGTTGTGTGCGTCTGGCAGCATGTGCAAACCTAAATGCACTGCCCTGCTCTTGGGCAGCGCTGCTCTGCTTGTATGAGACAGAGCCATCTCTCAAGGCCGAATCAGTAAAAAAAGTGGGGGGAAAGGGAAAGGGAAAGGGAAAGGGAAAGGGAAAGGGAAAGGGAAGGGAAGGGAAGGGAAGGGAAGGGAAGGGAAGGGAAGGGAAGGGAAGGGAAGGGAAGGGAAGGGAAGGGAAGGGAAGGGAAGGGAAGGGAA
This sequence comes from Larus michahellis, assembly GCF_964199755.1. Lineage (NCBI taxonomy): Eukaryota > Metazoa > Chordata > Aves > Charadriiformes > Laridae > Larus > Larus michahellis. Next base: position 12,255,358 of record NC_133902.1, read on the forward strand.
GGGAAGGGAAGGGAAGGGAAGGGAAGGGAAAAGAAAAGAAAAGAAAAGAAAAGAAAAGAAAAGAAAAGAAAAGAAAAGAAAAGAAAAGAAAAGAAAAGAAAAGAAAAGAAAAGAAAAGAAAAGAAAAGAAAAGAAAAGAAAAGAAAAGAAAAGAAAAGAAAAGAAAAGAAAAGAAAAGAAAAGAAAAGAAAAGAAAAGAAAAGAAAAGAAAAGAGGAGAAAAGAAGAGAAAAGAGGAGAAAAGAAAAGAAAAGGAAAGAAAAGGAAAGAAAAGAAAAGAAAAGAAAAGGAAAGAAAAGGAAAGAAAAGAAAAGGAAAGAAAAGGAAAGGAAAGGAAAGGAAAGGAAAGGAAAGGAAAGGAAAGGAAAGGAAAGGAAAGGAAAGGAAAGGAAAGGAAAGGAAAGGAAAGGAAAGGAAAGGAAAGGAAAGGAAAGGAAAGGAAAGGAAAGGAAAGGAAAGGAAAGGAAAGGAAAGGAAAGGAAAGGAAAGGAAAGGAAAGGAAAGGAAAGGAAAGGAAAGGAAAGGAAAGGAAAGGAAAGGAAAGGAAAGGAAAGGAAAGGAAAGGAAAGGAAAGGAAAGGAAAGGAAAGAAAAGGAAAGAAAAGAAAAGAAAAGAAAAGAAAAGAAAAGAAAAGAAAAGAAAAGAAAAGAAAAGAAAAGAAAAGAAAAGAAAAGAAAAGAAAAGAAAAGAAAAGAAAAGAAAAGAAAAGAAAAGAAAAGAAAAGAAAAGAAAAGAAAAGAAAAGAAAAGAAAAGAAAAGAAAAGAAAAGAAAAGAAAAGAAAAGAAAAGAAAGAAGAAGAGAAGAGAAGAGAAGAGAAGAGAAGAGAAGAGAAGAGAAGAGAAGAGAAGAGAAGAGAAGAGAAGAGAAAGAAAAGAGAAGGAGAAGAGAAGAGAAGAGAAGAGAAGAGAAGAGAAGAGAAGAGAAGAGAAGAGAAGAGAAGAAAGAGAAGAGAAGAGAAAAGTCCTCCCAAAATAAGGACTTCTTGGAGAGAGGAAAATCTCGCAATGGGTGAGATTCGTTGTGGGCACCGTCGAGCCACAGTACATGTGGGGACTGGAAAATCCCCTCGGTCACCGACGATCTGCCTGCCTGTAAGCCAGATCCTGGTGTGCAGGTTTCATAAAGCTGCGAAAGGAGCTCGTTGGAAAAAACTCATCACGTTGAGCACAACGGCATCACAGCTGAATGGGGGGTGATCCTGCAGCGGCTGCACGGGGGACAGAGGCAGTGTGGAAAAGATCATGCGGGAGGCTGTTTTGGGAAACATTTCGGGGGGGGGGGGGGGACGCGGAATATGCCAGATGGCAGCATGGGACCGCTCTGACCTTCAGATGGGTACAGCAGGGCTCCGCGCATCTGCGCTGGGCACCCAGCCTCCCCGCTGGCCCCCAGGGAGAGAGGAGGGTTGGGGACGATGCCTGGACCTGTCTTCGTTGTCCTCGTTGGGAGGAGAGGGACGGGGACGCAGAAGCTTAGGAAATGATGGGTAACATATAAATTTAGAAAATAACGTTGTCCTTTCATAAGAGCAGCTAAAAATGTCCCTCTGGCACTCCGGCAGATCCAACAGAGGAACCAGCTGGCAAGAGGGAGATGCTAGATATCAAAGCACTGCAGAGCGGTTCTGTGCAACATGGAAAAAGAAAAGGCTCTTTAGTCTGCGATTAAATTTGGTGTGAAAATGGCATGCTCTGCTGTGCCTGGCAGGGGAGACGGTTTGGAGCAAGTGGCAGGGGTGAGATGTTCTGATGTGGGATGTTTCATCTGGATCCTCACCGGTTCCCCTGGACGAAGCCCAAGCGTTCCTGCTTGTGTGCTCCTAATGCCTTATCTGGGAGGTGCTTCCCGGGACTCCCTGGGGCTGTGCTGTGCATCCAAAATATTTCACAAAAAGATACTGCAAATATTTGAGATACTGAAGGCAGTGGAGTTCACAGGGATCGTATTATACTACAGGGAAAAATGCCAGAAGAACAGAACCAGAGTCCTGAAAAGCTCTAGGAGGGACTTGCAACAGCAAAATACTCCAGGTTAAAGAAATAACGTATGAGAAAAAATGGTTGAACAAAGGTTAAGCCTCAGCCACACGAGGAGCTGCCTGGGCTGCCCACACAGACCATGCGTTCAGGCACGTGGCATCGCTTGGTCTCCCACTCGTGCGCCAGTCCAGGCCAGCAACGCTTTCTGACCCAGCTGGCTAATCCCAGACCAAACTCAGCTCATTCCCGTCGGGAAATGTACAAAAATGGATGATGTCACTCACCGGGGACAGGCCCCCAGCACAGTTCTGGGGTGCACCCCTGCAGGGCTCTGTGCACAGCGTCACAACCATCCCACCCCTCCTCCTGGAGCCACAACAGCTATTTGGGCTACTCAAACTAGCCAGAGGGCACAGACCGTCCTTTCAGGCTGGGACAGAAACCTGGGAAAGTCTCTGTGCCGGCTGATCCGCTCTGCAGCGCTGTAAGGAGAGGCGAGGGAGAAGGGAAGTGTAAACACGGAGGAGGACGCGTTCCCTGGCATGGGCAGAGGTGCAGCAGGGACCACGCGCGGGGTGAAACTCCCACCCGTTAGCGCTGCACGTCCTGGTGGCACGCGTACGGCAGCGGGAGGAGAGCGCGCACAGGCAGGGGTTCCTGCAGGGATCCCGGGCTGCCTCTGCTCGGAGGCAGGATGAGCCTCGAGAAGGACAGGCACGTCCAGGGACCCACTGGCCGGGGCTCACTGTGGCTGTAGAATAAAACATCAAATCTTGCAAGACACCGAAGGCTAGAAGCTGTCAAACAAAACAAATGAGGACAGTAGTTCCAGAAATTAGAGTCACAATCCAGTGCTGGCATCAAGTCGTTTGTATAATTAATGACACACTAGTTCTCAATTAGCATTACTGCAATCCAGAAATAGCATTATTAGAGACTACGACGCCCAGTCATGTAATGGCGTATATAAAAGCTGCACTCGCTAGACATGACATACCTACTGTGCTGGCGACAAATAATGAACCATAATTCCCTGTTAGGAGCTCGAGTTTCTGTAGAGACCAGGCTAACGATCCTCAGCCTAATGAGGTCATGGAAAACACTGTCAAATGCTTGAGTGGAGGCTTGACATACCTTCAGATACCTGAGCCATCCCATCCGGATCCCATTCTGCGTTGCTAAATTCCTGGAGAACAGCCTCGAAACTGCAGCCGTCAGAGAAACAGATGGTCTGGTCACAAAACCACCACAGCTGAAACCTGGGGAGCCTCATGAACCCCACAGGGAAAGCCAGAAGGCACGTGCTTGTGGGAGACAGCCCCCCCCAGGCTTTGCGGACACAGTGTATGGGGAGCACCGGGCAGGACCCTGCGGAGGTGACTCCCTGAGACGCCTGGGAGATGTGGTATGTGGTCCTCACGGGTCAGGGCAGCCCAGGACTTTCTGCTGCACCCTGGGGAGGAGGACTGCTGGGAGGATGAACCAAACAAGCCCCAGTGTTCAAGGGATAAATCACCCATCGGAAGTCATCCTGGTGGTGTGGTGGATCTCCATCCAACCCCTCCCAGCCTTTTCCCTCTAATATCTGCAAACTGCTGTTAGATTAAAGGCTGCTCTAAGCGCAGGGCAGCTGTTAATGAAGACACATCCACTCCTCTGCAGAGATCCCTGGGCAATGTCCTGCCCTCCTTCCATCTCCTGGGGACAGCCTGGTCTCCAAACCCTCCACAGAAGAGGGCAATGAGCCCTCTCTGCCGTGGGAGACCTCCCTCTGAAGTCCAGCATTCCCAGAGCACAGGACACTCTCTAAGAAAGCGAAGAGCAGCAAAAATCAGTCCCTTAAACAGGGACGGTGGCAGCGGGGACCTGGCGAGGAAGCAGCTGAGCAGCACGGGGGCTGCAAGGGCTCGGCGTGCTGCGGCACCGACCCGGCTCTGCTGGGAAGCCCAGCAGGAGCGGCGCAGGCTCCAGCCACCCCGCTGGGCTCGAGGCGCTGTAAAATGGCACCGTGTGGCGAGATGCCGGAGGCAGCTGCCTTTCCTGGCTGCGGGCTCCTCCGCCCATCAGCCACAGGCATCTGGGCTTGTCGGGGAGGGGATGGAGGGGGGTCTCATGGGCCATGGCGGAGGGTGGAAGGCAGAGGGATCCTGTCCAGCCACTGTGTTGCTGAGAGCCAGCCTGGGCAAGCCAGGGGCTGAGCTATCGGGGCTTCTGGCACCTCCTGGGTTCAGCACAGGGATCATGCACACTCTGCATGTGTTAGCCCAGTATGGGGCCAAGAGCAAGACCAGCACACTGGGACAGCAGTGTCCTGCCGTTTCTCTGCAGGAGGGCAATGGCGGAGGGGAGGACGGGTGGAGGCTGGGGCAGGAAAGCACATCCAGAACCCATGTCCCCCATCCTGAGGGTTGCCAGGCACCTGAGCTGCGCGGGAGTGGAGGTGCATCCCCAGGGCCGGGGCTGGCCGCTCACTGCTGCCCAGACGTGCCGAGAGCCCGGGGTCCGAAGGGGCTGTCTGTCCACACCACTGTCCTCAAGCGGCTCCACCAGTGCTGAGCTGTGCCAGGCGTGTTGCCGAGACGGCCGTGTTAAGCCCTAATTATGTCTGCTTGTCTAAGTTTAATGGGTTGTGACGGAGCCCTTTGGAGATATCTAAATAATCTCTGCTAATGGATCCCATCTGTTCCTCCCTGAGCACCAGTGCCGATGCTGTCAAGCCTGGTCCAGCTGCCTGGACACCTGCCCAGCGGGCACTGGATACCCCTTATCAGAGAGATCTGCCATGTGCCCCCTCCCCATGCTTCCCCTTCCTCCCAGCAGAGCCCAGACAGTGGCCACCAGCCCCAGGTCCATGATGGGAAGGGGGGACACCTGGGAGGGGTGCTGTGCCGAGGGGTGGGAATTGCTGCTGCGAGGGGCTGCAGGGAAGGCTGCAGGTTGCTCCCTTACTGTGGGACCTCTGTTTCCCTTTTTTGCTCTGGCTTAGCTGTGGTAGTATCTCTCCAGGGCTCATCAGCATGAATGGGAACTGCGGCAAGGCTGTGAACAACTGGATGGGTCCTGGCCAGGGTGTGCAGGGACAGGACCAGCCTGCAGAGGTGGCTCAGCCGTGAAGGTGCAGGGAGGTCGGTGGGGAGCTGGTCAGGGAGACCTTCCGAGGTCTTGTGCAAGTCCTGCAAAGGATGAGCCCTCCCCAGCGGCAGGAGGGAGCAGCAGGTGAGCTTCAGAGCAGAAAGCTGTCAAGAAGGACGTAACAAGGCAAACATGATGACTGTCTTTAGAGGGAAAGCCCACGCTCCAACGGGTTTTTCCTAATAGGTGGCAGAGCCTCCAGACAAAAATTGCTCCACACCGATGCTGTCAAATCCAGGTGGGATACAAGAGGGGGCTGGAAAGAGTGGGGACATGTGGCAGCGCACGAGCGGAGCAGCATGAGAAATGCAAGACAGCATGGCACAACCACTGGAGCTCGGTGTGGTGGGGCAGGGCCTACAGCCAGCTGCCTGGCACAGCAGTGTCACCCCGCCATGGCACGGTGGCATGTGGTCTGCCTCCTGGCATGACATGATGTTGTCCTGCCTGTCACAGCGGGGGGTGACCCATGGCTTCCTGCCTGGCATGGAGGGGCCCGAAGGACCTGACTCCCATAGGGAAGAGTTGGAGCAAGAGCTGTGTGCCCCTCTCAGCTGTCATGGCAGGGTTAACCACCAGATACTGCACAGAGCCGTGGCGAGGGATGATCCCTTGATTTTCCATTATCCAGCAGGCCCTCTGTCACGCCGCAGCTATTTATGAGGATCTTCTCAAACCAGCGCTTGCGTGCTCCAGCCGTAAATCACCAGAGATGATATCTGAGTATCATCACCGTGCATGAGATTGCACCTCTGCCAAACCCCAGCTGCAAGGAAGCCATTCCCTCCCCGCCATACGCACAAGCATCCCTTGGCCACTTGGATGTCTGAGGAACGGCCGCCCTGGCACCCGCCAAGGCACTGGCAGGTGGGTTGGTGGAGATGTTGTCCAGCTCCCCACGGGCAACCTCCCTCCTGAATAGGTCTCAGGAGCTCGAGGACCTCTCATGGAGGAGCCTGGCCATCCCCACCAGGAGCATGCACCACTGAGCAGGGTGATGCTGCTGGGCACAGCCCAACAAATGGGCACACTACATGTCCTGCCCGTCCCCAGCCTTGGCGGTGGCAGTAGGTTGGCCTCTCCTGGCCCACATGAGCAGAAATGTGGTTCAGGAGGAGGACTGCATGGTGCCATGCTCCCCAAACCCCCAGGGAGATGCAGGCACAGGGCTGAGCCACCCATGGCATCTCCTGCCTGGCGTGGTGGTGCTGTGGGGGAAACAGCCAGGGTCCAAGGCTTTGGGGAAGCTGGATGTATAGTGGAATCTGAGTAGGGGACAAGGGGAAAGGGCTGGCACTCTTGCCAGAACAGGCTCACAGCAGAGGATCTCCTTGTTCCCCTGTGGTTGTGGGAGGGACGTGAGACCCTTGCCTCAGATCTGGGGTTGCAAGCAAAGGGCGTTGTCGCTCCAAGGGCATCTGCTGGAGCTCCAAGAAGCACTCTGGGTGCAGGGATGCAGTGACCTCCAAAGCATCTGAGGATGGCCTGGCCCCACCTCAGCAAACAGCAGATCATCTCCTTTCACCCTCACCCCATCCACATTGTCCCTTCCCCAGGCCAGTGGTGCCTCCTACTACTGCTGCTTTCCACTTGTTCAGCTCCCAGGGCCATCTCAAGATCACGATGACCTGGAGATGTCCATTGCTGGGCATGGGTCAGTGCCACAGCCAACAGCCAAGGGCACTCACAGCTTCCCAGCTGCACAGTACTGGCACTCACAGAGGTGGGGACTAACCATGGCCCCACGTCAAGACCATCTGGCCATCAGTCTCCTTGCTGGGGTCTTTCCCCCAGCATCCTGGCTAACTGTGGCTCTCCTGCATCATAGTCTCTCATTCCTCCTCATGCTGTCCTCAGTAGGACTGTCCCTGCTCTTCGGCAGGCAGGCACAGTTTCTGCATCACTCCGCCATCCTTACCTAGGTCTTTTCAGAAAATTCACCCATGCCCAGCTCGTTACGTCAGTTTTGCTGGAGCTTCTGCAAGGAGAAATTTTTCAGGATGGAGAATTGCCTGACCTGCCTGACCATATTTGTGCTTCCTGGGGAACAGCACAGCACCGCAGAGCTCCCCACCCCAGCCCAGGCATGCTGGGAACCACCAGCTGGACTGTCCGAGGTGTTGGCTCCAGCCCCTGCCCCGCCTGGGGCTCCAAGGCAGGATTTCCACACTCTGCCTGCCCTGCTTGTCCTTCTCCAGGCTGGAAATCCCAACCATTGCAGCAAAGTGCGTAGGCTCTTTCCTGCCCGGCTCCACTTGGAGTTCAGCCCTCCCATCTTCTAGGCCTTCATCCAGCAAAGCACTTAAGTGCACACTCCTCCCTAAGTGAAATCAGTGGGACCACTCACGCACTTAGCTCTGAGGCAAGGATCACCAGACCCACTGGCTTATGTATTTCCATGCCGGACTCCAAGTCCTGCTCCTTGGATATATGCTCCTCAAGGTCCTGATTTTTTTATTTATTTTATTTTTTTTTCAGCCAGACCCATGAAAACAAGGGAGGTGCATGACCTGGCTACAGGGCTGAGCACTGAGAAGCTCACTACAGCTTCCCTTACTTGTTCCTGATCAGGCCCACGTATTAAATACCCACCTCTAGGGAAGTCTCCCCCAGCAATAGCGCCAGGCGAGCAAGCCAACTTTCTTACAAGGCTACTTTCTGCCTGGTTTATATCTTCTCCAGGTGGCTGCGGCTCTCCGAGACTGACAGCTTCTCTTCACCTCCCAGCACAACATGCCCTGCCCGATCACGTTCACGGGCAAGAACTCAGCTTATCCCCAGAGCTTCTCCCTCCCCGTCTCTGCTGCCATTTGGACCCGGGACTTTGTGCCCCAGCATGTTTTTCACACGTGTCGCCATTCCCCTAGAAGCTGGTGAAATAGAAGTGCCAAGATGCTGTAGTCACAGCATCACTGAAGCCCGTAAATATCACGCTTGCCCCATTTGCAATACGGAGAAAGGAGCTGTGACTCGGTCCAGCCCCATTTATCCTTCAGACACTCAGATTGTGGAACATGCTCCTATTTTCTGCCAGATGTTTAGAGGTCTGCTTCATTTATTGTTTATTTCTTGAGCCGATGAGCCGACGAGTCCACAAGCACCAGTCTCTGGACGCGTGTCTTTGTGCTCAGCACAGCTTCTTGAAACCCTTGAGTCAATGTTTTCAGATGAGTTTGTTTGGAAAGTGTTAGAAAAGCACAGGAAAAAACGCTGTCCTAGAGATCACATCATCCTTCGCCAGAAACCTTGGAGTGAGGTCACCAGGCGCAGTTAATAGGGCTGATCGTTGTGTTTGCACAACGCTTTGAACACGCGCCCTGTTGCAGCAACGCGACGACGTTTTGCTCTCCTTGCAGTGAAAGAAGTGACGCAGCATCCAGCGGGAAGCACCCCTGCATCCTCAGGCAGGGACCTTCTCCCCGGCACCGTCCACGGGGAGGGCGTTTCCAGCTAGCTTCACCAAGGCTGAAGCAAACATGGAAACCTCTTTGGTTTTGTTTTTTTTTCCTCCAAATGAAAATGGAGATGTTCTGAATTAAAGGAGATAGCATGACACTAGCCCAAAGCAGTTCAGCGTGCTGGCGAGGAGAGGAGCCTGGAGCTGGGCAGCAGCAGCCCTTCTTCCCCATCTTTTTCCTACTCCCTTTGTTCAGCCACATCAGCAGATGTCCCCGAGGCTGGTGTGGTGCTCAGACCCCCTCACTGTCTTGCTGTGCATGGTGAGCAGGTGAATTAGAGACATCTGTGCACCAGGAGCTGCAGGGACCGTGCCGGGGGACTTCTGGTTGCCAAGAAGTCCAAGGTAGTCTCATTCTTGCCCATAATCCCCTCCCGTTGTTGCTCTGAAGGATCTGCAGGACAAACCCAGGAGGCCACGTGGAAATGGTTGAGGGTGAGGAGAAGGGGCATAGCCTCTGGGCTGTTGCCAGTGAACTGATGTTGTGCAGAATGAGACTCCGACCTGCCCACGGGGAGGAGAGACCTCGCTCCTTGCCTTGGGAAGGTGGGGAGCAAAACATGTGAACAGGGGGGCACACAGGGACAAGCGCCGCATTGCACGCGAACCGCAAGTGTGAAATTTTCCGACCTGGACTGCCACCGCTTCCAAACCACAGAGAGCATGAATCATCCCGGCTGATTAGCTCCCTGAAGGCCCTCAAGGGCAAAAGCTCGCGGAGTCGTCTCGTGTTGGCCAGCCCTCCCTGCTCCTGCAAAACCTCCTCGTGCGTACAGGTAGTACAACGTTTTGGGGAGGGCTCAGACTGCAGCAGAGAGGGCAGGTCCCTCGGGAACCTGCGTTTATTCTCTGTACCCACCCTGGGTCCTCTGCCTCATCCCACCCTAGGCTCACAGAAGTGGCTGCAGCATCCTCATGTGCCCCTCATGAAACCCACCGCCCGGCTTCTCCCGTTCAGCTGGGAAAAGGAGCCACAATCTTCCCTCCGTGTCCTTCCAGGCCATTATGCCACCCAGGTCCTTGCAATGACACTAGGTGGAGGGGCAAACAGCCACTGTCCCCTTGCCCGACACATGTGAGGAGCATGCAATGAGAGAGTCTGTCACTAAGCGAGGCCTCTCCAAGCCACCAGGTCCAACCTCCTCCCGAGCGCCACGCTTCTGAAACACGGCTGGTGTGCACCAGACAGCGGCATTTGTCCAGCTCCCTGTTGGTACACATACTTTGAAATATAAATGATGGATGGAGTTTACATGGCCTGGCTGAAGCCCACGCCACCAGCTGGAGCCTGCACCAGCTGCTCCAGGACCATCAGCTAATGCCAACCAATGTCCCTGCCTGCCAGAGACAGGCAGCCACCGTGTCCCTGCTGCAAAGCGAGCTCTGCCTGCTACTCCGGCAGCCTCGGGGAAGGCAAGGGGAGGGAGAAGCTCTGTCTGCAGCACTGGCTGCTGCTCAGGGACCAGCACAGAGGCTGTGGGGAGAGTTTGGCTCCCCCAGCACTGCCAACTTGGCTTCAGCAGGCGTGCGACTGCCTGCTTCTGGAAGCTACAGCATCAGTTTGGATATGGGATGCACTAAGGGCACTATGGGCATCTTTGAAGCATATAGTAGGGCCAGCCACCCCCCTTGCTGGGCAGCTAGTGCAGGAGACCAGCAGGCAGGGACAGGAACACTCCAGGGTGCAAAACCTTTCCCCAGCACTGGCTCTCCAGAACCCTGTTGGCTGTGGGAAGGCTGCAGGTCCCCATCTCCCGACCTGCTGGGATTCCCTGGGGTCACAGCAGGACTGGGCTGGCGTCAGTCGGAGGTGAAGGGAGAGCATCCCCCATGCTGATGGGCGCTGGGGCAGGCGGGAGGACGAGCAGCAGGAGACCCGGCACTGGGCTGAGCAGGGTCATGGTACCAACCAGCAAAAGTGAGAGATCTCCAGAGGCTGGTTTACATGTCCTGAAAATGCAGGCTCAGGAGTATAGAAGAAAGTGCTGGAGACAAAGAGCTGAAGCAGCGTGGGAGGAATGTGTCCCATGGCTGTAATGTACGTCCGCATGACAGCTTCCCTGTCAAGCAGTGCCTGAAGCAGAGAGGTGGGTGCTGGGTCCCAGATCCAGCTGGGACTCCCCGGGAGCCACAAAATCGGGCTGGAGCTCCCTGTGCGGGTGATGCTGATGGGGCTGGCAGACCCCTCGCCTGCACAGGGGTCCCCAGGCTAGCTGCAGGACCTGCCACGGCACGGCACAGCGCAGAGCCCAGCCTGCACGCAGCGTCTGGCGGAGGGAGCGGGTGATTCATGTCCAGCCCTTCCCCAGCCTGGAAACATTCTTGGCATGTGGCAGCTCCCAGCCGCCCCGCTGGTTAACCCCAGTTTAGCCCAGCCTGGCAGGAGACGGGGGCACACATGGCCCCATTCAGCCCCTTGTGATCTAGTCCAGACCCCACAGCCCTGCCCAGACCCAGAGCACTGCAATGCCACCCATAACCCTGCAACCAGGGCCCCCCAGCTGTCTCCTATGCGTGTCCCAACACGGGCAGGAGCAAGGCAGAACTGGTACGGGTGAAAGAAAACAGGAGGAAGGGACTTTTCCACCTCTGGGACATCCCAGTGGGCTGCACGGGGACATTGCTGGTCACCTCTGTGTCTGGGTACCGGGCAAAGTCCTGGGGAGGGGCTCCGGGGTGACCACAGGGCCATACCCTGGGAGAAGGTGACATCTCATTTTGTCTGATTGCACTGGAAAAATGTTACAAGACAAGCAGCCAGGACTGTGTCTGGGCTCACAGCAGTGTGCTGGGAGGAGACAGGGACATGGCAGAGTATTGCCAACAAAACCCAGTGAGGCCAGCAGGAGCGCAAGAGCCAGCTGTGCTGGATGCTCTGGTCTGGCTCTGGTGCACCAGCACCCACAGCCCGGCCTTCCTGACCCCACACCAGCGCTGGCCAGGAGGAGAGAATGACCCCGGGGTGATCTGCTGTGGCACCCATGCCTGGCCAGACCCTCTTGGGTGACCTGCCCTGCCTGGGGTGGCCCCTGACTGGGAGCTGCTGACAGCCCCATGAACTCAGCCCTGCAAGGAGTTAGCTCATCTCCCCGCTGCTCACAAGACTTGGCAGGCACCTTCCCGTGCTCTTGCTTGTTTGGGATCCAAACAGATGACCCCAAGCCCAGGCTGGTCTTGCTCCACCCAGCACGGGAAGACAGCGAGCCATGCTTGGCAGCCCATGCTTCCCTGGCCCCATCGTGCTGGGGTGCATGGGAATCCCCACCTGCAAGGCTGACCTGCGCCACTGGGACCCCCCCAGTGCCACGGAGGCAAGCACCATGGACCACAACAGCAGAGGGAACCACAGAGACGGTGAGGCTCAACCCATCACTCCAGGACACCCAGCTGTCCAGGGATGCAGAGGCCAGCACCAGGACAGACACCTGTGCGTGGGGTGGAACTGGACCCAGACTACGAGCAAGACCATGGCCCTATGCACCATGGCTGAGCCTGAGCTCCAGCGATGGTGGAAAGCAGAGAGCTTCCAGCGGTGCCCGGGCACTGGAGAGAGGTGGTTGCCATCCCCTCCACCCCAGCCATGCCAGGGTGGCCAGAGCAGGGCTACGACATGGTCGTGGCAGAAGGGAGCAGCCAGCGCGGAAGGAATGTGCTGTTGCATGGGAGGGAGGAGATCACGGCAAAGGAATGTGCTGTGCCACGGCCAGGGCCGGGGGGAGCGCGAGAGGAACCAGCAAGCAGGAAAAATAAACTCCGTCTCTCCCAGGGCTACAGGGCCGCGGTCCTTCTGGTCGCAATTTTTTTTTTTTTTTCCTTCTGCCTCTTAAATAAAACATGATGTCAGCCATTGTTCTGGCTGCAGAAGGGCTGCCAAAAGCTCTGGCCTTTTCTCAATCGTCCTCCAAGCTCTGCTCACCTCCCCAGTACAGGACTGCGGACATGACAACGATTGGTTAGAGTCACCCTGTCTTCTGGTCCCTGCAGGGTTCGGGGGGCCAAGACCCACAGCCATGGTGATGGAGTCATCAGCCCACTGCACTTTGCTCTATCTGATCCATCAACAGCACCCCACCACAGTGGGTCTTTTCACCACCAACATCCCTCTCTGCCTCCTTCAACCCTTTAGGAAGCCCATAGCCCCCAAAACATCCCAGACGAGCCCTGAGCTGGGAACATTGCCCGCCACAGGAGTCAAGGTGAAGCTTGGTGGGTCTGAGATGGTCCCCGTGAGGCTGTGCACAAAGTCCTGCCCTGATACAGTCTGCTCTCTCCTCCGGACAAGGAGCAGAGGCAGATCAACACCTCCTGCAAGAACACAGCGTCCCTGGGGGTGCTGCCCAGCCTGGAGAGCCCATGGCAGCAAGCAGAGGTGGCTGGAGGGGCCGAGGCAGGGAGGCACCGTGACAAGTGCAGGATGGAGGAAGGGAAAAGAGCATCACATGGCAGGAGGCAGATCCCACCCCATCCCTGGCTGCGCTGCAGGTGGAAGGAGGACGCACGTGTGTGGGAAGTGGGGGGCCTGATCCGAGACCCCAGTTAAGCCGGGCATGGAGGCTCGCCAGATCTCGCAGGTCGCTACTCATGGGGCTTCAGTTCCTGCTGCAAGGACACCTCCTCTCTGCATCCGAGCATAGCCCATCCTGGGAGCAAGGGAGAAGCCGTATCACAGCCCACCGAGAGTCTGCAGACCGTCAGCACCTGGGTGACCAGCAGCCCACCCGAAGCACAGGGTCAGCCTGGCCCAGCCGTCTGCGAGCAGCTGCCGGCTCTGCAGATGCATCCCATAAAGCCAGAAAACCACAGGCAAAGAGCACCCGAGGGGCTTGACCCATCCCTCCTCTCCATGTCCACCCTAGCTCATCTGCCAGCTCCAGGTGGATGTCAGGCAAATCCAGCTCTGGAAATTGGGATGGCACGCCAGGACCTTCCCCAGAACAACACATGGAGCTGATGACCATTGTGCTGCTCACGGCTTTGGAGAAGCCTGGCCCATGGCAGGAGGGGTTCCTTCAGGCTGAGCCATCCTCCAGAAGCAGGACTTTTGACACGTTCTCAAAGTGAAGACCCACCAGCCCCAGGAAGGCTGAATGCAGCCTGTGGGCATGAAAACAAGGCAGGGAAAATGGTGCTGGAGTGCAGGTAGGAGAGCTGGACCCCTCCTGCACAAACCACTCTAGGACGCATGAAGGGAAACAATCTGGGGGGGGGGCTGGGCTGAGCACGCTGCGGAGAGCTCTGCCTATGGAGCTCCTCAAAGTTGAGAGGTGGATGGGAAGTGTGTCAGAAGGGATGATGTCCCCTGTGGAAGCTGGGATGCTGTGCCACCCTCTGGACAAGGGCGGGCAGAGACATCCATGTAGCAGATCCGTAAATAGAAAGGCCAAGTTGCAGTCATGAGCACGGGTCAGCAGTACACTCCTCTTGCAAGTGAGACAGCCACAGCTGGGCTGCACAAGGAGTATGGCCAGCACATCAGGAGAGGTCTTCATCATCACCCGTAAGTCCACCTCTGGGTACTTCAAAGCCAATTCCATGGCTGGGACAGGGGTCAGTGTGCCCTTTGATCACATCCAGTACAGCCCTATGCTATTGGGAACGTAGAACTGGGGTGGCCCTGAGCCCCACAGCGCCTCACCGCTTGGCAGCCTTCACAAGTGCCACCTCCTCTTGCCTGGGCATTTCCCTAAGGAGAAGCTCCAAGACACTGGAAGATTATGGACTTCCTTTTCCACATCGGATTATTCATGGCCAGTTAATGTTCATTTCTTCCTGTGACAAGCTAAGCCATGTTCTCAGGTAGCTTTCATCCATGGCCCCCTTCTCTCCCTCAAAAACCAGGACAGTTTTCCATGGCCGTCACTCCACTGCCCCTTCCACCTGCTGCCAGGCCATGTGGTTCCTGTCCTCCTGCATCACTCTCAGGATGGGAACTAACACCATTGTGCCCAATAGGAGCTGGTTTTTGTCACAGCTTGTCTCCATTGCTTCTTTTTCTTTTGCTGTGCACCTCCAAGGAAAGTCTGGCTTTATTATCTCCTTCAGGGGACGCAGTCTCACTAGACAGGGTGGCCCAGTCTTTGGTCAATTTAGTGGTCGTGCTATCACAGCCTCCCCAGCCTGAGGCTCACCAGGCTGAAGCCAGGCTGTGGTTGCCATTGCCCAGAGACATTCCCCACCACGTCTCACCCCAGCAGTCTCTCTCAACACCATCATCTCTGTGCATCCTTAATTAGGCTGAGTGCTGCTTCACAGAAACGTCAAGGCCAGGCAGAGTGTCATTAACACTCCTGTATCTGCTGGAAGATCTTCCTCAGCATAATTTGGGATCACTTGTACTTCTCTCAGAGGCAAGAGATCCCTTGTGATCACCTTATGAGCAACGAATGCCTCTCAGACCTAATCTTTGGGTTTCACACTCCTCTAGCAAACACGGGAGAACATCCCAGTCTTGAGCGGTGATCACTTCCCTGGCACAGTGGGAACGCGACACAAGCAATGAACCAGGTCTGGGGCACATCCAAGGAGTTTCATCAAGAGCAAAAGGAAACAGGGATTTAGACATGACTACAACATATGTTCAAGAGGTCCATCCAAGAGACAGGATACCTACAGCGTGGTGCCAAGGTCCGTCCAGGAGACAGGGATGGAGACAAGCTGTCTACAGCACAGGCCTAGGGTCCATCCAGGGGAGAGCACAGGACACAAGCACACCTACAACACTACTCAGGAAGTTCCTGAATACCCGGGGCTGATCTTAAATGGTTCTCCTGGGCCATGGGCAGGGGTGTCAATGGCACCCATGTGAGGCTGATCAGGGCAATTAAGGCCTATTAGTAGTACCCTCAGGGGCCTGACACCCTCCAGACACAACCAGGAGCAATGGTAGTAGGAGACAGCCAGTCTAAGTCAGGCACACACCAGCTGAAGGAGACCTCAGGTAGCATCTGCTCTTGCAAAGCTCTTTTTTGCCTAGGAGGTCAGGCTCCCCCCACCCTTTGCACCAGGGTATGGTGTGGGGGCTTCCTCTGTGCCATGCAGGATAAGCCACGTGCTGTCTTGTCTTGGGCTGTAAGAGAAATACTGCGTGCACCCCTCTGGGGGGCTCCGGGAATAAACTCAAGGTGCTTGGACATCTGCAAGTGCAGGCTGGCGCCATCAATGGGACATCATCTTTGCCAGGGACATAAATCCCTTAGTGGAAAGAATAAATCCCAATGCCTTCACGTCCAAGAGGTCATGGGGAAGCAGTGGTCCTGTTTAAAATGCCAGAGCCAGCAATGTCCCCGGGCGCATCTGACAGCTGTGGTGGATGCCTGGAGAAGGTGGGGAGAGGGCTCAGCTCCATGTTGGGGGTTCAGCTGGGTGCTGGGAGAGCCCAGGGGAGGCTGGCCAGTGGCAACTTGCTGACTTCAAGGCTCTGCAAACACTCTTGCTTGAGAGTGCCCTGTGCCACGCAGTCCTGCGAGAGGGCTGAGCGTGTCATCTTGACCACAGCAGAAGCCACCTCTTCCCAGACGTGTGTTGGGTCATGCCTCGGCATCCAGAGGGAGCTGTAAGGCTGAGCACGCCCTTCAGCTGGCTCCCCGAAACCCCAAATCCAGGGGTGTATTGGGTCCAGACACTGTCTTCGCTCTGTTGGGTCCAGACACTGTCTTCCCTCGCTCATTCCCATCCTCCAGGCTGCCACCCACATCTGGATGACCTTCCTGGTCCTCCCAGTCCCTTTGCTCCCAGCTGGGCTGTACGGATCACATCTTCCCTGGCTTGGCTCCCCTGCCTGCCTACTCCCCAGTGCTGCTCACCCCCACCCCAGGGCTTGCAGCCCCCTGCTAAATGGAGATCGTGATTTATCACCCCAAACCATCCACTCTTGGAGGAGGATGAGCTCTTGTTTTCTGGTCAGCTGTTTGAGGCCAGCAGCCGGCTCCTGCTGAGCCTTCCAAATTCATGGTTGAGGTGATTTTCATGCCAGCAGCAAAAGCTTGCGCTGTCTGAGCCTGTGGGCATGCGAATATACGGATGCACCCGAGGAACTGCCTTCTGCAGCACCAATGGGGCAGCAAGGCCCCCAAGCCTCAGCCCAGCCACTTTCTGTGTGCCCCCAGCCCTGGTCCCACAGCCCCACAGCATGGTTCTGTGCTCCAGCCCCACAGCAGGGTGTCCCTCTCCTGCTCTGGTGCCCCAGGGATATGGGGGTCATGGCAGTGGGGGTCAACGAGTCCTCCCTGTGCCTCTTGCTGCCCCATCCACCCCACAGCATGGGCAGGGGACTCTGTAAAGGAGTGGACTCCCCCATAGTGTGCCACCACTCCTGCCACCACGACCCTGACCTCTTTCCACCGCCCATGCCCAGCCCCACAGCACAGACCTTCACCCAGCCACCATGCACAGGAGGGGTGTTGTGTCCCCTCCACCTGCCCCGGTCCTTCACCGCTCTCAGCATGGGACTCTCACAGGGGCACAGGGACATTGTGCTGTCCTGGCATGGTGACTGTCACTGGCTTGCAACTGGCATCCCAGGAAAGGAGCTGAGGAGCTCTGCGTGTCCACTTCACAGAGTCCAAGATGCACCCCGGAGTTTCACCCTGGGATCCAGTCCTCTCCAGTCACAGAGGGCTGTCCCCTCTGACCGGGGAAGTGGGACATTTCCTTCTTCCTCTGCTCACTCGTGCATCTCCAGTGCAGCATCGCAACACATGGGATACAGGGGCGAGGGAGGGCATGCGGCCAACGGGAGCCATGCTGTGCCCAGCGGCCAGGACTCCGCTCTCACCCCAGCCCTTTTCCTCTGCTTGCGTAACTGCGGTAAACACCTCCCCGCATGAAAAAATGTGTGGGAAGCATGAGAAGAGAGGGGAGCTGTTTCCAATTCTGGGCCTCTTAAAACTTGTCCTTCCTGGAATGAGGAGAAAAATATGGTCTTGATCCTGGAGATAAGGCCAGCAACAGTCAACATGTGAGATGCCTGCAAGGATTTTGTGCCATGCCAGTCACCGAAGGGCATTGAGGATGTCGCCCACACTACCTGTGCACAGCCAGCAGCTCAGATGCTGTGATGGGTGCTCAGGGTAGCATCTGCTTCTCTCCAGGGTTGCAATGGAAAGATGATGGGATGGTAACCTTGTCCAAGAAACAGAGAAATTTGAGCATGGGGGAAGAGGCACGAAGGTGTCCCTCAGTGGAGAGTTTATTCTGTGCTGCCAAGAGGTGCCAAGATCTCCTCAGGCAATGCCAGGAGATCTCTCTCTCTCAGGACCTCCATCCATAAATTGAACAAGCACTGAGCAGAGCAAGCATGGTGACCATCTCTTTCTTCTTCCGAGGCTGGAGTGTCTTCAGAAACTCTGTCTCCAGGCTGCAGGCTGGGGGTATTTAAAAAGAAGGTGGCATCACTGTGGGCATCCTCGAGCCAGGGCCTCTGATGCTCCTCCCAAGCAGCAGCCCATCATGCTGCAGAGGGAGCAGACCATTTGCTGTCATGGCCTCACCCAGCATGCAGACACTTCTCCAGAGCCTAAAAGAAATTTCAGGTGTTCCTCAGTGGTGGCACATTCACACCCTCAAGTGTAGGGAACAAACAGTAGTCTTTCCCCATCTGTGGCTCTGCCAACCTGGTCAAGACTGTGTTATAGTCTGAGAAATGTGATTTTCCTTGATCTTCCTTTACCAGAGAGCCATAGGATCAGAGAATAACCTATTTTCGGAGAAACCTCCGACGTCTCTAGTTCAGCCGTGCTCAGAGCAGGGTCAAGTCCAAAGCCAAATCCATTTGCTCAGGGCCTTGTCCATGAGCAACCTGATCCGGTACCTCTGCTGGGGCTGCAAAACACATTTTTTCTTGTGTCCAGTGGGACCTTCCTTGCTTGCAACTTCTGCTTGTTGCCTATTTCCCCCTTATTGTTCACCTCTCAGAAGAGCTTGGCTCTGCCTTCTTTACAGCTCCCCTAAAGGAAAATGCAATCAGATCCCCCTTTCGACCTCCCTTCTCCAGGATGAATGACCCCAGCTCCTTCAGCCTCTTCTCATATGTCTTCCCTCAAGACGTTGGCTCTGCTCTTGCTAGCACAGCAGACCAGTTGGCTTTCGTCACTGGAAAAGCGCACTGCTGATTCACGGTCAACTTGTCTACCCAGTCCCCGTGTCCTTTGCTGCAGAGCTAATGCACTCAAGCTGGTTGGTCCCCAGTCTGTCCTGACACATGAGGTTGCTCCATCCCAGATGTAGGACACAGTATTTGCCTCTGTTGAACTTCATGAAGTTCCCATTGTGCCATCCATCCAGCTTGTCAACAAGACAGAGGGACCTCAATGTCCCTCCGACTGGCTTTATCTGAACCTCAATGATTGCTTCTTTACAGTGCATTTTGCTGAACAAGGAGCTGCCGGACTATTCCCAGGATCATTGCTGCTGCCGTTTTTGCAGACCAGTACAACATTTGCTTCACTCCAGACTTCTGGAAAGCAGTAGCTTTAATGTTAAATTGCCTGCTTCAGTTAACAGAGCAGCTGCTACATTCTTTGTCTCCCTGAGCACTCTCAGCTCTACCATGTGGATATGGCTTTTTCTTTTTTAATGTATCATTTTGTTCCAGCACTTTTTCTTCTGCTTGCTCAGGACTAAGATATACGTCTCCTTTGCAAACATCTGGGATGGGTTAAGAACGTATTTCTCCCTGCTCATAGGATGGAACCATGGAAGCACTCTTTATCTGCTTCAGTGCAGAGTCACCCAAGTTAAGTTGAACTGTCAAAAGGAAATAGTTGGGTTTCCAGATGCCTCTGCTGCCCTAAAGCAAATCTGGGGGGATTCACATGTCCTTTTCTAGTGCAGAAGCCATTGATAGGATCCTCCAGTGGAAAGAGGAAGGAGGCAGAGGCAGATTTCACCTAGCTCTGGTTATCATTTCCTTACAGTCCTGGCCAGTGTTCAACACTCCCTTTCAAGTTAAATCATTCCTCCTGCCCCAGGACCCTGGAGACATTGGTTGCTCACCAGCGCGGCCAGCCTACAGGTGCTGGAAATTTTCAGAGGAGATCAGATGCTCTTGTGGTTCCAAGTGACGCCTCTGGTCCAAGGAGGCATCTCGGGCTCACAATAGCTCCAGGAGGCTTGTGGTCTTCCCTTGGAGGCACTGAGATCTACCCTTGACTACTGGTGCCATTCCCTGCTCCTCTAGTCCCTGGGTTGGGGACTTCAGTCAAAGTCACGATGTTTCTGGATTTCCCCCGATATCTTTTTTCCCCCTTTGCCTGCTCATGGTTTCACAGCCTTTTCCCTCCTGACAGACTTAAAATGATTCTTGTTCCTGCCCTCTTTCTTCACTCAAATTTTGTGAGCCCTTAGTGGCTTGTACAGACGCTGAAGCAGCCTCTACATTCAGCTGAAGGACTTTAATTTAATTCCTTTTGTGCTTAGGGCATTTTTATCAGCTTCCTGATTCTCTTGAAAATTCCCCATCTCCGGCTCAGAATGCTCCTTCTCATTTTTCCCATGGTTTCTCCACAAAACATTGACACGATGTTGGAGTGTCTATTACTGGCAGCTCAGTTTTCGTTGCTATAGCACTTTGTCTGTAGTTACTTGAATGTCATTCCTTGAACAAATGCCCCGTAGTTAAGAATGAGCACCGGGACAGGCTTCCCTTGGTTTCTGGAGGTGCTGGATCAGGAATGATGTCCCAGCCACTGCCAGGCATTCAGGTGTTTAACTCCTCTTCACACCAGGAAGAGGTGAGCACCCAAGTATCTTGGAGACCCTCACTCTTGTGGAGCACATCATGGGGGTAAACGCTGCCTCTTCATCCCTTCATCCAAGAGGAGGTCCTAGGAGGGCATGGATCTGCTGGGTCAAGGCATCACCTTTACACTGACATAGAGTGAACCCGTAAAACTTGGACAATGGTCTTCTCCAGCCTTGGAGCTGTATTTCAAGGATATTTCTGTATTCACCTCCAACAGCTCTTCCCCACCCCAAAGATGCTGACACAAAGTCTTTCCAACATCTGCCTCATCCACCTCACCAAGATCTCACTGGGCTTCCTTCTGCAATGCCCATCGCCAACCACCTCTCTGCCCTGGGCATGATCTTGGGGTGAAAGAGTCTCTCCAATCTGTGAGCTCTTCTCCCTCACTTCTCCGCTCCTGAAGTCACAATCCACCATCCAACGAGCATGGGCATAGCACAAAAAAAAAGCAGGGAGCATCTCCAGCACAACCTGCGAGGTGTGAGCTCTCATGGAGCTCGTAGGTGGGCAGTAAGACATGCACAGGCCCTGGCAGACCACTGACCCGAGAGCCCTCCTGTTACTGCATGGTCAGTGCAACAGCACAGTGCTCACCTCCCCTTTGCACAAAACCTGCCGACTCTTTTCCACATCCTTGTTCAATACCTATTTATTTAACCCTCAGCCGGCACTGGCCAACTAGTTCTTGCCAAGTGCTCTCGGAAGGTGCCCAGCTGTGATCCAATGCCCTTGGAGATCACCTTTAAGGATGTTGAGCACCACACGTAAAAGCTGTAGTCCCTTCTGGTTTCCTCGCTCCCTGAGGAGGTCTTGTCCGGCTGATGAACAGGCTGGTCCCTCATTGAGAGCCAGGCATCGGCTAAGTACAACACTTCCAAATCATGAAGCTGATTTTGAGCTATCTGACAGCTAGCGAGGATGAGAAAAATGTTTTAAAAGAGGAAAACATATTTATTCTGATGCTTACATAACACAGAAACAGCTGAACGGATTTTGTTCAAACCATCCCCAAATAATTCTTCGCTTTTTTGGGCTGAGATCAAGCATGAAAAAATTCAATCCAAAAGGATATTTTTTGAGCGATGTATAAACAACTGAAAATAGGGGTTTCGGCTGGAATGTGTGTCTCAGCCGTAACTCGAGTGTTGCAAGAGTGGTTCGTGTGTGCTTCTCCGGGGAGTGCGGTTTGGCGGCGACATGCGGGATTTAGCTCTTCAGTCTCGCATCCTCCCCTATTGGAGAGGGCTCCTTTACTCTAAACTTAGAAGTATCTTATGGGATCTGTTCCACTCGTGATGGGGCCTCACTGGCAAGCAGCTCCAGTGTGTAATTGTCCCGTCTGGTAGAAATGTTCCCTATGTTTGACTTCAGACTGGCCCCTGCTCCATGCCAGCACGTTGCTGCGATACTGTCTGCAGCCACCCCCGTCATCAGCGCCCAGCCGCATCCTCACTGCTCCTCTCCTTTTTCGCACACCGACTTCAGAACTCCCTTCATCCTCTCCCCTTGTCGGCTGGTATCCAGGTCCTGGCTCATCCTGCTCCCAAAGTCTCTGCTCCTCTGCGGTGATGCTGAATCGGGCAGATGGGCCACGTTGGATGGGCAGGAGTCTCCCAGGGGGGTGGGCTGCCTGGTTGCTCGCAGCCAGCCCACTGCCCTCCTGCCCCTGGCACCGGTGTGGGGAGGGGCTGTTGTTATCATGGACAGGGCTGATGTGGGATGGAGGAGATGCCAAGCTGCGTTCCCTCCGAAATGCCCACCAGCTCATGGTTGGCCATGAGCTAGCCCAGAGAGTCTCCAACAGCCAGGAGGTCACAGCATTGCCTCCCCGAGTCCTTCTTCATCTTACGGCACTCCTGGGGGCCCAATGGCTTCACCAGCCCCTCTGCCAGGTCAGTCCATCTCTGCAGACCTGTGAAGGTCCTGGGAAGGGCCAGCCCCGGTGGTCACCAGTGCCCCACATGGCTGGCCAGGTGTTGGGGTGGTGTACCACTAGCTCTGCCCTCCGCTCCAGCCGAGCAGGTTCCTCTGCCCCTGCCCCAGAACAAGCGCAGAACGGTCCCGGCCACAATATTTTGCCTGGCATGGACTGGCTCTAGACGACTCTTGTTATTTCTGTCTGCTCATCCCGACTTTGTAACGGTGACTAATGCTTTTTCTGGCTGGGGGAAAGATTTGGGGCATGTCAGCAAAGTGACTGCAAGGGAACAGGCAGCTCCTCTGATCCCCCATCACTGGTGACACCACTCGTCCCGTTTACCAGGCAGGAGCAGTCCAGTCGTTGGTCTCATTGCTGGGCCCTACAGAAACCACGGAACTCCCCGAGCTGGCAGACGGTCTGGTGTGGGGCAGCCTGCCCTCAGCAAAACATCTGGGCAAACACTTTATTCCTGCATCTGGAATCTTTCCGATGCATCCAAAGAGACCGAACGTGGTCTCAGTCCAATGCCGAGACTGTGCTGGAGCCCATGGGTTGAACACGAGGCACGTACGATTAATGTTTCCAAGGAGAAACTCGAGTCATGCCACTGGAAATCTGCAAAGCTCTCGGAATCGCCTCCAAGCCCCGTGGAGGCAGCAAACCCTGGCACAAGGTGGGATGGTGGGGAGGATGGGGAGCCGAGAGGCAGCAGCAGGGCCGAGCAACCCCGTGCCGTGTCCTCCTGCCCTGGGCCCTGCTCTCTCGGCCGAGCTCGCGTTGGGAATGAGTGGTGCATCCGGGGCAAGGAGAAAAGCCTGATCCCAGCGGAGGGGCTCTGGCAGAGGGGGTGTCCAGCTGTCAGTAGGTGTCCTGTCACGAGCAGGCATCCCATCATGGTGGAGAGATCAGATTTTATTTCCTGCTTCTTTCTGCGAGCAACTTTTTTTTTGCTTCCAAACCTTGTACCCATTCCCATTCAGAACTTGGCCTGAAACAGTGACAAATAAACTTGACTTTTTTTTCACTCAGAAGGCTGCCCAGCACCACAGAACAAGGTGAATTCAGATGAAATCTGGGATCCGGGGTTCATTGCCCCCTTGGACAGCAGGGCATCCTCTGCTCTCAGGTGATATGGAGGAGGTGAGTGCTGGGGTGCCTCGGAGGGGTTGGGGACTGCCCACTTTCAAACCAAGGCTTCTCCAGTGAGCGGAGAGACGTCATCTTCCTGCATAGAGGGCAAGACATTTGTCCTGTGTTTGCAAGGGTACATCTGCAGGCAAATGCTACAATACGAGTGGTTTTGGACCCCTCATCTACAGCCTGAAGCTTTCCCCAGCCCTTGTTGGCTGGAGGACCCTCAACCGTTGCTGCAAGAGCTGGATCGGGAAGAGCCAGCAAGAGCAGATGTTTCTGGATCATCTGCCAGGATCCTAAAGTCTGGCCAGGGGTCTGAGAGCGACAGAAGCACAGTTGTCCTCAGGCTACAATCAGTCAGAAAGCGATGCTGCCAGCCACAGCCATCCAGGTGCTGCTGGCGAAATCACCTCTCTGGTGGCCATATCACCTCTCCAGTGGCCATCCTGGTGCACTGGTGGCTAGCTCGCAGCCTGGTTTGGCCGGTTTCTGCCTCCAACGTGTCTGAGGTTGCTCTGCTGTTGGTGTGGCCTCCGCTGGCTGCAGATCGCCGCTTCCATTCCCAGCTCCTTCTCCGCGGAGGCCCGCGCTGAACAAAGCCCTTGGCTCAGTGGCCGCTTTGGGCTGTCAAGAGGTGCTCTCCAGGACGTAAGGACACGAAGGTCAGGATCTTCACTGCTGCATGATTTCCAGGGTTTCTGTCCAAGAAAGCAGCAGCCCTGTGCATGTCACCACCCAGGACAAGCTGGGAGTCCCACAGCCACACCATCCAGCCCAACTGGTGCTGGTTTGGGCACCTCTGACCCAAAGCCTGTGGGCGGCGGGGTCCATCCCTCCTGCTGGAGACACCCCCGCGCCCATCCCTGCCGGCTTCCCCTCCTGAGACCTCTCCTCTCCAGCTCTCCTCCAGCACGGCACGTCACCTCGGAGCCAACACCCAGCAGGGCTGTTAGCACCTCTGTCCTCCCTGCAAAGCAGCCTTGTGCCTGGCTGGCTTCTCCTCTTCTTATCTGCGGCATCCCTCCCCTCCTGCCCCTCCCAGGGTCCCCTGCTGTGAGGACCTCGGAGGCAGCTGCAGCCAGACCCAGCACATCCCTCCCGGCAGGCTCTCAAACCAGCCCCGCGGTGCTCGACGCCGTCATGCGAGGCCTTCACACCCACAAAAAACGGTTTGAGTTATCCCCCGCTCTCTCCCCCGGTTCCCTTTTGGCACCTCCAGAT
This sequence comes from Larus michahellis, assembly GCF_964199755.1. Taxonomy (NCBI): domain Eukaryota; kingdom Metazoa; phylum Chordata; class Aves; order Charadriiformes; family Laridae; genus Larus; species Larus michahellis. Next base: position 12,279,945 of record NC_133902.1, read on the forward strand.
TTATTGCTCCCATTGCAGGAGTGTTTGGGATTCCTCTTATCGCTCAACGCGGACTGCATTCGTACACAGGGGATGTCATTTGATTACATCCGACCCAAACTTTAATCCTTCTGTATAAAGTCTCTGTTGTGCTTAGTCTGTGCTGCTTGCCTATGTTAGAATCTTTTCTGAATTTCATTAGAGAAGAGACTTGCTTAAATAATTTGGGAAACAATTTGGAAATACTTTTACTTATAAAAGCAGTGAGTTCAGCGCGCTGTCAGTCGTGGATTTATATCGCCTTTGTTTGTGAACATCCAGATGGTATTCTCTGACTATTAAAATGCTTTTCATGATGTTCACAATGATTATTCACTTAGAAATTCCCACAGGAAGCTGACAACCCACAATTTGTCAGTCTCCTGCTTGAAAAGCCTCAGCCAGTCTGGCAAGGGGCTGAAGCCATCCCAGCCCTCCAGGTGACACAACTCCTCTCGCCCGGTGGGGACACCTTGCAGGGCCGGTGCTGGGGAGCATCCCGTCAGCACCCGTCATTCATTTTGGAGAAGAGCCGAGCAGGTCGGGCACTCGGCTCCCCCGTGAGTCCATCCAGACACGTCCCCCGGGAGCCCCAGCCAGCCCCGTCTCAGGCCTGGCCGCTGCGGCGGCTCCGAATGGGAGCTGGCTTTTCGGAAAACCTGGCCCCGGCTGTGGTGCCGAGCGCTGGGAAACCTGGCACCGAGCTGCTCTGAAATCTGGCTCTTGACACTTAATGACTTTCTCTCATACGATGTGCTCTGTTATTTAACTAGGAATAAAAGCTGGATGTTGGTTGCCAGACTCTCTCCCCATCCTTTGCTGTTTCTGAAGCTGCTCTGCATCAGCGTCCCTCCCACATCCTGCTGCTTTCGCCATTGCTCATGATTTTACACAAGTGCAGCGATGGGCTCCTCAGGCACTTTCTGTGCTCCTCTCACGCCTGTCCCTGGCCTTGCGGAGCTGCACCGGGAGGGTTTGTCCACCGTCTGCCAGGTTTGCTCTCTGGTAGCCTGCCCGCTGTCGGAGTCAGGAGGAGGACAGCTCAATGCCACCTGGACCTGGCCGGGAAGCACAGTCCCACCCCTGCCTGCCCCATCCCACATTGGGCAAGAGCCCCGTTCCCTCTCCCGAGCCAGGCACAGGGCGCCGGTGGGCTCCCTGATTGCTCCTGCCAGAGCAGAGTTTGGTCCTGCTGACGAGTCACCCCTCCTTGTCTACACCAGGCGCTGAGCCCCTGCTGCGTCCCCGTGCTGTCAACCCGTCCTGGCCCCAGAGAAGCTGGTGGTCCCCCTGCTGCACCATTGGTGCTGATACCTCAGGACTAGCTTACTGGGGGCACTGGGGAGGCTCTGGCCCCACTGCGTCTCTGCAGCACACGGGAGAGGTGGGGGGCTTTTTCCGGGGTTATTCAGGTGCATCTCTGCCTCCTGTCCCACCTTCTCCCCTTGCCTTCCCTCAGCCTCTCTCCCCGCCCGGGCTCGGGACGGCTGAACTTTCGCCAGCGCTGGAAAGCGTCTTCACCGCCACGGAGACAGCATTTCCTCCTCTCCAAAACGCTATAAAGCCAGCCGCGAGCCGGACGCTCAATTCCCAGACTGGCCATTTCTGTCCAAGACCCATGCATCCCCAGGCACGGCGCGGAGATGCCCTGCACATCGCCTCGCCGCCCTTCATCTCGCTCCAAGCATCCCTGGACCGTCCAGCCAGCCCACTGGACCACCCTTCCTTCCTCCTCGGGGGGGGAAAGCGAGCAGCCCAGTGACCGCGCATTTACGAAGCGAGGCCTCGGACGCCTTGTTTTTTCTGCTGGCTCAAAGGGGTTGGGAATTGGCTCCAGGTGTTTTCGCTCCAGTCTCGCGTGCGGAAAGGGTGCTGCGGAGGGAGAGGCTGCCTGCTGGGCTCAGCCGGGGCCACCAGCCCGCAAAACATCGCACTTCATCAGCTCCCTGGGGAGCGCGGCGCGGTGGGGGGTGGCAGGGGAGGGCCTCCCCCCTTCACACATCCCGGTCGGGGTCAGCTCGGCGGAGGGAAGGAGCAGGGACTGCCAACCTGGGAATGGCAGCCACATGGGGAAAATGGGTTTCAGCCCCAAAAGCGTCCCCAAAATGAGAAGGGGTCCCACGGTGGGCTGGCCGCGCAGTGGGCACGCGATGCCACGCCAAGGCGCGCACAAGCACGAGCATCCCCGCGTTGTTAAACACGCGCCCCGTTACACAAACAGCGCGGCCAGCCAGGGAACGCTGCACCAGCGGCCAGGGCATGCCAGAATGAACACACACATCGCCGAGTGCACCTCATTTACAAAACACCACCAGACGCACACTCTAAACACAAACCACATGTTGGCTGGCGCGCGCGCCCTCCCCGCGCAGACCAGCACAGCACCGCCCGCCACCAGGGACGCGCATCCACACATGTGCGCGCGCACCCCGCCAGGCACATGCTGCCCGACATGCTCCTCGCCAGCACACGCTGTGCCCCCCACCCCCGTGCGCCTCGTCCCTCCTTGGAAGCATGCGCACCTCCAGCCAGCCCCACTCTGATGGTGGACCTGCCCTCCACAAAGGGACAATGTCTTCTCCTGTTCTGTCCAGCTCCCCTGTGATGGCAGTGCCAAAGGCTGGGGCTGGGAGGTGTCCTTGGAGAGTCCTGGGAGATCTCCTGCTCCCTGGTGTGGTTGGTGTGTCAGGGATCATCCATTGCTGGGGTGAGGGACACTCGCTCCAACAGCCTCAAGGCATCATGACACACTGCTCTGCTCTGCTGCCCATGCCAGGAGTGACAACAGGGGTGAGGGGCATCTCTGAAGAAGCAGCAGAAGCCTGAGAACCACTAGAAGCTCTCAACAGAGGAGGAACCCCCAAGTCCCTTTGACGTGGATGCAGAGGAGCTGACTCCCCAGTGGGAGGTTGGGAGCAGGTCTACACCCTCCACCAGAGAAGACCCCCGCACCGAGAGCTGGAGCTCATCTTGCTGTGGACAGGATGTCTTGTCCTCCACACATCCAACACGGCTCAGGGTTGGGTCTCATCTGCTGCTGGGCATCACCTCAGCTCTCTTGGGTCATATGCACACACACACTGACCCCAGCCTCGGGGCTCCTCAGGCTTTGATCCATGCAGCCCTCCACTGCAAGAATCCCCTTGACCCATGAGGCACACGTGCCATGCTCCTCTTGTGTCCATTTAGGGCACCTTGGGCAGCCAGGCACTGGTGGGATTCTTCTGAGGCTCATCAGGCCCCAGATGGAGGGTCTGGACCTGGGCTGAGACGGCACAGTCACACCTACAGCATCCCTAGCCAGGGCTGTGTGTTTGAAGAGTTTTTTCCTTCAGAAACACAGCCAGGAGGAAAAATGAGAAAGCCGCCGCACGAGAGTTGGTCAGAAACATTTAGACAAGACATTTCTCCATTGGAATGTGCTGGCTCATCGCAATGTTTTGTGGAGACGGTTTGATTGTGGTCAAACTCTGCCAAGAAACTGCCAGACCTGCTGCCTGGCAATCCTCCTTCTCCCCCTGCTCCTCAGCAGCTGCCTGGGGCATGGGCAGCAGCCCAAGAGCCCAGAGAGTCTGCAAGCCCCAGGTCTCCACTCACCGCTCCATGAGAAGCTCAGCTCCCATGGCTGGCCTGGGCTTTGGCTGGAGGACAGAGCAGCAAGAGGAGTAGCATGAAGTCAGCATTCCCAGGAATTCCCGGGGCCTGGGCTTCAGATCCAAGCCCCCTGCCCCCCCCCAAAAAAAAAACCTGTTGACTGGAGAAGCTCTGTCTTGGGTTCATTCTATGTCCAAACAAAACCAAATCTCCAACTGTCAGATTTTTTTGGGAAACCAGACTTGCTGCTCTACCCGGACCCAGCAACTGCGAGCACTGTGTTTGTACCAGGCTCCAGCAGCTCCAGGAGCCTGGAGCAGCGGTGAGGGGCTCAGTCCCTGGGGAGAAGTGTAGGGACCTGGTAGGAGAAAGCTGCCCCCATGTCTGTCCACTGAAGGAATGACAGTCCTCCCCGAGCGGGTTCAGAGACAACCTTTGGGTAAAAGGTGGGGAAAAGCTGTGCTAAGTGTCAATAATGCACATAAATCCTTCTGACATGAAGACACGAAGTATTTACATGTTGTTATGGCCATGAAGCAGGGGCTGGATCCCCGACCAAAAGTACTTTGTGGCCTGGGAGAAAGATTTCTCTGCTCTTGGTAGAAAAGCAGAGACTGTGCATTTTGTGTCCAAGATTTGGGGTGTTTATTCCTGTGACCGAGATGCAATATTGGCTCTCGGGAAGGATCGCAGTGTGGGGACAAGCAAAAGAGGTCGTGGATCTCCATCCTGGGAGGCTTTTAAGCCTCAGGAAGACAAAGCCACAGCAACCCTGACCTCATGCTGGAGACGGTCCTGCTGTGAGTCAGGGACTGGATTTGATGCCTCCAGAGCACCCCGCTCCCACCAAACCTTGGGGGTTTCTGGGAGAACCACCCCGAGGGGATGCTTTCAAAGGCTAGACCTTTCCTGCCAGCAGATCCAGGTGCTCTGCACACAGGCTGAGGACCACGCTTCGTACAGCTGTTTCTCTGCAGTCACACTCCTGCCAGCCTGGCTGTGGTCACGGGCAGCCACGGAGCAGGCAAAGAGACTGTGTTTCGTGGGACACGCGTGGACGGCTGACGGCCTGGCAGCCACTGAGCAGTAAGGGGTGAGGGATGGCCTCCAGCCCACACCAGCGCTCTGCCATGTAATTCTAGAGGCGGTAGTTGTGTCAATGCAGTGCGCTGTTGTGGGACAGGTAATTCAATCCGGCCCCAGATTTCGATTAGAGACTAAACAATATAAAAGCCACATGGCATACGTGAAATGTAATTGCAGGCTGGCCGGCTGTCAGCTCTCAGAAGCAGCTGAGATGAGGCCCATCACTTGCGAGTGAGTTCCTGCAGTCTCAGTCCTCCGCTGTTTAACATGAAGACAACATGATTTATGTTACAAGTGATTAATGTATGAAAAACGTGATTAATATTGTCTGCAGATGGCACGGGCTGCAGTGGGAGAGAGCAGCCACTGTGCCTTGTGAGCAGCAGTGTGTTTCTAGCCGCATTTGAAGCCACTCCAGCAGGAGCAGAGCACGGACATGGGGCTCCGGCCCCGTATCCACAGACCGAGGGTCCTGACCCCCATTCCCACGGGTGGGGGGCTCCCCCCCCAGGAGGTAGCTTTGGGGTCTGGCAGGTAATTCATGATCACGCTCCCCGAAGCAGTGACACAGGGGAAGTCTGTGAGTGTCCTGGTGTGCCCCCCGCGGGGGCTGTGCTCAGCTCGCACCCATCACAGGGGAGGATGGCTGGATGAAAAGTCAGGGAAGACTCACAAAAATGATTATAGAGAAGAAAGTGGATGGCATCAGAAGCCAGAGGGGACACTATATAGTGTCCACAAAGATGTGGTGATGGGCTGTATATGGGGGTTTCATGTCTTTATTCACAGAGTTGTGAATAAACAAATAAATAAAGGGGGACGGGCAGCCTGGTCACCAAGAAGAAGAAGAAGGAGCTGTGCGTGGGCCCCTGGACACCCTGGATGCAGGTGCATCTGACGCACTTCCAGACCCTGAAGAACCAACCCTTCCCCGCTGCCACCTGCCATGCCCCCAGTGCAACCCCCCCGGCAGGCTTGGCTTCCAGCCACAGCCCTTCAAGAGACTGTTTGCATTAGGAAGCCCTGCTTGAAGAACAGAATAAAACTATGTCCCCGGGGAATGACAGAGAGGGAAGGTTGCAGGTACGGCAGGGTGGGCAGGAGCTGGAGTCCCAGCAGGGAGCTGGGAAGCTCATCACAGGGAGCTGTGGGTGCCAAAACCTTCCCAAGGTAAAGGGGAGAGAGCTCATGGAAAACCTTTGGAAGGACGAGCAGGACAAGGATGCAGAGAGCAAAGTGTGTTGTACGAAATGCAAAAGCTTTTCACCCAACAGCGCTGCGAGGGCTGGAAACAGGCAGCCCCTCTTGGGAGCACTGGGTAGGTCCTGGTGCCCTGCCAGCGCTCCCAGCAAGGGAACCGGCCCCGCGCCGAGGGCGGAGGAGGTTCCTGAGCTCTGGGAAGGATCCCACACCTTTTCTTGTAGCAGAGGGGTGCCCGAGCAGTCGTGCTTTGCTCCCCCGGGAGTGAACGGGACCATCTCACGTCCACCCAACTCCAGCGATGACCGCTCCCCGGGAGGTGGCTGGGGGGATTACCAGCACATACCATCCGCGAGCGACCGCCGGGCCAGCGCAGCATGGATCAGCGGGGCTTTGCCGGCTGCCCTTCGGGGATTATCATGACTCAGTGGCACACTTTAATAAATAAATATTTTTCCCTGCAGAAACGGCGAGCCCAGCCAAGCCGTGCCGCAGAGAAGGTTGGTGGGGGGACGCCCCAGGGGGTATGCGCAGCTGCCTGCAGGGGGATGGCTCCCCCTCCCCGGGCGCTGCCGGGACCCAGAGGACACGACGGTGGCGCTGGTCCCCGAGGCCCCGCGGGTCCCGGGGGACAGCCGGGCTGCCGGCGGCCAGGGGAAGCAGACGTTCGTGTGCGGGGAGGAATGTTTGCTCTGAGCAGGTCCAGCCCCCTGCGCTATTTCTGATCCCAAGAGGCCCCAAGGGAGGGCTGTTTATCAGGGATAGACTGTACCAGATTGACTTGGCATCTCTAAAAAAAAAAAAATAAGACTCATTTTCTGATTTGGGTTTTTTTTAGGTTTTTTTTAGACAAGAGGTGATTACAAGGAAGGCTGGAGGAGAAGGAGGGTGACACAGGATCATTTGGGCTATAAGGGAGAGGACGGGGTGTGCTGGAGGGCCACAAACAGCAGCTAACAGAGCTCCTCACATTACATTTTGGGGGCCAGGTCATCAGCATCCCTGAAGAGCAAGAGGCACAGCAAGGAATACGGTGGGTCAGGAGGCTTCAGGAGAGCAGCGAATGGGTGACATTGAGAACTGGAGTAAGAGAAAATGGGCATAGTGTGATGCTGCAAGAAGATTTAGCGCTTCGGGCCGCGCATGGGAGCCGTGCCGTGAGAGGTGACTTGGTCTGGTGGAAGCCCCTGCAGCAAAGCCAGGCTGCAGATGTCAACCCTAAGCCAGCAACGTCACATGGCTGTGTCAAGAGGATCAAAGGGTCAAAAGGATCCTGGTGTCACCAAGGCTGAGGTCCTGGGATTAAGGAGATGGGATCCTGCCACTTCTGTGCTGCTGTTGTCCACCATGTGCCCTTGTCCTCTCCCTCTCCTGGGAAGCACAAACCCATGGTGGAGCTGTGCACAGGCCTTCATGAAGTTCCCTGAGGTCCTGGAGGCTGCCCAGTGTCTCATGGCCATCTCCTGCCCAGCCACTTGCTGGACTGGCTGCTGATGCTGGCGGGGGGTATCTGGACCGCTCAGAGGAGGTGACAGAAGTACTGCTTGGCCTCGGCTCACTAGAGGGACCTGATGGTCGAAGTTTCACCAGAGCTCCCAAGGAAACAAGGGAACTGCCACTGCCAAAGAACATCTCAGAGAAGGAATAGGCATCTTTCAGGTGTCCGTGTGGGACTGGAGGTGTCTCTGGCCCATGGGATGGGCTCCTGGAGGCTTCACACTGGGCATCCCAAGCACGTGGTGTGGCTGAGACAAGCTGGACTGCTCCCAAGTCACGGGGAGACTAAAACAGAAGGAAACACCCACCTTTATCTGACTCAGAAGGAAGGTTGTGAGGACCCACCTTGCTGCTGGGAGCCCAAGAGGGCGCAGGGCATGAGAAGGAGCTACAGGGCTACGAACTAAAGGGAGTTATCAGCCACCGGACGTCCTGGCTGGCAGATACCCGAGCCTGAGCCTGGGACGGTCTCCCAGCCGGGGAACAGGGCCAGCAGAGGCACGAGGCTGGGGACGGGGATGGGGATGACGGCGGTTCTTGGCCACAGGTCTGCCAGGGCAAAGCCTGGGCAGGAGGTTGGTTTCCTCTGGGAGGCGAGCTTGTGGCGGAGATCGTGGCACACTCCTTGCCCATGGGAGCGAGCCGGGGGCACGTGGGGAGAGCAGCCGTCCCTGCCGGGGCAGCCCATGGCAGGGCAAGATCTGGCACAGGGCGACTCCTTTCAGGAAGGCTCACCCGCGCAGCTCTCCAGGACTCGCTGTCTGGCACCGGGAGCCAACTTCCAGGAACTCCTGGCTGCCTGGGAAAGCCTCGGCCGCTTGCACATCTCCAGCCTTTTATGGAGCTTGTCCTCCACTGCTGAACTCCCCCTGCCTTCTCCCATCATCCCGGATGGCGTGGCACAGGCATGGTCGGCTGCGCTCCCGCACGCCTTGATCAGCCAAACGGGCAGCCCCTGCCATGGGGACTGGCTGCCGGCACTGCCAGGCACAGGCAGGAGGAACCGGGGACCCTGCAGCACCTGGGCTCCGGAGGCAGCGGAGGGGACCACCGGGCAGGAAAGAGCTTAGGCAAGGATTTGAGGTCTCTCTGGATCTGAGCGCTGGCAGAAGGTGTTGAGGTGCATCACCGTGACACCTCCTCTGAGCACCACAGTGTGTGTGGGTAGAGCACACGGCCGCTGGGCTGGGGCTGTGTGTCTGCGCAGGGGCAAAGGCATGGGGCAGCACAGCAGGAGGGCATCCGCGGCTGCGTGTGAGCACCCACACACTGCTTCACCTCCTTCCCTGCACGCGCTCGCGTGTGTGGGCACCGTCCCATTGGTGCACGTTTGCCTGGGTCCCCCCGTGCACAGCCCCAGTTTGTGTCTGCGTCCTGAGATGCATGGACAACCCCGGTCCAGCATGTCTGACCCCCCCCAGCAGACATGGGGGTCTGGGCAGGGGGCTGCATGCAGGGCAGGGGAGGACACAGCTCCAGCTGTGATGGTTGGGGCCGCACCGGTTCCTGCGTGGGGCATCATCCCCTGCCAGCTCTCCCGACAGTTGTCACTTCCAGAAGAAATCTCAGGATTTGCCAAGGGACATGGCTTCCTCCAATTGTCCCCCCGAGCAGCGGTGCCGGGCTGGGCACAGGGCTGTGATTAGCCCATGGCCTTGGCACCGGGGCCAGCAGGGCCAGCACTGTGCTAGGTGGGGCAGCGAGATAAGGGTCCCAGACATAAATAACAGCAAAGCCAAGGCTGCCAAGGCACCCAGACGGGAGATTTGAAGACATGCACCTTCCGCAGGGACACCTTGTTCTTAGCAGAGAGGTCATGGCCAGTGGAGGTCCCCTCCATGCCCTGGTGCTGTGGAGACACAGGGGCACCTTGCTGTGGTGTCCTGTGTCCTGCTGGCGCTGTGGGCTGCAAAGCAGGGTTGGTGGGTGGCAGAGGATGGTGGAGCTGGGAAGCAAGGAGAGGCCATCGCTGCTGGCCTCTGCCTCCCAGCTCACAGCAGAGAGGTAGAGCCCGGGGCTCAGCCGCCTCGCGCAGATCCTTGCAGCAAGAGCCCTCGAGTATCCTGAGGTTTGAGCAAGTGTTTTGCGGAGGGACGGGAGCCTCCAGCGCTGGCAGAGCTTCCTGGGGCTTGCAACAGGGGCTGTGCCTGGGCGAGAGGCTCAGCCCCGGGCAGGCAGCGCGGGACCCTCTGAGCACAGCCCGGGCTGGGGGGCTCAGCGCTGACCCAGCAGAGCAGGGACCCTGGGGGCAAGGCTGTGGGGCGGCCCCCGGCACCAAGGCGGGGTTGGGAGAGGGAGAAAGCACTGGGTGGGCTGAGTCCTCTCCAGCCATGGGGGGACGGGAGCCATGAGGAAAATCCAGGATAGGGCCAGGTGCAGGGAGCCTGGCCAGCATGGACCACATCTTCCCCAGGAACGTGCCTGTTTAGAGGCACATCTCATGGAAAAAGTGATCTGTGGGGCTCCAGCTTTAGCTTCTCACCGCACATCTTGTGCATTTTTTAGGCTACTTCGGTTTTTAATCAGCAGTTGGGAAAAAAGTTATGCAAACTGTTTCATTGAAAGCTTCTTATTTTACATGACTCGTTATAACTGAGCATCTGGGTCCTCAGACTTACTCGTGACTCTCTCCACCTGACAACGGTGCGGTGGAAATCCCTGCGAGGCCTCTAGTTCTCCTGCTGGGATTTTCCACAACCATGAGCAGAAGCCCAAGGGTGGCAGCAGCTCTCCAGGCACTGCCTTGGGGCACTGATTTTGGGGACAAACTTTTTAGCAGGGCCTGTTGTGATAGGACAAGGGGTTTCAAAATAAAAGAGGGTAGATTTAGACTAGATATAAAGAAGAAATTCTTTACAATGAGGGTGGTGAGACACTGGCCCAGGTTGCCCAGAGAGGTGGTCGATGCCCCATCCCTGGAAACATTCATGGTCGAGTTGGACGGGGCTCTGAGCAACCTGATGCGGTTGAAGATGTCCCTGCTCATGGCAGGGGGGTTGGACTAGACACCTTTAAAAGTCTGTTCCAACCCAAACTACTCTATGATTCTACGATTCTCTGATTCCTTGATTTGGCAGTGGCCAGGGATCCAAACTCTTTGCTCCCCCATTCCCGGGCAGCTTGGTCCAGACACACACCACAGTGCCTTAACACAGTATTTTACAGCCTTTCCAGCTACTTGTTCCCCACATCCCTCTTCAGCATCAGGAACGTGTCCTTTAGCACCAGCTCCTGCTCAGCCCAACCTCTGCTGGCTGCCAGGGGCATTTTAGGGGGCTGGAGGTGGCCTGACAGTGTTTCGTCCTTCTGGCACACTTTGGGCATCCCGCTCCATCCCATCCCATCCCATCCCGGCTCCGCTTCCTCTGAACACTGCCCATCCCATCCCGCCTGGCAGCTACTGCTGGACAATTTCTCATCCAGAAACAACTCCTGATAGTCAGGGCGACTCCTGGGCAGGGAGAGCTTCCTGCACAGCCCTCAATAGGCATTTTGGCCAGCCAAGGGGCCGTGAGAAGGCAGAAAGCCTGGAAAGACCCATCTTCTTCCAGTGTCTCCAAGGCTGCTGTTCCCCAAGGTCCCCTCATGCAGATAATGGCCTCTTCATCCTGTTGGCCAGCTCTGCTGTCCCAAAACCACCAAAAGCTTGTTGAGAGGATCAAGGTCATGGTTCTGCCTGTCACGTGTCATCAGGGTGTAATAACCGCCCCAATGCAAAGGAAAGGGCCGGAGCAGAGTGGGCAGGGTTTGGACGCAGGCCGCAGGGCCACCTGGGGAAGGAGAAGAGATTCAGGAAGGAGGAGAAAAGGCCAAGGGGTCCCCAGTGGGGGCATGGGACTGGCCACCAAGACATTGGCACATGCCTGTCCTGGCACCGCTTGTGGCACTGCTCACAATGTGCCCAGCCCATTGATGCCGTTTGGAGGTGCCCGTGGGGCACAAGCGTGGAAGAAGAGAGGCTGGGTCTGTGCAAGGAAAGCCCACGCCAGTCCAGCTTTGCCCCTCCATGCATCTGGGAGGGGGAGCAGGTGCTGGCAGTGCTGGCTGGACCCCTGTGCTGGGACCAGCCCCTGGCAGCGCTGCCACAGCATTGCAGCAAGCACAGAGTTTGCTCTGGCGCTTTGTCATCCCTCTGGGAGAAGCTCTTTGGAGGCATTTCCCACGTTACCCAGATGCCTGGACCCCCTCGTGCCCAGGGCATTCATCCTGCACGCTGCCAAAGAGGCCGGGGTGGGCAGGAGGTCATGTGCTGAAATGGTGAGCAGCCGACAGTTGGCGGTGCCCGGGCAGAGCGGGCAGGTGGGCTGCAGGCAGCCTGCCACCTTCTCCATCCTGGTCCGACCTGGACAAGGGCCCGGGCAGGCAAGGGGGGAAGGCTGCAGGAACTTGATAACGGGTGTGGAGGGTGGGGATGCGGGGCTGGCTCCGGGCTGCCCAAGGAGAGCCGTGGTCGCAGCCGGGATCTCAGGGCCGGCAGCAGCTGAGGGATGCTGAGGGGCACACAGGAGCCCTGTCTCTTGGAGCTGCAAGGGGCTTTGGCTGGAGCCCAGTGTCTGTCTAAGACACCAGAGTCCATAGCTTCCTCCTGGGGTCCTCTGAACGCATCCCCAAGATCACCCCACCCCAGCGCCGTGCTGCCCACGGCCAACTAGTCCACCAATAGTTGGGTGTGCTCATCCCCCCACTCCACAGGCAAGGGGAGGGTCTGGCACCATCACAGTGGTGCTGTGTGCCTCAGTTTCCTCCGTCATCCTAGACATGGGCAGATAGGACGCCAGGGCTGGAATACGGCTTGTGTGGCCCCATCAGAGCAGGCCTGGGGAGGGATGATGGTCTGAGATCCACAGGGCACCACAGTGAGACCTCAGGCAAGGTGGGAACTTGCTGGCACCTGTGCCAGGGGTTTCCCAGCAGGATGACTCTGTCTGGTGCCATAGCCGTGGGTCAGGGAGCCATGGCGGGGTGCAGAGGGCAGCCCCATGCTGCTGCCGTGCCCTGCCTTGCCCTGGCAGCTGGGCTCCTGCCCCTCTGCTCTCCATGCTCCCATCCACTGCTCAGACCATGGACGATTTGCTCCTTCTGACGTGTCATTGCATTTCCCTATAGCACGTCTCCGAGGGATGCTCTCCCCATGGCACTCTGGGGATTCAGCTCCCTGCTGCCAGATGGGGGCTGCTCCAGCCGCCGCTGCCCGCCAGGACGCTCCTGCTGCTGCGCTGCATCACCTCTCATCTCCGCTTCGGCAACCGAAACAGCAGACGTTCTTGCAGCCTGCCCAGCCCCAGCCCCTCGTATGACCCAGACAGGCCCTGCTGTGAGGGAACAGGGGGTCAAGGGCCACAGAAACATCTGGAGGGAGGTGCAGCCCGTCCCGCATCCGTGCGGAGGGCCTCCCCGCAGACAGGCAGCGCTTGGGGGTCAGGGGGAGCCCCAGGGGCTGTGCCCCCAGTCCCCTGCCATGTCGGGGTGGGGGTGTGCTGGCAGCATCCCTCAGACGCAGCCGGTCTGAGGACTCCCAGCAGCAGCACACAGCTGGCTCGCCGGCCGCCGGCACATCTGGAGCCGCTCAGGCAGGTCCAGGCAGCTGCCCACGGAGTGCACAGCAGTGAGGGCAGGGCCGCTCTGCCAGGAGGCAGGCCAGCCTTGGGGCAACGGGGGTGCCACTGCACCCCACTAGAGCCACACCAGGGCATGCTGCTGTCCCCACTCACTCCCCTGCCCCATCCCTGGAGGACCTCATCCCTTGTCCCCGGCACTGGCATGGCACTCGAGGGCTGGGCTGCAGGGATCGGCTGAGCAGCAGAGGTGGGGCAAGGTGCTATACGTCTGCTGTACCAGCCACCCCGTCCAGGATGGATGGGCTGCTCTACCAGCACCCCCTTGCTGCCCATGGGTGTCTCCTGGAGGGACAGACAGATGGATGGACAGGAACAAAGGACAAGAGCAAACTGCAGAGGGAGCATGGCAGCAAGGCATGGGCACGACTGGTTGGAGAGGGTCAGCCAGAGCAGCCCAAGTACCCCCTGTCTTGTTGGACCTGGGCGTTAGTATCGGCTGTCCCTATGGACTTTGGGGTCCTCCTCCCATGCAGCCTGTGTCCTTTGCCTGGGATTCCTGCATATTCCCAAGCAAGGAGCCAAGAAGGTCTCAGGTAGGCTTTGGAGAATCTCCTGGAGATGGCCACCACATGGTGAGTGGGTGAGTGGGGCTACCAGCACAAGGAAAACATGTCCCAGAACCACTCCTGCCCAACAACTCCACCAGCAGCTCAGTGGAGAGCCCCAGCACAGCCCTCCTACCTCACTACCACTCTTTAGGCAACCTGCCTCTCCCTCTGTATAAGACCCCTGGCCAGCCAGGGTCCTCTCATATGAGCTTCCACCGGGTGACGATAGAGCCCTCCAGAGCAGATGATACCTGGATGCCCTCCTGGGGCTGGAGGCTCGGTCTCTCTGCCCTTGTTGTCAGTGCCACGAGCATCGCTTCTGCATAGAACAGGAAAAAGTGCTGGTTACGTTGAAACAGGGCACAGATCTGGAGGTGAAACCCATCCTGTCTCCTGGCCTTGCTGCCAAGCAAGCCCAGATCTACCTGTTCTTCTTCCTGAGCAGATGAGCCAAGCCTCCGTGGTGCCCCCACGCATTTCCCTACCAGGCACCACCAAGCTCTGCCCAGAGGACAACTCAGTCCAGCCAGTCTGCCAGAACCTGTTCCCCACCACCAAATGTGCTCAGCTCTGGCGAACACAGCAGAGCAGAGCACGGCCACCAGGAAGAGGTGTTCCCCTTGCCTCTCCAAGGCATGGCTGTCTGCTTCAGAGTAAAGAGTCTCGATCCATGTGGTTTCTCCATGCCAGCTTGAACAATTTCTACCAACCTACCAGCCCAGGGAGGCTCTTGCCTGTACACGTGGTGGAGTCTGTGCTGCCCGCTGTGTCAGTGGGACCACCTCCAGAGCATCTGCTGACCACCAACGCTTCTCCAGCCAGAGAGGACCCACCGCTGCCCACCAGCAAGCTGGCAAGGGAAGGGGAGAGAGGGAGTGGTGTCCCAGTGCCGGAGTAGAAAACATCATTAACGAAGCGTCAGTAGCTCATCAGGGGAAAGCAAGGCTGTTCTCAATTAGCTCAGATCTAGATTAGGCAAGAGAGGTGAGTAACAGCGTGGGCTGGACCCATGTAAAGTTATTGGCTCAAACAGACTAAAAAATAAACTATAAAAAAAAAAAGAGAGAAGAAATACCATATTCAGGTCTGGTTTGTTTATTCAGAAATAGAGAAAATTAAAACATAAGTACTAGGACAAAATATGCCAGCTCTAAATTCTGCCTGAGATGATGATTTTATTAGCAAAGAATCTGGATCTCAAGTTATGTCTCAAAACAACACAAAACCAGATGCAGAGGTCAATACTCTCATGCCTAATAACAATGCTTTCAGTGACATCCTTAAGGAAGAGACGGACTCATCGGTATTGCAAGAGACTTTTCAAACATATTTGGACAGCAAAGAAGACAGCAAGATTTTGCCATTAGAACCTGCAATTTAAGTTGAGACAGAGCATAATGAAAGCTCTGTTCCAAATGCAATCCCATGACATCACTAAGACTCAACAATTAGCATCAGCTGCTTCCCAAGTAGTTTGAAAAATGGAGATAAAGTCATAACTCATTAGCTAAAGTCATCCCCTAAGAAAAATCAGCGGTATCCTGAAAGAAAAGGAGGTTTGAAGTCTCAACTTAAAGCTGTTTCCAAAGGGAATAACAGCAAAACTAGTAGGAAATAAAAAGTATGTGAAAGTCATACAACTCGAAATGTTCACGACAGAACTAAGACAAATGTCAAAAAATAAAACCCTTGCAGCAGAATCCAGTCCTGTGGACAAAACACTCTCCCCGCTACCAACCAAAGAAAAGAAATCTCGCAGGTCAGCAGGAGCAGATCCAAACTTTCCAGGTTTGGAAGAGGCTACCCACTTCCAGAGAACAATGTGGGCGTGACAGCAGTGTTGTCCACTTTGAAAGAAGATATTCAAAAAACAAAACCTAAGGATTGTCACAGAAACGGTTCGGAGATCCTGCAACAAAAACAAGGACTGGGAGCACTGGGACCAGATGGCATCTGTTATTTGTCTTAAAATCTTTTCTCGGTTGCACTCATTTGTGTGCAAAACTTGAACGTTTTTCACCCCATTGCAAAACTTCCCAAGCAGAGTGGCACAAGGGAGGTGAGAGCTAACAATGAAGAATGAAGGTTTGGACAGCAAAGTGTCTGGCTAAAGGGATGTCTCCCAACTATTTGAAAAGTTAGGATCGATCAGATGAGAGCTATGACCACTTTGGCAGACACCGGTATCTCCCATGGCAACAAAAATGGAGGCAGATGAATGAGACACTCTCCGCAGGTTGACTTCTGATTGCCCGTCAAGTGCAATGGCTCTGCATGGACGTGACATGAGCACCTCCTCCAGCTCCACTCCTATGGACGTGAGAGGCACTGCAAGTTCCATCGGTGGTATCATAGCCTGCTTTCAGCAAGCCAGATCTCCAATCCAAAGCTGCGATCTAGACATGGCTCATGTCTGGCAGAGAGTCTCCCAGGAGGACTTGTTGGCCTTGCTTACTGCTATCTGGAAAAGCTGATGAGTCTCCACCACAAAAAAATGCCACTATCAGTCCCTGCTCATTACTGGCATTTAAGATCTCATAACATTATGCCAGCATCGGAGAAGATATGAAACCTTTTGCAGTTTGGGATAGACAAATATGGTACTGTAATCGTTATACAGGCGCCCAGTGGGGGTGGGAATAGAGTCTCCAATACCATGGGGAACCCTCTCTTATCTTTGAAGAAAGCTACAAAATACACGGCATTTGGCATTTTAAAGGGTGTGTATCAGCAACGCTGATGGTAAAAAGAAGCTTCTTTAACTCTTGAAAGTCAAACAGTGAAAAAAACTATTTCAGACACTTTTTACTTACAGTCGTGTCTTATGGTCTCAGTGTGGGAAGATGAGTGACTGAGATGGTTGGATGGGATGACCACAAAATAAGCCATCGTGACCTGAGGGCAGGTGCTTGCAGCACATTTGCACCTAAACAGCAAATAATGCACAGAAAAGCAGTAAAGTCTTTGTGTTTAGGGACTCTCAGAGAAGGTACAAGGCTGATCTCAGAGGAGCGGATGGCAGAAAAGTAAAAGAAATGGAAATGGAAGGACGCGGAGGTGAAGGCTGCCCATCTGCACCCATTCAGCTCCTGGGAGCAGAGAGCCGCTTACACCCTGCATGGTCCCCTCCCTGGGTTGCTGCAGGTGCTGCTTGAGCCCACTGGTCCCCCAAAAGCTGCTGCTCTGGCAGCTCATGCTCTCCTGACTCTTGCTGACCATCGTTTCAGGGTGGCCAGAGGAAAGCACACCTGGTGTAGCCACAGGGCCGGCTCCTTTCCCTGCTAAGTCCCCCTCCTAATTGTGGGTTTGGTCTGTGGGTTTGGTTTCCTCTCTCCTCCTGGGCCCTCGGGTCTGCAGACAGGAGCTTCCAGCAGCCCCGTGCAGTGAGGAGGGTCCGGCCCCGTGAGACCCCGACCCAGATCTTGCTGCCTACGGAACCCCAGAAGTGACTGTGGGTTTCTAGAGAAAACCAAATCACTGTCAAGGCTTGGTCCCTGTCTGGTGGCCTTCTCTGAGCAACTCAAGCACACAGGTGAAGGCTGTGGTTAGTAAATATTGTGGCTTTTCCTATGGTGTCTCCAGCTTGGTGATACGGGAAAAGCTCATCTGCCTGGGGACACGGTCCAGGTCCACAGACTCACTGCTCTCCCACTTCCAACCCATGTCCTGGGGGTCTGGCTCTGACCATGCCCTCTCTAACAGGAATATAAACGCCATAGGAACCTTTTTTCACCTTAAAAAGACCCACATTTCGCCTGGGGAAGCAAAGAGAGTGCAGAAGATGCGCAATGGCCGCTGATGTGATTGCTTGACTGCCTGGAGGCAACCAGGCGGCTGATGAGCACCACTGAACGGGAGCCAGCAGCAGGGCAGTGTGGATGTTCACTTTCAGATGCACCAAATTTACAGCCATGAGCCCATAGATATGACTTGAACATCAGAGCCCTGACAACGTTGTCCCATGACCATCAAGACCATGAACCATCTTTTGGCTAAAGATCCCCTGCCGGAAAGGCGTCCAGTCTGCGTGTGACGATACTGAGGAGAATTCAACCTCTGCCCTCTGCAATTAGTTCCAGTCACGGTCAGTGTTGAAATATGCACTAGTCCACATTCGAGCAGGTCTAACTTTAACTTCCAGCCTTTGGGTCTCATTATATTAATTCCTCTGCGAAATAAAAGAGCTCCCGAGTACTTATGTCATGTTTTGATTTTGCAAGGAAGAAACTGCGTCTGTCATACCTTCCTAATACGTGAAGTAAATTCAGGCAAATTTGACAGTTAGTGGCCTTAGGAGGTACTTTCTAAGGGTTTTTTAAAGTCGGGCAAGTGTGTGGGAGGAGAGAAGCTCTGCTGGTTTCTCTCCCTTCCCATAAAATTCCTCCAGGGAGTAGTGTGGAAAAAGCTTTTGTCGGTGCCCACATCTTTATAGAGTAGATGATCCGGGAGGGGATCTGTTACTCAGACCTTCGTTATCTCAATTAAAATATTGACCCACCAGGAGACATCCCCTTGGAAAACTCCTGCGTGGAACAGGACACCCACCCCACGAGCTCCTTGTCACCAGTAATGAACTATCCCGCAGTCTCCCACCCAGCCTGAGCTCCGGCTACCAGCTCCTGCTCCTCGGTGCGTGGTCCCTTGAGCCCTGCTATCACAGGAGCACTTGCGCCCCGGGGTATCGGTGCCTGGGGATGAGCGGGGACCTCGGAGACAGCCTCTCTGCCTGCACAGCACTGGGATGCTCCCCCCTCCCTCCAGATCTGTGCATCACGGGATTTTGCAAGGGGGATTTTCCAGGATAAACAGTTGAGATGAACTCATGGAAATCTGAGGCTTGTTAACCCTTGTTAACAGCCAATGGCAGGAGCCCGGGGACTCGGAGTCCCCGCGGGGGGCAGCCTGGGTCAGGTTTTTAGGGAGAGATGCTGGACAGGAGGGGCTGCGCAGGTGACCATGGCAGTGGGGCTGGCGGGGCTGGACGTCTTGTTCTCCCGTCTCTCAGCCCAATTAACATCACCTCAGAGAATGAGGTCATCGTAACGGCCAGACAGTCTGGGAAAACACTTTCACAGCTCCAGGAGGATTTCCTTTTTCCTCTTTTCAATTGTTCCTCTGTGCTGCCTCCTCCGCTCGCCCCTCCCCATCCATGTCCTCAGGCCTCCTTTGCACTTGGGCAGAGGCAGGCGCCTGGATGCTGCGCTCGCACTGTTCCTTGGGGGAGGCAGGAGAGGCAGCCACAGCCTGCAGAAGGGCTACGTGGGTGCTGGGGGAGACCCCAGTTGCTGCAGCGTGTTCTGCTCTGCCCGTGCTGTTGCACGGCCATGGGAAGGAGGTGGCTGCAGAGCTGCTCCTGGCTGCCTCTGGTCAGCACCAACAAGCACATCCCACCCCTGGGAGTGATGAGAAGTGACAGGGACAGTAGCTCTGTCCTTATCCTCCTGTCACCTGTTTAGGACAGTGATGCCTGATCAGCGTGACAGGCGGGAGGACCCCTATACTTTGTCACCAAGAACGTGGAAGTCCTCAAAGATGGAAGTCTTCAGAGTAGATATTTATCCAAAAACATGTCTTGCACCAGCATTTGCCAGGATTGCAGTGATGGTCCCTTTGCTTCCTCACTGCATCTCTGATCTAGAGATGCAAAAGTCTGGAGATGTCCCCCAAGGTCAGTCTGTGGCTCCTTCTGAAGTTGTCCCTGCAGGGCCCCTCCAGAAATCCGGCGATGGCAGCTGCCGTTGCCCTCCAGGGCCATGCTCAGCCACCCGGCTCTCTGCACTTGGAGATGCTCCCCCTCCTCTGATGTCCCTCCCAGCCCCAGCACATGGCTGCACAGCCTTGAGCCCTCCCTGGTTCACCAGAGACTCCTTGGCAGGACCCAAGAGTTACTCTCATGTGTAACAGTGACCACCGCGTCCTCCATCACGCTGCAGGATGGGTCCCTGCCCTGTGCAGGTGATGAGAGATCCAGGGTCAACCTGCAAGGCAAATCCTTCCCAGTCTGCGGGGCCTGGGAGCTACAGTGGGGTGTGGGAAGGAGGGAGGGATGGGGCATAAGAGAGCGAATGGGTTGCACTGGCCAAGCTCTTGTGCAATACATCAGGGCTGCCCTGGGGGTCCCGAGGAAGACTCCCTCTGCCCCAGTAGACCAGCACTGGGCACTTGAAAAGGATCTGCCTGACCCCCGTCCCCCCGTAATGCCGTTACCATAAAGACACAGGGATGTGCTTCATTTGCCCAGATGTCAGGTCCCACCAGCAGAGCACTCAAGGCTGCTCCAAGGGAGATACACCCAGCCGTGGAGGATCCCGCAAGGCAGGTCCCGGGCAGGGCTGGCAGCACCTGCACGGGGGTCCCTGTCTGTGCTGAGATGGACCCCGTTCCCCTCCCAAACCCCACTGCTGAGCCCAGCCACCGCCCGCAGGAGCCCCGCAGCCAACCTTGGCGGTTTGAACCCATCTGTGACCAGGGGTGCAGGGCTCAGGGACCACACTGGGTGCTGGGTTCAGCTATATCACCTACAGTTTTCCTAAAACGTTTGTGCACATCGCTGTCTCGCCCCTTTTATCACAACCCAGCACAACCTGAGTATTTAGCAGCTGTCTCCACATCACTTTGCTCCTGATTTCCTTGCTTACAAACTCATTCAACACGTACAGCCATCAGCTTTGTGGGGAAGCAGCTGGTGTTTTGGGGGCACAAACAGCAGTTTGGTAAGGGACTGGCTCAGCGAATTTAACTGTACCAAAATAGGGATCACTGGTTCACCATCCCCAGTGCTCCCCATCACCCATCGCCCCTGCCAGCCACCCAGCTCATCACGCTGCCGACCTACGTCCACCCCACTGCTCGTGGGCATCCAAAGGCCTTGCACTGAAGGGCAATAGGACCGTGTGGGCAGCAGCTATCGCTGAACCACATGGCATTCATTCAGCAGCATCGCTCTCCCAGCTGCTGGTGGTTTGTCTTGTACATCTCATCCTAAACTCCTTGGCCCCGCATCCCCAGAATCCTGCTCCCTGACCTCCTCGGGTGCTGCACGGTCACTGTGGTACTTGAGGACTCAAGAAAATGAAGAAGTGGGGCACAACACAGGACCCACACTGCATGGAGTGGCAGGTCTGGGGCACGCCAAGGACAGCGTTTGGAGAGCTCATGTGTCTGTGGCTCTCTGAGGGTGCTTTGGGGCACCTCTTCATTCCGATATTGAAGAGGAACATCCAGCGTGGCCAAGACACCGAGTAAGAGGGATCCTCCGGACTTGGTGTGCTGGCAGTCACCCACAGGCAGAGATGGTCCTGACACTCCTGGGCCAGGCTGGACTCAGAGGGGAGACGTGCCTGCAGAACAGACCATGTCCCACCGCCACCTTCTCACGCTCTGCAAAAAATCCAGGGAAAGAACTACAAATTCACTTTTCCAAAGGAGCTGACAGACTTTTCCATGGTGACACCATGGCCTTGGGCTATTGCACTCACAAGTCACTGCCATCTTATCCTCTCTGCACCTCAATGTTTATTCCCATCAGTGTCCACCATCTCTCCTCACCTTGGAAAGTGCTCCCATATGCAGCATCACTCTCCCCTCGAACTCGCCGCCTGCCCTCTGCTCAGACCAAGCATTCCAGCGAGAGTTTGCCAGGCTGCCGTTAGACATGACCTCAGGCCAGTGTGCAACATGCTCCAGAGGTGCCTGTTTTCCTCTGGGGGGAATCCACAGCACAGCTCAGATACAGGGATACACAAACCCATCTGATATGTTCAAAGAATTACTGAGCATCTGCAAGGAGAGGGAAAGAAAAACAAACACGCGGATGAAAGGATTCCTGGAACATGACAAAGAGGAAAGGAAAGGAGACAGGGATGAATAAGGCCACCCAGACAGGTCCCAGGCTTTTCTGGGAGCCCACCATCCCCTTGAGGAGAGAGGTCCCTCAGCACCTGCTTGGTGGCCAGACTGTCACCATCTGCCCGTCCCCTCTGTTCCTCCTCTCTGAAACATGCAGTCAGACAAGCCATTTGATGCAACTTCACCAGTAAAGAACCCTTTTCTGCAAAGCAGGGACATTGTGCCTTAACTCCCTGACCTCTGCCCCGACCACTTGGAGCAACTAATGGTTCTGCAGCTATTAAATGTGCCTCATATCTCATCCTGTCCCTCTTACATCCTCCCCAAGGAGCTCTTCTTTGCTTTCTTCACATGAAACGTGCAGCCCAAGACAGACTTTTCTTACTGTCCTTGGCAGTCCACACATCCATCCGTCTTCCAGAGCTCGCTCCATTGACATTCGGAAGTCTCCCAGATATTGTTCCACAGTTCCTTTTTCCTGCCCAATATCAAGCACATGGTTTCATCCATTTAAAAAAAAAATAAAATAAAAATTAGGGCAACCTATTGTCTTCCAGAATAACCAGAGGAGCCACAGCTCTAGCTGTACCTAGGGAGACCACTGGAGGAGGATGCTGAGAGCAGTTTACGTCTCTCAGGAGATGCTCAGGACTGGTCTACAAACCCCACGCTGCAGTGCTGAGGTCCCAGGCAGGGATGACCCTTCAGTTCCTGTGCTGTTGAAACCCCCGTGGTCCCCAGCAAGGACCAGGGATGAGGCTGCAGATCTCTAGGAAAGACAGCTTCAGCAGCTTGAAGTCCACTCTGCCCCGGTGGACCTCCCATCTGCATCTCTGCTTTTCTCCACAACCCCCAAATGCTGATGAGGCAGGGATGGGTCTACTTGGTGTCACCTACTCTCAGGTGTCCTGGGATTTGGAGTCACTGCACCGCTTTGAAGCTCAGAGCCGCTCTTCGCTGCTGTGAGGATCAGGCTCACGGTGAGAGAGGATGGGCTTACAAAAAGGAGGGATGAGGGAGGATTGCGCCCTTGGTCCCGGCGTGCAGGCAGCAGTGCTGCAGCTGGTCACTGGCCATGGGGACAGAAACAAGTCCACGCTGCCCATAGTCAGTGCTGCCTTCGTGGAGAGAAGCAGCGCCCAGGCACAGCTTGCTCACCTGCAACGCACAGACCTCTGCTGCTTTGAGGACACTTCTACAGCACTGTCGGTGTCTTCACAACCAGCTGCGGCTGCATGGGACAGTCCTGCTCCTGCTGTGCT
The DNA here is from genome assembly GCF_964199755.1 of Larus michahellis. Lineage (NCBI taxonomy): Eukaryota > Metazoa > Chordata > Aves > Charadriiformes > Laridae > Larus > Larus michahellis. The sequence continues at coordinate 12,302,616 of NC_133902.1, forward strand.
GAGCCGAACCACGGAGCTGACCCAGCAGGAGGCTGTTTGCCATCAGGACTGGTTCCGCCCTGCACTGCGCCATTGGATGAGGGGGTGCAGGTGGATGGGGAGCAGTGGGGAAACAGAGGTCTCCAGCAAGGGAGGGAGACAGACCCTTTTAGTGGCTTTAGCCTTTGCATAGACTTTGCTGGCTCATAAAACAAATCAGGATGGGATTAAGAGAGCTTTCAGTTTGGGACCAGTGCGAGCTGAGAGATCCCATGGGAGACTGACTCAGGACATCACAGCATCAGCACGGTGGAGGAAGAAAGCAGGGAAGGGACCAGCACCAGTGGGGCATCACTTGTTCCCCAGGAGCCAGAGGCTCTGGGGCACATGGGGAGGTCAGTGGCACATTGGCAGCTCTCCACTGCCACATGTGCAACCCCAGGGCCAACACCAAGGCCAGGTCCAGGTCCAGGTCCAGGTCCAGGTCCAATTACTGCTCAATGCACAGCTGGACAGCAGGAGCCACTCAAAAAGGGGCACAAGGCAGAACATGCCCTCAGGGGGTGGCTGACACAGGGACAGGAGGAGGATCCTGGCAGGGAACCTGTCCCCACTACCTCTTGCCCACGTGTCCTCTCTACAGAGACCTCTCAGGCGCTCCTGTCCTTACCTGCTCCCTCCCCACAGGACCCAGCCCCTGCCCCTTGTCTGTCTCCCATCATGACCATCTCCCCTATACATCGGTCCAGCAGTGAGCTGGTCCCAGGGGATGCTGTGTGGCTGCACAGACTTTTTGCAGCTGTTTTGGTGGGTACTCTTTGACTCCATGAAGGTGAGACCTTCTGGGATCCTCCTCCAGCAGGGACGGGGAGGAATCATGGCTTGATGTGGTGTGCAATGGCAGTATCAGCCGGTGCCAGCACAAGGCACTCTGAGCATACCAGTTTATGGGGACAGCACTGGGAGAAAGCAGGGCACGGCCGACACAAGACATGGATGGAAGCTCAGCGGCTCTTTCTCGGCTGCACAAACATTACTGCTCCTAGGTCCCAAGCTTAGCTGTCGAGTCACCGAGCGCCAGGACCATTAATAGTGCAGTGACAGTGTTTAAACTGGAGCTGCCATCGCCGCAGACACAATAACTCCTCGTGCCCGAGGAACTGATTAGCAATGGCCCCGTGCTGCATTTTCCATCACCCTCTGCGGGGCAAGGGACGGATGGGGCTGGAGAGAAAAGGGTGCAAAGCGGACCTCTGGGGCTATGGTGCACCCTGCCATCACCAGGTCCTGCCCTGTAGCTCTGCCCCGTGCCCTCTCCCTCCTGTCCGGCCACTGGAGCCCCTTCTGCAGAGCTTCAGGGCTGCACTGTGACTTATTGTCGAGTGTTTACTGTCATTGCCGAGGAGACATTAGTTCAGATTATGTCAAAACAAAGTTATTCCAAGCTCAATCCTAGAGAAAAATATTATTGTAAGCAGGGATTGGCGAGGGGCGGTGTGTCCACCGCCAGCAATCCGAAAGCCCAGGGGGTGGGGGGGAGATAGGATCTTTGTTTTCAAGCCAGGCTCCCAGCCAAGAGCGGCCAAAGCCGAGGTAGAAGGGAGATTTTGTGAGGCAGCCAGAAATTCAGGTCAAAGCTTCGTCTCCTCCAGAAAAAAAAAAAAAAATCTTTTAAACTGTAAAGAGAAAGTCATGTTCCAGCCCCAGCTTTGGCCAGAGAGCATATGTGCCATATTGTCCAGGAATTGAATGTAAGGAATCCAGATATGCCATGTTATCCAAGAATCACATGTAGGAAATCCAGGAGTGACTTGTTATCTAGGAATCACATGCTGGGAAGCCAGACACAGCCTGTTAGACAGGGATTGTATGCAAGGAATCCAGATGTGGCACATCAGATGGGGGCTGGATGCAAGGAATCCAGATGTGCTGCGTTACCGCGGAGCTGCAGGGAGGGATGAGAAACAGGCAAACACGTGCAGGCTGCACCTAGCCTGAAAGTGCAGGTACCCAGCTGGCTCCAGCCTTAGCTCAGAAACAGATGAAAAGTAAAAAGCAACCTCAAAACCAGCAGCTGAGAGCAGGGCCGGGCCAGGCCAGGCACCAACTAGCAGGGTGGGGGATGCGGTGGCCAGCCTGCAGCAGGGCAAAGAGGAACTGGATGGGGGTGGAGGCAGCTCTGTGGGTTCAGAGACCGGCCCTGGAGATGGGGGTCAGCAGGGAGAGGTGATGGTCCTTCTCACCAGTACTGGACAATGGCCCCAGCACCGCCAAAAGAGGTCCAGGAACAAGAGGGGCCTCGAGAGCAGCTGGTGGAGGGCAGAAGATGCACCAAGGAGGAGAGGAGACCATGCGAGGGTATAAATGAGCCTGAAGAGGTGCAAATAAGGACAGCAAAATGCAGGCAAAGTCTCAGGAGAAATTCCCAGACAGTGAGATAGAGCGGGCAATGGACACCTCTCCGCAGGGCTGGAAGGGGATGGATGGGAGCCGTGGAGCTGGCTCCCCGGGGAGGGCAAAGGACGGAGCCGAGAGCCGCCTGGCTGGGCAGGGCGCCCGGCGGCGGGAGCCACCTGGCCCGAGCCCCAGGGAGCTGCGCGGGGACATCTCAGCGGGGTGGTCGCTGAGACCACCCCGGGTCCCGTCCCAGCCGGAGCAGCAGGTCAGGGGTAGCACAGACCGCTCAGCCGGGGACACGGGCACCACAGGAGGCTGTATGGTATGGATGCTACCACCACCCCGGCAGCCCTTTCACGACCCTGGGCAGCGCTGAGGAAAAGGTCTTCCCCAACACACATCCCCTGGGACCACCACCCGGCTCAGCTGGGGAGACACCTCTGCAGAGTTACAGTCCCACTCCCAGCCTTTCCCATGCCTCCTGGACATCTTCCCAGGAGTTGGGTAGAGCTTCAAAGCCACTGGTACCATCCCCTAGCAGTCAAGGTTTGTCTGGTCCCATCCCTGAGGGAGACTGGGAATGGGTCCCGTCACTCTGGTGCTGGGGCGATTTGGTACCAGCCAATGATTCAGTGCTGTGAGCTCCCCCTAAGAGTGCCCTACAGGGCTCAGGTGCGCTGCTCTGACCACATCCCCTGCCCTTCAGGGTGTGGTCTCTCATCTGCTTCTTCTCTCAGCATCTATTTTCGTCGGTCCCTCCCGCCCGTTGAACAAGTGCCACAGAAATAAAGCACTGGGCAGCTCTGGGGACTGGCCAAAGCACGAGCTGTGCAAATGGCACCAGGCAAAATGCCCGGTATTATTCTGGCACTGAAACAGGCTCTTTAGAGGCTGGCCAGAGCCCTCCCCTTCCACAGAGCTCCTGGAGGAAGGGGCACCCGCAAGGTGGAGGTAAATCGTGCCCCAGCCACGGCGATGCACAGAATCAGCAGATCACAGAATCACAGAATGGCAGGGGTTGGAAGGGACCTCTGGAGATCATCTGGTCCAATCCCCCTGCCACAGCAGGGTCACCCAGAGCAAGTGGCACAGGAACGCCTCCAGGCGGGTTTGGAATGTCTCCACAGACGGAGACTCCACCACCTCTCGGGGCAGCCTGTGCCAGGGCTCTGCCACTCTCATGGGAAAGAAGTTCCTCCTCATGTTGAGATGGAATTTCCTGTGTTCCAGTTTGTGCCTGCTGTCCCTTCTCCTGTCCACAGGCATCACTGAAAAGAGTCTGGCCCCATCCTCCTGACACCCACCCTTTAGCTATTGCTGAGCATCGATGAGATCCTTCTCGTCTGCTCCTCTCCAGCTGAACAGCCCCAGGGCTCTCAGCCTTTCCTCAGCACGCAGATGCTCCAGGCCCTTGACCATCTTCGTAGCTTCTGCTGCACCCTCTCCAGCAGTTCCCCATCTTTCTTGAACCAGGGAGCCCAGAACTGGACACAGTGCTCCAGCTGTGGCCTCCCCAGGACAGAGCAGAGGGGGAGGATGACCTCCCTCCACCTGCTGGCCACACTGCTCTTGGTGTCCCCCAGGATGCCATTGGCCTTCTTGGCCACAAGGGCACATTGCTGGCTCATGGTCATCCTGTTGTCGACCAGGACTCCCAGGTCCCTTTCCACGGAGCTGCTCTCCAGCAGGTCAGCCCCAACCTGTCCTGGTGCGGGGGGTTATTCCTCCCCAGCTGCAGCACCCTACACTTGCCCTTGTTGAATTTCATGAGGTTCCTCTCTGCCCAGCTCTCCAGCCAGTCCAGGTCTCCCTGGATGGCAGCACAGCCTTCTGGTGTGTCAGCCACCCCCCCCAGCTTTGTGTCATTGGCAAACCAGCTGAGGGTGCACTCTGTCCCCTCATCCAGGTCTTGATGAATATATTGAACAAGACCAGACCCAGTGCTGACCCCTGGGGGTCCAGGCCTCCAACAGGACTCCGTGCCACTGATCACAACCCTCTGAGCTCTGCCATTCAGCCATTTCTCCATCCACCTCACTGTCCACTCATCTAACCCACACTTCCTAAGCTTACCTATGAGGATGTTATGTCCTCCCTCGCTTTTTGAGGTCGGGCTGTTGGAGGGAGCAGGCAGGGGTGGGACAACAAGGATGCCCGCAGGCAGATGGGCAAAACAGCAGCAAGCATCTGAGCACATCGGTGGTTGTTCCGGAAAAAGAGCTGCACCCAGTGCCTGACCCTGCCCATGCCATCCTCTGGGTACCTCTGCTGGGTGATGATGAGCAGATTGGAGACCATTTCACAGACTAAGCGAGTTCCTTTTGCAGACACACAGTAAGTGTCAACACCACCAGCTGTACTCATGTCCTCAGCACTGTCTGATGCTTGTCTGTATTATCACATTTGGTGACTTATATCTCTATCCCATAGCATCTGCCATTCCTCTGCACTGTCTTGTCTGTCTCCTACATAATTTCTGATGTCCACCACCATGCTGGTTTCATGGTCTTCTCTGGGTGGCCTGTGGCCCAAGCAGCTCTTTGCTGCTGGACCTGATCCCAGACCCACTCTCCTGCAGGGACTCTGACCCTTTGCTTAGCTGGATACCTCCTGCCAAAGGGTAAAGACCTTTTCCCCCCATTAAAACTGCTCTGTCCCCTCTCGGCAGCCTCTCCTCACCAGGGAGGAAGGAGACACGAGTAGGCGCTTGCTCCTGCTGTGGGAATCTCTTCCATGCATGGTCTTGCTGGTCCTGTTGGACAGCCTGGAGTGGCTCTCAGTGATGTGACAGTGCTGTGGTATGTGAGCAGACACCATGCCTCCCTCTCCTCTGCAGCTTGTGGCCTTGTGCTACCTGGCCGAGGCATTCCCATCCTCTTCCAGTTCCCAGCTCAGGTACCAGAACTGGCACCCTTTAGCTCATGCACCCGGACTGCCTTGCATGTCAACCTTGACAGCAGAGAGGTGACAACCTGAGTCCCACCCTCTCATGGACCTGGGTCACAGTAGGTGCCCTTCCAGCCCTGGAAGCTGCAACATGGTCCCAGATCCTCCAGTTCAACCACAACACTGTCTTCATGTCTTCCACCCCGGTGCTGCCTGGAGCCCTGAGGCTGATCAGAAACCTTCCTTTAAGAAGCAGCTGTGCACACCATGAGCCCACCAGCTGGTTCCCCACAAGGGCCATGAAGGAACAGGGTGAACACCATGATTTGATCCTCGTCAGCAAAGGTTACCTGGAGAATTTCTCCTACAAGCTGGCCCAAAGCCTGGCTTGCAGGAAGACATTGTGCTGCCGTGCCAAAGTTCCAGGCAACTGTGAATCCTTCCAACATCCAAAAATCTCCTCTGGTGCCTGGTGACCCTCGAGGAGTGGGAAACTGCAGCTTGTTTCAAGCCTGAATTTGTCTAAATTAGGTTTCCAGCCAGTGGACTGTAGCATGCTTTTGTCAACACTCCCAAAAGCCTCCCCACCAGGAAACATCTTTATGTGCAATTACCTATAAAAATGCTCACGTCACCTCCCAGGCTTCTCTGAGCAAGCGGGATAAACCAAGCCTCGCATTCTGCAGTTCATTTCCCAGCCCATGGGACCAGGGGTCCATGACAAGTGGACACCACGTCTGGTTGCACATCCCCCTCCCTGGGCCATCATGCCCGGGCTCCTGGCAGGTCTCCAAGCCCTCAGTATTGTCCTGTCTTTCCAAGACTTGTTCAATGTCAATGTCAGCATTTCAGGGGCTCTTCCGGCAGCTCGTTCCCAGCTTAAGGGTGTAAGTTAACTAGGTCTGTTGGTCCGCAGTTGCACAGCCTTCTCCTTTACAGATGTTAATTTTTTAAACCCTCCCCCGCCAGAATTGAATGTGTCTCTATGCTTCAACCCAAGCACAGGCTGGAGTCATCTATTGAATACTTATGGTTTTGCTTGTTACAATTAGACTCCATTTGTTTCATGCAGGGCTGGACTTGGTGGTTGGCTTGATTTGGTCATCCTAAATGTATATTTTCAAAGGCTTCTCACTGCCATTAGCCAGCGACAGCTCATTGATTTCTTTGGCTTCCCTTCTACCACCAGCAGTTCTTTACATTGCTGCAGCCTTCCCTTTTCCCCCATCCTCCCTGGGGTGCTCCACCTTCTCCAGCCCATGGAGGCTGGTTTTTGACACGTCCCAGGCTCTCGTCAGGACGCCTTCTCCGTGAAGGAGGAGATGTCTCCTTCCTGCTCTGCACAAGAGATGGCAGGATGGATGGGAGCATCCCGTGGACCACAGGGACTCTGCCTGAAATGCTAACCCTGGGTATTTCATCATCACATGTACAACCTTCTCCTGTGTCTGTCCACAGCCAACTTGCCAGAGCTCTTCCCAAAGTGGATGGAGCAGCCCAGTCACAATTGCTGGGTCTAGGGGCAGACCCTTTCCAAGGTCTTCACCAGCTGCCGTCATCCCACAGTCCCAGGAGATGTCACCAAGGTCTCTTTTCTCCTCTGATGGACGCTCTGCTCCACACCACCAGCTTTCCCATCATCTGACTCTGCCTGCTCAGCATGTCACCCTTCCAAAATGCACGGCTGAAGCAGAAGGAGAATGAGGAGAGGGAATGCTGCCCTCTCCAAGGCAGTGAAACAGAGTAAGCACTTCGGCCTTCATTCAGCTTCCATCCCTCTACCCCAGATGCCAGCCAGGCTCCCGCCTGGTTACCACCTGCTGCATCACTCAGGGTAGAGTGGTCCTCCCCCTCCGGCTGCGGGCCACCACGCTCACACGTCCAAACCGCCTCTGACAGCTTCTTCCCTGGGAGAATTATTTTGGTCTATGAAATCATGGGGTTTGGGGCACTGTTGGGATGTCCTTGAACGAGTCCCAGTTTTTGCTAACACCTCCCACTCTAAATTTACAGTCCCAGCCTGTCACGCCAACGATTGTTTCGCATTTTAGCAAATTGACCTTTCAAATGTCCAAATAAACACTCTGTTCATTGATGTCCAAGGCAAGCGCAGCCACGCCGCTCTCCGGTGCCTACAGATCCCCCACGAGCCCAGCAATTAGCCTGTCGTTAGCAGAGCAGAGCCCGCTTGCTCGTTGCCCTGACAGTGTCCAGAGCTTTCCGTAACGACTGACCCTTATCTGTGATTTTTAGAAACTCTCAAGCAGTTACACTGCTGGCTGCACAAGACATCCGTTAAGCCTCTACCAGGCATCTCCAGGGAAAGAGCTCTTTCCCTCCGCAAGCCTTTCCTCTAGGCTGCAATCGCGTTTCCCCTAAACGACCTCGTCTCTAATTAAAGAAGCTCGGCTCTCTGCGGGGCTGCACGCGGGTGCCAGAGCTGTCGGTGACGGCGTCTGTTCCTCTCCTGCCCCTGAGTGGAGCCAGCGCATCTCCCCGCAGCCACTGCCTGCCCGGGGTCACGGTGCTCGTCGAGCCTTTTTATCAGCTGTTCCAGTGCTTGAACAACCCCTCCTGGCAGCAGCGCTTCATTCATTCCTCATCCCGTTCTTCCCTCCCTGGGAGGCAGTAAAATACTTTACCTTTGGGGCTTTTTTTTTTTTTTCCCATTATTCGCCACGGACAGCTCTGCAAACACCCTGAGCTCGGACTAGTCCTTTGCCACGTTTCTGGCAGCCCCGAGGACCGAGTCCCTCCCAGCCGCCTTCGTTCCTAAGAGCCGGTTTGTTTGCCGTAACTCGCACTATTTCTGGCTATAGTTTCGCTAGACTGACTGCTGCCACTATATTTGTATGGAGTGTTGGGCAATAGCACGAGGAGACTTCATGTTGCTAAAACCAGCTATTTTTGGGACACGTGCGTAGCGATGCTGGGGATGAGGTCAGCCATCCAGCCACGCGCACACGCCGACCTCCTGGAGAGTCCTCCACCCCGTCCCACCTCGTGGGACATGCTCTGACACCCAGGTGCTCCGAACCTGTGCCAAAGGGCTCCTCTCATCAGCACAGGTCACTCACAGTGGGGACCATCCAGCAGCAGCCGACCTGGGCTCCTGTGCCCACCAGGCTCCCCTCACCATACATACAGTCCACAACAAGCTCCCGGGACCTCCTTGATCTCCCAGGTGGTGGGATCATTTGCAGGAGAATGGTTGGTAAGGTTTGGATGCCAAGTTTATGAGGTCTCCACATGCGGTTGGGTACGGGGCACACTTTGCTAGGCACTGGAGATGATGTCGCTTGCTCCTCACACTAAGAACCGCTGCTCCAGGACGTGCCTGTCCAGTGCTGCTTGCTGTCTCTCACCCCCGTGTTACCCAACAGCACATGAGACTGGTCCATCAGCTGAGGTGTGTGTGAACCTGGCTCCAAGCATGTTGCAAGGACCATTCCCTCTCAAGGCACCTCTAGTGGCATCCGGCCATAGCATCCCTTGGATCTCCTTCCCACCCAGGCAGAAGGGATGGGAAAGGCCATTGGGTCTCCTCCAGCAGAGTCCTTGTCCCATGGGACAGACCCTTCACCTTGAAGATCTGCATCGTGTCATGCTGTCAGACTCGGGACCCTGGGAGGAAGACCCAGGTCCAGATGACAAGATGGCAAGAGCTGTCCAGGCTGCTGCTGGCAGTAGACAAAGGTGTCCAGGGGGTCTCATCGGTCCCGATGGACACCAGTACCCATGTGAACTCCCCATGGGTGTGGAGCAGCTCTGCTCCCGGTGTCCATGGCAAATCCAACGTGGAGCAGCCCCTGGACCACCACGTGGGGTTTCAGAGGCGCCGTCAGCGGCAGCGCAGGCGTCGGTGACTCATGGAGTGAGAACAGGCAGTTCTGCGGGACCGGGGAGCCCAGGGAGACAACAACAGTCTGAGATTTATTCCACAAAGCAGCCTGAAAACAAACCCGAGGAATGTTTATTATTTTTCCTATGTGGCAGGGAAATAAAGCATGATTGTCTCTCGCCTGGAAATGCTGGCATCTCCACACACGGCTCCTCCGCTGAGATAGCGTCCGCAGCTGGACACTCCCAGCCCTGAGTCAGGGCTGCCTCTCCGTGGTCCACACCGCAGAGGAATGGAGATTTATGGAGTGATTGAATCCCTGGGACAGAGCCCACTGGGAAAGGTCATCCCGAGCCGCAGGAGCACCTGCCATGGACACGGCTGCTTGGGTTTTCTTTCCCTCCGGCACAGCCCCAGGCTGGGAGTGATGGATGTGCCTCCAGGAGGGATGCCATCACCCTCCCAGAGCTGTTTCCCCACTGACTGGGGGAATGCGTTTGTGCCACGATGGGGTTGGGGACCTGCTGAGGGGCTGCTGCATCGGGATGCTTGTGTTGAGTCCACAACTTGCACGCCGGCTGCACCCTCCCTCGGCATCCTCCCAGCCCACAGCCCCACTCCCTCCCCTCCCCGGCCCCCCACGCCCCTCCTGGCTCCAGCAACGGCCAAGCAAGGTAACACTTGGGACATCGTTGGTCAAACAGCACCCAGCCCAGCCTAGGTCCTCTGCAACGAGCAGCCAGCAGTGCTGGAGTCACTGGGCGAGATGTTAGAGACTATGCAGACTAGGGCATATCCAGCACTAGTGCCCAGACACCCCACAGACAGCACAGATTGCCCCCAAAACCCAGCTGGTCTCACCCTACGGCACATCCCACCCAGGTGCTCTGTTTTGCTCTGCTAACACACCAAGAGAGGCAGACCTTTGCATCCCATCCTGGGGTGCCATTCCCCAAAGATGCACCCTCCCTTTCCCGGGATCAGGAATAGCTGCGCTGAGACTGTGAGAAGGGATTTGGGAAGGGCAGGAGTTGGCAGCACTCGGATTAGCAGCTCATCAAGATGCTAAGGCATCTATGTTCAGCCTCACTGGGTACCCAGGCTGGAAAAACAAAGGACAGACTGCTCCAAAGGGTGGATTGAAGCCACTAAAAGTTGATGTCAGGAAGATGAGGAATGGATTGGAGTCATGAAACTCCCAGGTGAGGAGACAGAGGGCCATCAGCAGCACCGCCGACGCACGATTCCCGAAGGTGCAAGAGGATGGAGAGAGGAAAGACAGGCAGGCATCGAATGCCCGCACACACCCACTGCAGCCACCCCCAGACCGTGTTTTCCACAGGCCGCCATCCCCTCCGCAAGCCAGCCTGCAAGCCAGGCTCCCGCTGGCCTTCTCTGCGATGTGGTCTTGCAAGTTTTTCCAGCTTTGACCTCAGTTCTGCGGCAGTACACACAGGCTCCGCAGGCTTGGGAGGGCTGGAGCCCGTCCCGCTCCCTGCCCTGTCTCGCAGGGCCCAGCCCTTTACAAATCAAGAATGTTTATTTAAAATTATTTATAAAAAAAAAAAAAAAATCCTCACGTAGATCTAGGGAAGCCCTGAGACAACAAACGAACATGAGTGTGATACTGAGCTTCAAAAGGGCAGGCAGAACCGGTCTGTGCCTCATAAAGTAATGAGTGAGTATTAGGAAAAGATCCTTAAATACCACAGATAAAAAAAGCAAAAGCATCTGGCACGGACCGTTTGCAAAGAACATCTCTTGCCTGAGAAACTTAATTGTTTTGTCAGGAAGAATCACGGGACGAGGCCAATTAGAGCTGGATTTTGGTTCAGTGCCTGGTCTGATGGCCCCGAAGATTATCACCCACACGCATCTCAGTGTCCCAAGCAGTGTCACACCAGCCCTGGCCCGGCGTGCGCAACCATGCCTGGGAACTGCCGGGGGGCACAGAGATGTGTCCTGGTTTACGTGGCCACCAGCCGCCCTAGGAGAGGGTGCAGGGTCTGCTCCTCAGCCCTGGGGACACCAGGACAGGAGGGCCTGGACAGCTATTGCACAGGGAGACACCAGAGGAGCAAAGCAAAGCCCTCAAACTCCGGGATCCCGCAGCTGGTCCATGGGGGACATCTTCTGAAGGGTCTGGGAAACCGAACTGCAGCGAGTGGCCCTGAGAGCTGGAGAGGAGGGTGAGGACAGACGAGTTTGCACTGTGACGGGGCAGCAGGACTGTCCCTGGGCTGCAGGCTCATGCTCAGAGGCACCACGTCCAGGAGCAGCTCATCACAAACAGCTCTGGTACCTGGGAGAGGACACGCAGCTCCATCAGCAGAGTGACGCTCTCAGGTCAGGACCATCCTGCCGTCGGGTCGGGTACTGGAGCCAGGAATTGGGTCAAATCCCAGACAACGATCGGATGAGGGCTCAGTAACGAGGTCAGGATCCCGGGGCACACTCAGGGAGCATCCCCCACCCTGCGTCTCCTCCACCCCTTTTCTGCAAACCTCCTCCGTGGTTTGTCCCTTCTTTGACAGCCCCCGCTGGTGCCACCTCTCAGTGCCTTCAGCCCCCCAGGAATGACTGGGGAAATGTCTCCGTCCGCTATCAGTAAATAAATGAGTAACTGAGGTTGGGAGGGTCGTGTGGAGGCATCCAGCCCCGCTCCCCCCAGCACAGCAGGTCCAATGTGATGAGGTTGGCTGGGGTTGGCTGGCAGTCAAGTCCTGAACATCTCCAAGAGCAGACATCCCACCACCTCTCTGGGCCCTCCTTCCCGTGTTTCACCACCTCATGGTGGGGAAAAAAATTTCCATCGGGAAAAATTCTAATGACAATTCCCCATGTTGCAACTAGTATCCACCACCTCCGGTTCTCCTGCTGCACCCCAGCAAGGCGAGGCTACCACGCCATGTGGGTCAGGGAACGGTGCAGCCCCCGGTGCCCCTTCCCTGCTGCTCCCCTCCTCCTCCTTACCCCCATGGTTCTGCTACATCGCCCTGGACAGCCTCCCAGCCAAAATGGACCCGTGCCCTGCCGAGGGGACGGGTGGCTGGTGGGAGCACTTGCCCTCATGGTGGGTCCTGGTTTGCAGGTGCTGTGCATCCCGGCGGCCCTTGCCCTGCCCGCACCGCAGGGGCTCCGGGCTCAGTGCCGAGGGGAGCACGGAGGTCTGCGAGGGCAGCACGGGAAGTGGAAAAGAGCAGAGACAGGGAAAGCTTTGGAACAGCCCTTGCAAACGGAGGAGACATCCATTCACAGCAGACAGCGGCCCAAAGCATGAGTGAAACCAGACCCTGGCGGAGAGATAACAGAATAATTACAGTGAAACTGGAATTCAAATCATGGCTTGCTCGCTCTCAGCCCGGGACAAAATTGTTCTCAGACAAAATAACAAAAGCCCCACCACACACACACGGCCCCGGGCACCGGCCGCTGCCGGGCGGGCACTGGCCCAGCGAGCTGGCCCTCGGCAGCAGCTGGGGCAGGGGTTGTGCCCACAGTCAGATGGGGCTGGTGGCACTCAGGGATGCTCCGTGGGGATCTGTATGGTATGTGAGCTCTGTGGAGCACTGCCAGACCGGGGGCCGGGTAAGCACCCCCACCACCACCCTGGGGGCTAAGCCCACTGGCCCCCACAGGGTGGGAAAAGAGGGGTCTGAAACGCCATGGGGTCAGCACCAGCCCTAATCCCCCACCGTGCTTTGGAGGCACAGACATGGGGGGGAAGGCAGGCAAGGCAGAGCCGGGCAGGGGCCTGCGGGAGCCCGGGGAAGGGGGAAACGCTTTCCCAGCATTGCCCCTCACAGGAGGGCTGCAAAGGGTGCCCAGGACCTCAGTTATTTAATTAAAGGCTGGGATTTTTTTTTTTTTTTTTCTTTTGCAAAACCGTCTGCAGTCACGGGGTCTTAGCCCTGGCCAGACACATCCCTGGTGTTTCACAGTTATGGCCATGGCAGGGCAGGGGTGGGTGACCCAAGGCAATTCCTTCTTCCAGGCTGCGTCCCCATAACTGCGAAAATCGCTGCTCCTCCTTCTACACAAGCAGGATGCTGAGGACAAAGCAGGGGAGAGCCAGGGGAGACCCCGCTGTCAGCAGGGAGCCAGTGGCTGGGGGCTGGTGGGGTGGGAGCTGGAGGCACATGGAGGAGAGACCCTGTCCTCCACCTCGACCTCAGCCTCACCCAGGGACGCAGCCCTGAGCTCGAGCCTGTCTCGAGTTGCCTCGAGCCAGGATGGAGGTCTGACAGGGCCATGGGGACACAGGCTGCTCCCACCCAAAGCCCAGTCAGAGAGCACAAAATACCAGCAAGCCTGGTGGCCGCCAGGTCTCCAGGGCTTGCTCCCCACCACAGCGCCGCTGCCGTGTCCCATCACTAACCCACTCCCCCACCAATATCCGTCACCCTTGCAGAGGGCAATCGGGGACAGCCAACCCGCTCGCTGACTGCTCTGAGAGGAGCAGAGCGTCTGCTGTGGATGCATTGCCCTGAGCTCTATGTCACTGGCGTTTTTGGGGTCTCACGACACCACCGGGGGCCATGCCTCCGTGCCCACCAGCCCCGCGGCACAGCACCCACGTAGCAAAGGTCCTGGAGCAACGTACGCCCTTGCACAGCCTGTCCCCCCAATCCCAGCAGTGACAGACCCCTGCAGAGAGCTGCACATCGGTGGTGGGCTTCCCTGCCTGGGCGGATTTCTGGGCTGGGAAGCACCCGTTTCCCCAGCCTGGGAACAGGGCAGCCAGGGGGCTGCCAATTTGGGATGATGGGGTGTAAATCTGGGACATCGGATCCCTGGCGCTCTCACCATGGGACAGAAAACATAAAGCTAGTCCCTGGGAAAATACATGGAGGAGGATCCCAGGGGTGGTGGGAGGCTGCCCCTTCTCTGCCCACCAGCCGCTGGAAGGGGACGGGCAGCTCCACGGGGCACTGCCGGCCCCAGACAGCCACGAGCTCCCCTCTCTCCGCTCGGTGCAGAAGCATCATCCCAGGATGTGCTTGTCAGGAGGAGGAGAGCAGACCATAAATCACTCCAGCTGTGATGGGAGCTGGATCCGGGCCATGACCGTGGCAGCCCCTTCTGCTCCCCGTGCCAAAGGGAACAAGCAGGGCACGGGGGTGCTGGCTGCGTGGCTGCGAGACGCAATCCGTCTGCAATGCTGCTTGTCCAGCCAGGGGGCTGGGCAGCTGCGGCATGTATTTATATCAAACAGGGGAAAGGGTTGTATTATTTAATTTTTATAATTTTCTTTTTTTTTTTTTTTTTTTTGCAGTACAGCAGGAAATAGCTGGGATAGTTACATACCTGGCGAGATGGCCGAGGGACCGGGGGCCAAGAAACATAGAAGATCTGGCATCACCCGGAGCATCTGTGCTGCACACAGCTTGCAAGCATCCAGGGCTGCCTGTGTATCTGCGTGCCTGACAGGGGAGCGGTAGGTCACAGCGAGGACCCCCACGCATGGCCAACGCTTTGGGAAGGGGTGGTGAGCAGCCAGCATCTGCGAGGTGTCCCGAGGTGAAGCGCTGAGCTCCATCCACCCGGCGGTGAAGCACGGCTCTCCAGCCAGATGCAAGCAAGCACACAGAGCCCAGCCACCGTCCCACCTCGGGGCAGGTTCAGACACCCCCTCACATCCCCAACACCTGGTTTATCTGCTGACCCACAGCCCAGAAAGGGGCAGGCTTTTCCGCAGCCCACGGGGACCATAGGACAAAGGTCTAAAGCAGGAGCTGTGGAGACCTTGTGCTTCCTCCCATCCCAGCCATGATCCTGGACGTCACCGCAGAGCAGTTCTCTGCTCCCGTGTTGGGGGGTGCTGCCCACAACCCACCAAGCCCCAGCATGGGACTGGTCTCTGGTGGTGGCAGTAGTAGAGGTTGCACTAGGGACTTCCTGAGGTCTCTTCCACTCAGCTCTGCCGTCGTTTCTGTCCCGGAGCCAATGCACATCAAGCTCTGCTGTCCATCCCGGACACCCCATGGTGAACCCCAGACCAGACATCCTCCTCCAAGGCCCACTGTGCCAGCAGGAGACCAGACCCGGTGAAGGTCACTTGGCTGTGGCACCAAGGGGTGACCTCCCTGCCTCTGCCTTGTGGCAGGACGGCTCCAGCGGAGAGCAGACGTGAGTACAGCTCAGTCTGGAAGAGGAAGGCTGTCTCTGGCTTGGCCAAGCATGTGATGTCAAGTGGGCTGCAAGAGACCAACCCTCAAAAGCAGGGGTAGGATAAACCTGGACTCTCCTAGGGCTTTGGGCACAGAAGTGTCCTCACCGCTGCCATCTGGACCCCCAAATCCCAGTCCTACCAGCAGAGC
Organism: Larus michahellis; assembly: GCF_964199755.1. Classification (NCBI taxonomy): domain Eukaryota; kingdom Metazoa; phylum Chordata; class Aves; order Charadriiformes; family Laridae; genus Larus; species Larus michahellis. The sequence goes on from NC_133902.1 coordinate 12,318,039, forward strand.
GTGCATGGCCTTTTGAGGATTGCTCTTTGGGAACCACGTTTGCGCACAGGTTGTAGCAGTCCCAGGTGATTCGTGCTCCCTGTTGACCCGTGTGAAGCAGCGCCAAACGCCTTCCTGCAGTCAGGGATCACACACGTGCCTTTTCCCCCTGCCTTTCCACTTGCCACAGAAGGCGTTTCGCTGCCTTCCCCCTGTGCCGAAAGGCGGGTGCAGTGCCCAGGAGCACCCTGCAGCCTTGCACATCGCCGCCCGCGGAGGTGAGACGCAGAAACACAGGACCCACACAGGGTGACACATCCTCAAATACTTTCCCAGCTTACAGCAGTTTGCAGTTCAGGGACCTCCTGAGCCAGAGCTGAGCCTTTTTATGTGATAATCCCTGGTGGATTTTTCTTCCATGAACTTGAGCTGAACCCACCCTTTGAACCCACATGAGCTCCTAGTTTACTTGTTCTCAAAGATAATCCACAGACGAGATTTCTTCAGCCGTTGTTCGAAGTGCCGTAAGACAAAAGCCCATCACCAGGCTTTTGAAAATACAAGGTTTATGCAAACACCCTTCGCCCAGACCTCCAGCCCACCCGCGGCTGAGCTCTCAGCCCTGCCGAGAGGACATCGACTGCGCTCCCTACCCAACGCCAAAGCAGAAAAGGAAAGTAACCAACCAGCCATCCCAAAGCCAGCCATGGTCACACCTCCCCAGGACCACTGGGACCACCAGGAACCACCTTCCCCTTCCCTGTAAACCCTTGGAAACACACCAGCCATCTCCAGCAGGTCGTGCTGCGTCTGCCCATGCAATCGCGTTACCCTGTCTCTAATGATTTAATGTTGTTTCCGCTGTCTGGGCCCCTCCTCCTTGTTCTTGAGATAATTGCAGAGATTTCCATTTTGCCAGATTCCTAGCCTCTCTCTGAACTTACTCCCTTAAAGCTGTTTCTGAAGGACCAGGCAGCTGCCCTGCGGTATCCTCCCTCACACGTGCTTCCCGAGAGTTATTACGTAGCAGTTCTCAGTCCGTAGCCTTCGTTTTGCTGCTCTCCCTCCTTCCTTTTCCAAGACATTAATTGCACATCCTCTTCCAGCTGCAACTGTGAGTTAGGATAGCCCCACCACTGCACTGCCTAACCAGGTCATTTGGATCAACATGGGTTGGAGAGCATTCAGACCAGCAGCTCAAGCCAGGAAATCCAAAGATGCAATCCTCCGGCACAGTCCTCCAAAGCTGAAATCCTCCGGCAAAGGCAAGGCAAGACTCCAGAACCAGGAGTGATGGGTTGACGTGGTTTCAACCACAAGAGGACACGTCATTGAGCTCTGGGACAAACGAACTCTCAGTCCATGGTCACCATCACCATCACACCATCACCATCACCACACCATCATCATCACCATCACCTGTTGTCATTTACTCAGCCCATTACTCTCTGCTGGTCAACCCAGACTCAAAGCCACTTCTTCCTCTACCTCCTGCACGTGCTTTCCCTGATGTGTTACACGGGCCGTGTCTGGTGATTTGGTTCCAGTTGGAATTGGCGAAGCAAAGCTCAGGTTCAGCTCAGTTCAAAAAAAAAATAAAAAAAAAATAATGGTTTGACCTATTTGGCTCCACTCCCCCAGGGAACCCCACAACCCTCATTTGGGCAGGATGGGCAGGGGGTGAAACAACCGAGGGATCCTTCATCCCTCCTACCAAAAGTGAGCTGCTGGGCTCACAGCAGAGCTGGGATTCACAGGTGCCCCGGCAAAAGGAAGGCCTGGGCTGCAGGAGATAATGCAAGAGCCTGAGGGTAAGATAAATAGTGGCAATCGGGTGCAGCAGCCCATCCTCCTTCCTGAATATCTGTAGGGTTGGGTGCCGGTGGAGGGAATTACAAATTGCTTTTTAAGATTCAGATACCCAAATGCCACCTAAGTACCGGTATAAACAGAGTTGAGATGGCCTGACCTCACCAAATGTCCAGAATTGCTTTAGGATCATCAAGATGGACCTCAACAGATAAGGTCCAGACTACCCAGGGCTCACCCCGCTGTCTGCTTCGGCTACACCCAGCCTCCCGAAAGCAATGAATCATCTCTTACAAGCCACAAGAAATCCTTTGTTTATTTATGGCCACTAATCCATTCATTAATTCCCCCTCCAGCGAAAGTTTGCACCTTATTACTGAGCTGAACTTATTGACTCCAGCTTCCACCCCCTGGCTCTCATCCAGCCCGTCCGTGACCGGTCCCAGGAGGGGGCAGTCACTTTCCGAGACAGATCTCAGGGATGAGACCTTGGAGCGGGGCTGAGCCTCATGGGTGCAACCTGGGCAGCAGGCCGGTGGCAGGGGAGGTGATCGGGGGGATTCGCACCCGGCCATGGGTGCGACGGTGAGAAATGGGAATGTCACCAATGCCCCTGTGATGCACTGGTCTGCAGCCCTACCTGGAGTCCCAGGGACACGCTCCGGGATTTACACGGAGGGGCAGGGACGGGATCAGCGAGTCACGCTGAATCTCAGGGCGGACCGGGGAGCTGCTGGGGTGCGCCGGGGAGGGACGCCGAGTGACGAGGGTGCTGTGCCATGAGGGATGCTGACTCACGGGGCTGAGGTCTGCCGAGGTGTTCACCACGCCATGGCACTGCCTGTGTGGACGTGGGGACAGGGAGGTGGCAGTGTGAGGCACCCGGCTGCGGGAAGGGCTGCCAGGGAGGGGAGACAGGTACGGCACATGGTGGGGTGTGACAGGGCAGGCAGGGGTTGTATGGGGGTGGCGGGGGGAGCCCGAGCTGAGGAGCAGGCTCACAAGGGGTGTTGGACATGGGCAGGGTGGGAAGTCCCTGGTCGGGGGAAGAGAGGGGACGGCAATGGGGACAACGAGAGGGAGCAAGGGGGAAAGTGCGGCTGGGGCAGAGGTGGGAGTGAGGTCCGTGGGCTGGGGCGGTGGACGTGGGCTGTGGTGAGGAAGAGGTTGATCTGGGCAGCGGGTGCTCGGGTGAGAGCTGCAGAAGGAGTGCACGTTGCTGGCTTTTGGGATGGGGATGGTGAGAAATGGGAACGTCACCCATGCCCCCACGATGTACTGACGTGGGACTGCTGTGTCCTGGGGGTGCAGGGGGGCATGGGAGCACCAAGCACTGGGGGTAAAGAAGGGTGGGAGCACCGTACATCCGGGGTGCAGGAGGTGTGGGAACACAGTGCATTGGGATGCAGGAGGAATGGGAACACCACACATCTGGGGGTGCAGGAGGGATGGGAACACCATGCATTGGGGATGCAGGACGGATGGGAACACCACACATTTGGGGGTGCAGGAGGGATGGGAACACTGTACGCTGGGGGTGTAGGAGCGATGGGATGCAGCTGACACATGTAGAGAGGCTGGGGCTGATGTGGGAGTGCCGTGGCCTGGGGATGTTCTCAGCATGACAGAGACATCTTGCTGCGACCTTTCCCTGGCGAGCAGCGGCGGTCAGAGCCCCGCAGGGTGGCAGGACACAGCCGGGGACCATATCAGGTCCTCGGGGGTTGCATGTGGCGTGGGCAGCGTGGCTCGCTGGCAGGAGGACAACCCTTCCCAGCCATGCAAGCAGTCATGAATCAGCTATGTGAGCTGCTCCCCCGGTCTGCCCGCCTGCTCCGCCGGTCTGATCTCCGGCCAGCTCTGCGCCGTGCCACGCTGATTTATATCTCAGCCTCTTCTTGCTACCTGGTCATGAGCCATGCGGGCGTTAAGGGGCCGGTGCGGATGGTTTAGTGACAGCAGCCCTGGCCGCCATCAATCACAGCAACGCTCGGATTTACGAACTGAGAAGTCGGGCAGGAGCACAGCAATCCGGGGCCGGGGGGGAGGCTGGTGGTGCTGAGTGGTGTGTGTCAGGGGGACAAAATCCACTTGTCCCTGGACACCAGAGGGCTGGGCTTTAGGGAAGGACTGGACAGTTCAGGGGCCGATGGACTCCGGCCACGTTTGGATGCTGGGAAAGGAAAACGCTGCGTCCTCCACACGTGCAAGCGTGGAGCCATATCCCAGCCCCCGGCAGCGCTGATGAGCAGAACCCCACCAGCCGCCCCATCCGTCCTGCTGCCTGCCGCCTCCTTGGCTGCAGGGAGATGCACCCTCCTGCCTCTGCCTCCCCACGAGGGCTCTCCAGGTCCCACCCGGCTGTCCCCCCACAGGGCTTTCCTGGCCTGCCCTGCTCATGGGCCAGCTCTGCTCCATGGGGCGAACCACTGAACATCCCACTTCAGCAGGGCAAGTCCTGCATCGTGTGGCGCTCGAGTGCCCCACAAGATGTGCGGCAGAGAGCTCAGAGTACCATCAGGGGTCCTTCCCAGTGCCTGCCTTGGGCTGCCCTGAGGACATTCCCTGGCTCTGGCATCCTCCCCCCACCGCCAAGGAGGACCCGGAGAATGGAGGGGGTACGGAGATGAAACATGCACCCCCTGACCCTGACACCCTTTGGTGACAGTCACCAAGACCATGGTGACTGCCACCAAAGTCCCCTGGCCCAGAAGCTGCCAAGTCCCCAGCTGGCGCCATCGAGCATCTGTCCCCCCCGCCGTCCAGCCCCAGGGAACACCCCACAGGTGGATCTAGGGGCTGGAAAACACCCAAGTGCCAGGCTCTGAATGCCCATGAGTGAGAATATTTAGGACCAGAGAAGCTTGTGCAAACCCCGCACAACACGGAGCCACCCAGGCAGCGTGTCCCTGCCCCTGCAGAACGTCCCTCCTGCCTGTTCGTCGTGTCTGAGGGCTACGTGGAGAAGCTGGACTCTCAGCTGCTGATGAGGGCAGCATCATGCTGCTCTTGGGGGGGGTCTTTTGGACTTTGTGGCACCCAGGACCCGCAGGGCCCTTGTCCCCCGGGGCTGTGTAGGGCAGAGCAGCTCCGGGGCAGGGCGATGCACTGGGCTGTGGTGCTGGGGGTGGGACAAGCAGAGGGAAGGAACCTGGGAAGGTTGGCAAAGTACAAGCTGAAGGGGTCTGATTGCTCCGTAAACTGGAGATGGATGTGGGTGCCAAGGCCCCAGCAGGGAACGGCTGGGCTCGGCTCCTGTGAGTTCCCAGCAGCCGATGCCGAAGGAGGAGCAGGAGGAGGACAGAGGGATGCTCACTGCAGCCTCCAGCCCGCGTCCCGACCGTCACCCCACGAGCACAGCCGTCGTGGCTGCTGATGGCCCGGGGACACAGGGACACGTGTGTGACCACTCTCCCTCCTCTGCAGACCACTGCGCAGGTCCGTGCGCTCCCAAGCTCTCAGCTGAGCACTGATGGATGTCATCTTAAACTACTGGGACCTGTCAGGGTGCCCACAAAAGCACAAGCCTCGTGCGCATACCTCCCTCCATGCTCTTGTTGGGGACCATCTATCTATCACTGATGCCACTGGGCTCATGCATGTCCACGTGGGCAACTCAGCAAACGTCTGCAGTACGCGCAGCCGTGGCACTGAGCATCCCATGGCTCCACTCCAATGGAGAGACCCAGGGACTTCCCTCCGGCATCAGTTTGTCCAGGGGACAGTGTTAGTCCCACCCTGAGGGCCAAGGCCATGCCAGGGATGCCCTGTACTGCTCTTTGGAAATGCAAGCCCACCTGCCTCGCGCATCAACTGCCACCACACACATTACCCAGGGGTCGGGGACCAGCTTGGATGTAGAACGTGCAGGCAGGTTAGGAGCAGATGACATTCCTAGAACTGGAAGAGCCCAGCCTGGAGATGCCCAGCCCCGCAGAGGATCCAAACCCAGCTCAGACCTGGTCTTTCCCATTACCTGTCCCAGCTCAGTGGCAGGTTCGAGGGCAAGGGACCCATCCCAGCCACCCTTCCACCTCTGCACCTCCTTCTTGGCGAGGGAGGGCAGGCGAGGTCATGCCAGAGGTCTGTGGGCTCAGGGTGACCAGCCAAGGCCCTGCTTTGGGGACACACATCCCCCCAGCCTCCCCACTGAGGGGTGATGGGACACCCCACCGCAAGGGTTGCACTGAGCCCCAGGGTCCCAGCGACGCAGCCAGCACAGTCAGGGCACAGTCAGGGCACAGCCAGACCCCTGTCCCCAGCAGGGGACAAGGACAGGACCCCAAGGAACTGCATCACAGCAGCAGGACGGTATGTGCCCAGTTGGTTGCCCTCCAGTGCCGGGCCACGTGCCAGGGCAAAGTCCAGCCTCCGCACTGGCACCGGCCACGGGGCAGATCCAACCTGCTGCAACCTCCTGCCACCCCTCGAGGGGGTCCCCACCGTCCCACCGTGCACCCTCAGGGGACAGCCTGGGTCTTCCGACGTTGGCACCGGGTCCGGTCCAAGCCCCGGCTGGCCGGTGCTGGGTCCATGCCAGCCCAAAGCCGCCGTGCCGTGGGGCGAAGCTGTTTGCACAGCTGTGCACAGCGTGGCGGAGCGAGCCAGCCCTGGGAAGGCGATGTTTGGAAAAGCACCGGCTAATTTGGGACTGGATCCGTGCGGGCCAAGGCTCGGGGATGGCGCGACCCAGCTGCAGGCCGGAGGGGCTGGGCGAGGGCAGCAGAGCCAGGGGCAGGGCGGTGCTGGCGGCGTACCCTGCCTCCGGCGTACCTTGTAAGCGAAGGTCAGGCTATAATTAGTGGCGGAAACCGTGTTAGGAGTGTGAACGCCTGTATTAGAGGCCTGACCGCGCAGGTGTCCCGTAGTCCCCGCAGTGACAGGGATGGAGGTGCAGAGTTCAGGGGGCAGGATCGGACCCGTGCTGGCGGCTGCAGAGGGGACAAAGAGCCCGTGTGCGGTGGCAGGAGCTGTGGCAGGGCCTGACCCCCATCCAGGAGCCATCCGTGTCCTTGGCGTGGGTGGGGGTGGCCATCCGTGTCCTTTGGCGACCCCTCGCCGCCCGCCCCAGCCCCACGCGTCCCCTCTGCCGCCCCCCGGGGGATGCTCCGAGGGTGTCACCGGGGGGGTGACACCGCGGGTGCTGCTCGCCGGGAGCCGGCGCGGCGGCCGGGGCCGAGGCGGGCGGGGGTGGCGGGGTCCCGAGGCGGGCACGGCGGGGCGGCGGTGGCCCAGCGCGGGCGGAGGGCTCCCTCTCGAGGTCCCCGGCCAGCACTGCCCGGCCGAGGGGCACCGCCAGCCCCACGCCTGACGGCGGGCCCGGGCACGCAGCAGCTGGGTGGACAGGCGGTGACAGCGGCGTCCCTCAGGGCTGCGTACCGGCACCAGCGCTGCTCGATGTCCGCATCAATGACATAGGCAGTGGGATCCTCAGCAAGTTGGCTGACGACACCGAGCTGAGTGGTGTGGCGAAACGCCGGAGGGACGGGATGCCATCCAGAGGGACATGGACAGGCTGGAGAAGTCGCTCCATGTGAATCTCGTGAGGTTCAACCAGCCCAAGTGTGGGGTCCTGCACCTGGGTCAGGGTAACCCTGGGTCTCAGCACAGGCTGGGGATGGAGAGATGGAGACCAGCCCTGAGGAGAAGGACTTGGGGGCATCGGTGGGGGAAAAGCTGGACATGAGCCGGCAACGTGCACCCATAGCCCAGAAAGCCCCCCACATCCTGGGCTGCATCCCCAGCAGTGTGGGCAGCAGGGCGAGGGGGGGATTCTGCCCCTCTGCTCCGCTCTGTGAGACCCCCCTGCAGTGCTGCCTCCAGCTCTGGGGCACCAACAGCAGAAGGACATGGAGCTGTTGGAGCGGGGCCAGAGGAGGCCCCGGAGATGCTGGGAGGGCTGGAGCCCCTCTGCTGTGAGGACAGGCTGAGAGAGCTGGGCGGGTTCAGCCTGGAGAAGAGAAGGCTCCGGGGAGACCTTCCAGCGCCTTCCAGTACCCGGAGGGGCTACAGGAAATATGGTGACAAACTTTTTTTGCAGGGCCTGTTGTGATAAGACAAAGGGTAATGGCTTTAAACTAAAAGAGGGAAGATTCATCTAGAAATAAGGAAGAAATTCTTTGCTGTGAGGGTGGTGAGCCCCTGGCGCAGGTTGCCCAGAGAGGTGCTCAATGCCCCATCCCTGAAAACATTTCACATTAGGCTGGACGGGGCTCTGAGCAACCTGATCTAGTTGAAGATGTCCCTGCTTATGGCAGGGGGGTTGGACTGGATGGCCTTTAAAAGTCCCTTCCAACCCAAACCATTCTATGATTCTACAGAGGTGAAGCGGCCATCACTGGGGATGGTGGCCAGGAGGACACAGGGACAATGGAGAAGCATCAGCAAGCTGCCTGAGCCGCCAAGCAAGAGGTGATGAGAGCAATGAGTGTGGCCTTGGGGCAGCCACTGGCTCCTTCAGGGCACCCTCGTTTTCTTTCCATCATTAATTAGTGGCTGGATTTGTCTGTTTGGCCCCTGGAAAAAGCCAGAAGCCAAATGATGGGTGACAACAGTTGAGGGTGGTCCCATGAGCCAGAGCTTGTCCCACATCCTCCACTATGAATACCAAAGGTTGGTCTAGCAGAAGACAAGACTCACTCCCTATGCAGCGGAGACTCACAGAGCAACAAGCACGTTACCTCCTACGGAGAGCACCTCCAGTTGGTGTCTTTTCTACCCAAGAGCTAACGAACTTCTGTCATTAATCAGCTGGATATGGTATGTTACAAATGCTGGGCATCTGGATCAAGGGAGAAAGCGTCTTACCACCTCCTTGTGCATCGTTTTGGCACTCGGTGACATTTCTTGTCCTGCTTCCCCGGAGCAAAACCCAAACTTGACATAGCCAAGATGTTCTGCCTGCCTCACAGCCACAGTTCCGTCCTCTGTCCCCAACCTCTGCCTGCTGCTGCTACACACTTTGTCCATGGGCAAGGGGCAGTGCCAAATGACCACCCCATGGGAATGGTTGGGCAGCTGGAGATGGGTGGAACACATCAGGACATGAAGGACCCGCTCTGGTGGTGGGTGCCCTCTTCCCCAGGCGCTGGGAGAGCTGCTCAGCGTTAGGATGTCACCTTTACGCGTGGTGGGACAGGATGGGTTTGGGTGGTGGCAGAGGAGTGTGGTCACCACTCGGTGGTGGGGACAAGTGGCAGACGAAGATGCAGATGCAGGTGTGGAGGTGACTGCGCGGCATCAGGGGCTGGGACAAGTGGTGGGGCAGGAGGTGACCTGTCCGGGGAGCAGAGTCGCCATGCATGGGTGACACGAGGGAGCAAGCAGACAGTGCCTGACCCGTGCTGGGGACTGAGCAGATCTTCAGCAGCAGCATGGTGGGAAAGGGCCTGGGGACACTGCAGGGAGAGAGTGGTGACCCCGGGACGCTCGGTACCTGCTCTGCCAGGGCACTTGGTATCAACCCCGCCAAGGGCGCCTGGTGCCGCCCCCCCAGAACAGTTGGTGTCACCATCCCCAGAACAGTTGGTCAATTCCCCCTGGGGCATCGGGTGCCACCCCCCTCCAAGGGCCCTTGGTCACCCTCCCCGGGGCACTTCGTCACCCCCCGGGGCACTGCGTGCCGCCCCCGAGGCACTCGGACACCCCTCCGGGACACATGGTCGCACCCGGAGCGCTTGGTGTGTCCCCCGCCCCGGCGCACTTGGTCGCGCCCGGCTCGCCGTTCCCCCTATAACGGAGCGGGACGGAGGCGGTGGCGGCGCAGGTCCGGCGGAGCCAATGGCGCGCTGGGGGCGTGTCCGGGGCGGGCGCACGGAGCCAATGGTGAGCGGGGGGCGTCGCCTGGGAGGAAGCAGAGATCCAATGGGGAGCGGGAGGCGTGTCCGGGGCGGGCTCACGAAGCCAATGGGGGGCGGGGGGCGGGGCCGTGCCGGCGCGGCGGGGATGAGGCTGCCGGCGGGGGTGCGGGAGCGGGTGGCGGCGGTGCACTGCGGGGCGGCGCTGCCCGAGCGCCTGCGGCTGTACGATGGCTGGGCCGACCGCTACGAGGAGGTAATGGGGGGACCGGGACCGGGACCGGGACCGGGATCGGGACCGGGACCGGGGTGGCTCCGCTGCTCGGCGTCTCTGACCCGCCGCGTCTCCGCAGGATGTGGCGGCGCTGGAGTACCGGGCACCGCACCTGGCCGCCGCTTCGCTCGCCTTCGCCTTCCCCGCGCCGCCCGCCGGGGCGCGGCTGCTCGACGTGGCCTGTGGCACCGGGCTGGTAGCGCGGGAGGTACCGGAGGGGTCGGGCCGGGGCGGGCCGGGGCGGGGCGGGAGGTGACGGTGCCCCCGTGTGTCCGTCTGTCCCTCTGTCCCCGCAGCTCCATCGCCGCGGCTTCCGCTGCCTGCACGGCGTGGACGGCAGCGAGGGGATGCTGGAGCGGGCGCGGAGCACCGGGCTGTACCGGCAGCTGCGGCGGTGTGTGGTGGGCCGGGAGCCTCTGCCCGCGCCCGCAGGTAACGGGCCGGCACCGGGCAGGGTCGGGGCGAGGGGGGGCCGGTGACACCCCCCCCGTGACACCACGCGTGTCCCCGCAGAGCACTACGACGCCGTGACAGTGGTGGGGGCCCTGGGCGAGGGGCAGGTGCCGAGCACGGCCGTCACCGAGCTGCTGCGCGTCACCAAACCGGGTGAGGGGTGTCCCCCGCTGTCCCCCTCCCCGCCGGGACCACCGGGGTGGCTGGACGCAGACACTGGGTCCCGGTGGCTGGGCGCTGGCCCCGTGGCACGGCCGGGACGTGGCCTTGTCCCTGCTGCCAAGTACTGGCAGGGACACGCGGTGCCACCCCGGTCCCCAGCAAGGGGACGTGGTAGGAGGTGGCAGTGGCACTTCTGATGCATGACAGCCAATGCTCAGGTGTGACCACCTGCCTGTCACCTGCCTGCTGGCCTCCTGGCCTGCTCGTGCCCTGTCCCCTGCCCGCTGGCCTCCCTGTCCCTGTCCTGCCTGTCCCCTGCCCGCTGGCCTCCCTGTCCCTGTCCTGCCTGTCCCCTGCCCACTGGCCTCCCTGTCCTGCCTGTCCCCTGTCCCCTGCCCGCTGCCCTGCCAGCTGATTCCCAGCAGGGTCTGGGTGCTTCCCCTTGCCCCACTCCTTTCCGAGGGGATGCCATCCCCAGCGGGGTGACACCCGGCATCAGCGTCACCCATCCCCTCTCGCGGCAGGAGGTTTCTTGTGCCTGACAACGAGGAGCAACCCCTCCAACCTACGGTACAAGGCGGAGCTGGAGGCAGCGCTGGCGGAGCTGGAGCGACAGGGAGCCTGGCAGAAGGTGCTGGCCCAGGAGGTGGAGCGCTGGGAGAGGGCCACCTCCGAAGAGGAGAGCACCCAGGGCACCGGCTACATCTCCGGGGTGGTCTACATCTATCAGAAATGTCCCGTGCCCCCCCTCGAGGAAGGCTGAGAGCCCAGGCGGCTCTGGGGAGGTGGGGGGGGAGCACTTGGCCCCTTGTAAAACCCAGCCCCATGACCCCCTCCCAGAGCAGGGTGGCTGCTAGGGGGTGACAAGGGTCATGGGGAGCCAAAACGTCCCCATTCCCTTCCCCAACTCCTTCCCCTCAAGGTCTGGGCTCTGGGGACATTGCCCACTCTGCAGCTTGGGGAGGGTCTCCTGGTTTCACCAGGGTCTCCTGGGCACCACCATTAGTTGTGACATTCTGGTACCGTCTCTGTCACCTCAATCCTCGCTATGACATCTCGCAGACCCACCTCACGCTTCACAGCCATTTCCTGTCTGGGGTGTCTTCTCCCCTCTGGGCCCACCTCAGTCAAAATCTGGATCCTTCATCTTCCCCAGCCCAGACCCCTGTGATCTTTGCCGGGGGACCACTGGAGGTGGATCCCCATCACCACGTCCTGCCGGTCCCCCTCCTCATCCTCCCCAGGAGCCTTCCCACATGGCCATGGTCAAAATCTAGATCCGCCTTCATCTTCCCCACCCCAGACCCCTGTGGTCTCTACCGAGGTACTGTTGGAGGTGGGTCCCCATTGCCACATCCTGTGGTCCCCCATCCTCATCCTTCCCAGGAGTTAACCCAGCACACCCTGAGGTGCAGGAGACCTCGGCATCCAAACCAGGAGCCGCTGTGCCAACACGACGCCCAGCCAGAGGAGCTTTCCAAGCACCCCGTCAGCCTGTCATCCCGCGACAGCTGCATTAAGTCTCTCATTTTCCTACAGCTTTGTAGTTCATGGCCTGGGTGGGAAAGGAGGCTGGAAGGGACTCCAGGAGCCGCCCGGCATCGCCTGCCCAGCCTGTTCCCCGAGCCCCGTGCCACGCTGCCTCCGCATCTCCTCCTCCGCTGCTCCCTTGGGAAGCTTTTTACCCAAATCTCTTGCTGGCATGTTTCCTTTTCCCGTTTTTCTCTTCCCCCCAGACCTGTTCCTGCTCGTCCCGTTCCCATGGCTCTGGGGAACCAGTTACTTCCTTCCCTTCAGGAGCTTTTCTCCGGTGGCCGTGTCTGTCCCCATCACCCACCTGGGGCATCCCACATCTCCCGCACTCCCCCTCCCCGTGGCTCTTGTCACCCCTCCGCATTGTCCCCGAAGGTCTTGGCGTCCCTGCGCCCATCGTGGGGAGCTGCCCTGCGCCCCTCTCCCCCCATTTGTCTCCAGCACTGTCCCCTGGGCACTTGGGTGTGGTGGGGGGGTTGTGGCTGTCCCCATCCCTGCACTTGGCTGTTGAATAAACCCTTTGCCTCCGCTGCCCGTGTGTTGTTCCTGGAGCAGTGGGGACCGTGGGCAGGGGAGGGTGGCCAGGAACCAGGGGGCAATTTGGCCTTTCTCTTGGGTCCCCTCCCAGCCCCTAGGGCCTCAAAGGACGGAGCTCTGGGAGTCCGTTGTCCCCCCGTGCCCCTCTTGGCTCTCAGCACCCTCTCCCTGCCTCCATTTCCCTGGCTGACCACTGCCACATCCTTGTGGGGACAGCAGGCTGGCAGGGTGTGACACCCACAGGACATGTCACCGTCCTCCCCCCACCGCGCTGCTTCGAAATGAGCCCAGGCAGCCTCGGTGGCACCAAGATGTTTATAGTCCATGGGGAGCGCAGCCCCAGCACAGTGGGGGAGGGCACAGGCCGGGGGGACAATGCCAGGGGCGCAGCCAGCGTGGGGACGGGCGGGAGGAGGCAGCGCGTGGGCAGGGGGGGTGACACGTGGAGGCAGGACGGGGACGGTGGTGTGCTCCCTTGGGCTGGTGCCCGGGCACAGTGGCTCATACGTAGTCCCTCATGGGATAGCCCATCGGGGCGCAGCTCTTCACCGCTCTGTACTTCTTGGGGTAGGGGTCCTGCTGGGACGGGGGACCCGAGCAGCACAGGATGCCCCCGCCAAAGAGCTGGAGGGCACTGGAGGCCCAGCCGATGTAGAGGGCAGCCCCCAGCTCCCTCTTGAGGGCCTCGGGCACCATGGGGTTGTAGAAGTTGCTGACAATGGTGTTGGCGGACCAGGACACTGGGATGAGCAGCATGATGCTGGCCAGGACGAAGATGGCACCTGCCACGATGGAGATCCTGGTCTTGGTGTTCTTGTCATCCACGCAGCGGGTGCAGTCTGCACCCGAGATGGCGGTGAGGAAGGCAATGAAGGCCACGAAGATGGAGGTGATCACCAGGGCACGAGCCGCTTGCAGGTCGGAGGTGAGCTCCAGCAGGGAGTCGTAGACCTTGCACTGCATCTGCCCCGTGCTCTCGTACACGCAGTTCATCCACAGCCCTTCCCAGAAGACCTGGGCCACCACGATGTTGGAGCCGATGAAGGCCGTCACCTTCCACATGGGTAGGGCGCAGGTGAGGATGGAGCCCAGCCAGCCCAGCACGGCCAGCGTCAGCCCACCCAGCTGCATCGTCATCATCGCCATCGACAGCACCTGCGGGGACAGGGCACAGCCGTCACAGACATGGCCCCGAGCCAGGGGGGCTTTCTGAAGAGCGTGGCCTTCATGCTGGGTGCGTCCTGTTCCCCATCTGGGTGGGAACGGCTGCAGGATGGCATGGGGACATGAGTGGCGTGGGGCATTGCTGCAGGACAGCATGGGGACACGTGTGGCATGGGGCATTGCTGCAGGACGGCATGGGGACACATGTGACATGGGGCATTGCTGCAGACCAGCATGGGGACTGGTGGCATAGGGCATTGCTGCAGGTCAACGTGGGGTCACGTGTGTCACTGAGCACCCAGGAGGCCGAGGGGCAGGAGCCCCCATGGGTCATGTTTCCCGCTGCAATGTCCCCATGGCACAGGGCCGTCCCCTGCCATCGCCCCATCCCAGCTGGGCCGAGCATGTGGCAAGTGTTGGGGAGGGGACGGCTTTCGGGGAGCAGGACGAGGGGATCGCTGTGCCCTCCCAAGCATAGACACCCCTCACCCCCCCCCAGCTCACCCCGTGTTCTGCTGTGGCAGCCACCCCCCAGCGCCCACCCCATGCCCTGCTCCATTGCTTCAGCCTCCTTGGCCAGCAGCACGGCGCAGGGGGGCCCGGGCAGGCGAGGCAGCCCCCTGCCCGCCCTGCAGCACCGGCTGCTCCCGGGCCAAGGGCAGGTGTTGCTCTGCCCTCGGCTGCTGTGCTGCAACGCCCTTTGGACCCAGGATTTCCTCTGGAAACAGGCCAGAGCTCAGTTCTGCCTCCCATCCTGCCACTGGCGCTCAGCACTTTCAGCGAGACGCGCTCTTCCGTCGCACCGGGAGCAGCACCGAGACACCAAACCCCCCCGGCAAGGGGCTACGAAGCCCGGTGTCACCGCAGGTGTCACCCCTGTAAGAGGGGTGGCTGGTACAGGGGGACATACTGGGGATGCTGGTGGCTCCTCCACAGTCACACATGGAATCATAGAATTGCCAGGGTTGGAAGGGACCTTAAAGAGCATCTAGTTCCAACCCCTCTGCCGTGGGCAGGGACATCTCCCACTAGATCAGGTTGCTCAAAGACCCATCCAGCCTGGCCTTAAAAAATTCCAAGGATGGGGCTTCCACCACCTCTCTGGGCAACCTGGGCCAGTGTCTCACCACCCTCACGGTGAAGAACTTCTTCCTAACATCCAGTCTGAATTGACCCACTGTGGCCCTGGCCTCAGCCCAAATGACTGCTCAGCCCCACGTGGAGCAGAGCCTTCGCACCGCCGTGGGGCAGAGCGCACCCATGGGTGCTCTCACCCGCTCTCGGCACCTGCAACCAGCTGATTTTTTATGGGCCCTGGACGGCAGCGGGGTATCGGCTGTGCCCGGCACGCCCTGCGGCGCTTGTGGCAGGTTTCGCCACCATTTCCCCATTCCCGGTATCGGTTTCTCTCCTCCCCTGTTGCGTCCCCACTCCTTCCGCAGCACCTTTCGTCCCTCGGCATCCTGACAGACACCCGGCACTGCGACTTTGCCTCCCCTGGTCCATGAAAGCCATTTTGGGCCAAAAATAAAGTCCCTCTCCCCACGAAAGGCAGACCAGCCTCCCAGGAGGCCAGGATGAGGGGAAGCCACCCCAGGCAGCCTTCCTCAGCCAGCGGGACCTGGACCACAGGGGACACCCAAAACGGAGAGCACGACATCCCGCAGGAGGGATGAGCGGTGTCCCTGTGGATGCCGGCAGGGGATGCTCACCAGAGCATCGCGCTCACATTTCCACCCCACCACTTGCACCACGGGACACTTTTCCACCGTGTCCCAGTGAATGGACAGGGGAGCTGGGAGCCCTCCAACCCCCAGACCCAGATGAGACACCCAGAGCCAGGCAGCCGGCGTCACCTGGTGTTCCTGCACACCCTGAGGCGGGAGGGAAGGATGCTCCCAAGCCGGTGGAGCACTGGCTGCACCCCAGCACAACTCACTGTGCCGGAAGCCAGATAGGCAAAACACTCGGCGTTGCCCACGCCGGCCCCGGGGTGCTCCCAGCCAGGGCTGTCAGGTGGCCCCAGGGCCAGCGTGCCCCAACCTGCCCTTGCTGGCGCCCGTCACCTTCTTCCTCCTCGGGTGGGAAGATGGTGCCGGGACAGGTGTGGGGCAGCCCTGATGCCGCGGCAGGCACCACCAAGGCATCGTGCCATGGAGACACCCATTGCCACCCCTCAGGGAGCAGTGGCCCCGGGTGGCCCGGGGAGGGGATGGCAGGGCTAGAGCAGGGGTCAGGGGGCGGCTGGGATCGCGGGAGGCTCCGGAGAGCGGATTTGGGGGATCTCGGTGGGACGGGGGTCGGCAGCACAGAAGCGCCGGGCTGTCCCCCCACTGAGGCGGGTGTTGGAGAGGGTGAAGAAAACGAAGCACAGCGCGGTCTGAGCAGCTGCCGTTTTAATGTGGGAAAGCTGCGACACAGGGACGGACGGCAGCACAACTGGCAGGGGAACACCGCCAGCCACCCCCTCCCGCCCCCGGCACCCCACTCGAGGGATGCCATGGGGCTGGGCACACCCCCCGGGACGCGGTCGGGTCCGGGAGTCGCTCCCCTCCGTGCACAGCCCGGATCCGCTCCCTCTTCCCGGACCGGTTCTCCCAGCCGGGCCGCTGCCTTCCCACTCCCAGGATAATGATGTCCCCGCCCCGGGGAGCCGCCACCAGAAATCCCACGTCGGGTGCAGCCGCTCCGAGCCCCGAAAACAGGTCACAGTCAAAATTCGGGGCGCCAGCAGGCGAGACACCACCACCCCCACCCCCCCCCCACCGCCCCTCAAGACCCTGCCGCGGTTCGCAGAGCTGCCACGTCCCCAAGGCCGTGTGGGACAGGATCATTGTCCCCACCAGCACCGGCACCCACCCCGAGGGATTTTATCCCTGGGAGCCGCGTCACCGCCCAGCACACCCCAATACCAGGAGCCAGGAGATGCTCCGGGTGGGGGAACGGGTGTTGTCTCGGAGAAGATGCTGCTGCTGTTGGGTGCTCCGGGGGGGGGAGTGGAACCCCCGCCAGGGTTGGAGGGGGACAGCCAGGACAGGATCTCCCCGTTCCCCATCTCAACCAAGATTAAAGAACCAGCTTCAATCCCCCAGTGAACAAAGGCAGCTCTGTCTGCGCTCTCTCGCACCGCCCCGGCAGCTGGCCCTCCCCGCCCCGGCACCCAGCCAGCCCCCAGCCCGGCTGGGGGGGGGGGTGTCCGCAGGCCAGGGGCGCCCCAGGAAGTCCCAATCCAGGTGGGCATGGAGGCTCCTAGACGTAGTTGCTGGCAGGCAGCGAGCGAGCGGCCGTGAACTTGGCGGAGTAGGGCTTCTCGCCCCGGGGGGGGCAGGTGCAGCAGAGGATGCCCCCCCCAAGCAGCAGGAGCGCGGAGGCCGCCCAGCCCACGTAGAGGGACGAGCCCAGGTCCCGCTTCTGGGAGTCAGTGACCAGCGGGTTGTAGAAGTCCCGGATGATGGTGTTGGCCGACCAGCAGACGGGAATGAGGATGAGGAGGCCGGCGACAATGAAGATGACTCCGGAGAGGATCATGACCTTGGCTTTGGCGGTGTCGTCCTCCACGCAGTTGGTGCACTTGCCGCCAGCGACGGCGAGCAGGGTGCCCAGGATGGCTAAGACGATGGCCACCACCACCATGGCGCGGGCGGCTTGCAGGTCCTGCGGCAGGGCCAGCATGGAGTCGTAGACCTTGCACTGCATCTGCCCCGTGCTCTGCACCACGCAGTTCATCCACAGCCCTTCCCAGATGATCTGGGCCACCACGATGTTGTTGCCAACGAAGGCCGTCTCCCGCCACATGGGCAAGGCGCAGCAGAGGATGGAGGCCAACCAGCCGATGACGGAGAGGGCAATGCCCAGCACCTGCATCCCCATGGAGGCCATCGCTCGCTGCCGGCGCCCCTGCCCGCCTCCCGCAGCGCAGTGCCGGCTGCCAGGACCATGGCAGGCGTTATATGCCTTCGCCAAGGGAGGAGCGCCGCCACCGCCGCCGTCCTGCCGCCGGCACCGGACGGAGGGGTAGAACCAGTTTCCCAGGATTCCTCCGCTTGCATTTCTCCCTGCAGCGATGACACTTAATATCCTGGCTGCTCCCACGGAGCAGGATGCAGGGGGACCAGGATCAGGCCACCCAGGCATGGGAATGTGTCCCATCGCTGCCCATGGGGCCAAGGGCAGCCGCCAGGGCTCAGCCTGGGATGCTGATGGGGAAGGGCCAGTGTCCAGGCACCAGGATGTCTCTGCCATCACTGCCAGCATCTCCTGCTCCATCTCCCGGATGGGGTCCCTACATGTTTTTGTGCCTCAGTTTCCCCACAGCTCGTGGGGCGGCTGCTGCAGCAGCATTGCAGCCCCCGGCCCCTGCCGCCCCGCTCTGGGGGAGCAGCACGTCCCTGCCCCGCTGCTGGGCTCCGTGCCCGGCAGGACACAAGCGGCTCTTGTTTGTTCCTTGGCGTCCGTACCAGCTCTTCCCAGCCCTCCATCGGGCCTCGGGCGGGAGGTGTCACCGCCCAGACCCACAAACCGGTTGAAGCGGCTGCCGGCTCCCCACAGAGGAGAGACAGCGCTGCCTGGGGCGAGGGGGGGCAGACCCCAAAACCCACCCCACCTTACGCTCCACCGCCCAGCTGGCGTTCGCACGGCAGCCCTCAGTCCCAGCGCCGCCGCTGTCCCGCTGCCCGCACTGCCTGCGCTGCCCGCACTGCTGGAGGGGCTCGGTGGGCCAGGGCTGCAGGGAGCAGAGGTGGCCTCGAGGTGTCCCGGTGGGGACCGGGGTGCCAGGCGCAGGAAGGGACACGCGGTGCTGGCAGCATTTTGGCACAACTGGTCATACCCGCTGGCAGGTTGTGCCGATACCAATGCCGATGCCGATGCCGATACCAATGCCAATGCCGATGCTGATGCCAATGCCAATACCAATGCCGAAACCAATGCCAGTGCTGATGCTAATGAGATGCCAATGCCGATGCCGATGCTTTGGGCACTGCCTGACCTCTCCTCCTCTAACCCACGACCTGCCCCCCCGCCCCGCACACATCCCCTCCTCGCTCCCTCCAAAGCCCCTCCAGCACCCGCAGGCGCAGCACGAGGACGGACAGATGGACATTGCACCGTTCCCCCACCCTGGCTTAATCCTGGGCCTCTGGAAAAGATAACAGGGCCTGAGATAATCTTGGTTTTTCCAAGCACTGGGGTTACTGGTACGATCTAATCACCTGTGCTAATTGTTTGGTGTGACAGGCTCTAGAGCTGCCCACACTGGGAGTCCCCAGCCATCGCGCCCTGATGATGGGACGAGCCGGGTGGACGGCGCACGGCAGTGCCATGAGGATGCCAGCGGCACCTGGGCTAAAGGTGCCGGCGCCGGCGCGGCAGGAGTGGGCAGGACAGAGCCCGGCGGCTGGGGACTTGGGTCTCGTTGCAGACCCTGACATGCGGGAACAAGCCGGGGTCCCGCCTGCCCGACCCGTGACGGAGGATCCACCCAGGCACCCGGCCACGCTGGGGTGCTCCATCCGTCCGTCTGTCCTGCCAGAGCACCCACATTGCTGGCATACCGGCGTGGCCACCCTGGGGCCACCCTGGGGCTGCAGCCTTGTGGTCAAGAGTTCCCTTTAATCTGATGGGTCTGGAGCATCCCCGCCAGGGCCGGCTCTGCCTGCGGCTGAGCGTGGTTTCACCGCCCAGACGGCTGCTGCGGCCACCGCATCATTTGGGGTTGGGGAGAGGCACGCGCCCACGCGTGCGCGCTCCTCGCATGGGCCGTGTCGCCGCCGGCGTGGCGCGTGGGGACATGCCTCTGAGCTGGGGACAAATAGCAAGGTGGGGACAGGGACTCCTCCGCGTGCGGAGCATCGAGCCCGAGCCGCTCACACTCCCCCTCGGAGCCAGAGCAGGCGCCAGCACGGCCCTCCGACAGCCAATTACTGTAATTAAAGCCAGAACGTGACATATATTCAAACTGCCACCCAGGAACAGCCCCCGTGCCCGTCCCCACGTCCCCCAGCAGCGCAGCACGGGCAGCACAGCCAGCCCCGTGTCCCCAACACTGCCGGCCAGCAGGACAGACGGACACGGGCTCGGCGAGGAGCGGAGAAGCAATGGGTGACGCTCAGGCAGCACCCTATCCCCAGCGCCGAGCCAGAGGATGCTGCGGCAGCGCGGGTGGGACCACAGCACCGCCGAGCGTCTCGGCACACACCAGTCGGGGACGTCACCCCATGGACACCATCCCCACAGCCCCGGCCCAGCTGCCCACAGCCGGGTGCATCCCGCAGGACCTCAGTCCTGGCTTCGTCCAAGTGCCACCTGCAAGGGGACATGGCACAGGGACACGCCACGATGGGACCACAGCCCGCCCACTCAGCAGGGAGCTCCTCCACCCCAAAACGGGGTGCTCCCCCCAATCCCAAGCCTTCACCACCCAGCACCTGCCCCAGCGCCCAGCCGGGTGTGCGTGCCCTGCCCCGAATCCATCAGGATTTGCAGGACGGGGTGACCTGAGCTCCCAGCCCTGCTCCACCGCACACTAACGGGGTCGGTGACGGCAGAGATCCCATCCGGCCCATTGACCACCAGCCCTTTGTGGCTCAGGAAATGTCTTCCGCCCATTGTCCCCGCTTCACTGGGATGGGGACGTGCCACAGCCCCACGGCTGGGCAGCAAGGCCATCCCCGGGCAGGGAGGTGGCATCAAATCTGGTGTCACCACAATGCCGGGCACCACTGGGTAAACGGCAGAGGCTGTGTCACCCTGACCTTGCTCAGGGCACAGCACACCCTGCGGGGAGAGGGCTCCGGGCACGAATCCTCCACCAACGGGCTCGGGGACATCCGCCTCCGAGACATGGGTGACATTCCCACGTCGCGCACACACCCAGCACCAGCTCAGCCCCACGCCAGGGAGCTGAGAGCCCCTCGTCCCCCAGCCCCCGCGCACGAACTCGCCGCCCTGGCTACCTCGAGTCCCAAAAAGGCGGGCGAGACTTGCCAGCGAGCGGTGATCCACCGTGATCTCCGGCTTCACATCTGCCAAGCGAGGCACGGCCACCTGCCCTCCCGCTCCCCCGGCACTGAGTCGGGCCGCCTCTCCCTGCCGGCGGCCGCGGATTAGTTACTGGCAGCCTAGAGACTGAATGTTCCCAAAAACCGTCCTTGCCCAACATAAACCCCCCCCAACCGGCTCAAATATGCGGAGTCAGGTTGTTTCCCGCTATGGGAAAGCACACTCTTATCGGCTCGGCAGGAGCTGGGAGCGGCGGGGTCCTGGGGAGGGGGGGGACACAGCCACCGGGCAGCGAGTCCTGCTGCGAGAAACGGCACCTTCGGCCTGACATCGCTCCGAAAAGAAAAGCCCTGAGCAAAAAGTGGTTCTGAATGGGGAAAATAGGCCCAAGCGCTGCCGAGATGGTCATCAAAGGGATGGGGGAGATGACGGGCAAAGCTGAGGAAGGGGGATGCGGGCGGTTGCAATGGGGTTCCCCCCCCGAGCGACGCTCGGAGGAAGCGGGATGCTGCGGCCAAGCCCCTTGGAAGCTGCTCTGGAGCCGTCGGGGTGGGGATGCCCCGGGCACGCTGAGATTTCGGGTGTCCCGGCATCCCCCGGGCGAGCTGCCAGCCTCCCCCTTCCCCCTGCCAGGTCCCACCGGACCGTGTCCCCCGCCGCCCCCCAGCTCCCCGTGTGCCGGCCGGGCGCCGACGCTGCCGGCAGCTCCATCCCCGCCCCGCCGGCAGACAGAGCCACCATTGATGCTCAGAGCCGCCTTACCTGCTCTCCGCCACCGCCGAAGGGGCTTCAACAATGGGCTGCCTGTGTGCCCTGGCCGGGGCAGAGCCAGCAGCCCCGCGCCTGAAATATAAGCAGCCGCGGCAGCATTTACCGCCCCGGCCCAGCTCCCCTGGGGGGGGGAACGTGCCGTCACTCCCAAGACCGCAGGGGAAGGGGGAAACACCCCAAACCCCACGCCGGGTGCCCAGGCGCACGTGAGCGGGACGCAGGCCCCGGGGCGGTTTCTGCTGTCACCTCCTGCTCCCCCCTGGGGTGCTGGGGACACCGTGGGGACACGGGGATGCCCGCCGTGGGTGTCCCTCCCCCCCCCCCCCCCATGTCAGCGCAGGTGTCCTTCCCGCGCCACCAAACCGGGGATGCTCTCATGACCTTTGGTCTGACCTTCGTCTGGGGTCACCAGGCATCGGTGGCTCCATGTGGCCACCCCACCTTGTCCCCATCCGGGGGGACCTGATGCGGGTGACGCTCCCCATCCCTTCCCAGCTGCAGGGGCTGAGCAGAGGGGCTTCCCCGGGGTGGGGGACGCAGGAGAAGGAGGGATGGGGATGCTCCCAGGACCCCCACAGGGATACTGGCCCGGCTCAGCTGTTTTGGGTAAACACCGGCAAGCCGGTTTGCTCGCCACAAGAATGCACCCTGAAGTGCGCGGCGGCACCCCGAAACCCCGGTGATTTGCCCCTTCCTCTGCCGTGAGTCAGGCAGCAGCGGCAGCCGCCCCGGGCCGGCACGGCACCGCGCGCAGCCTGTACTTTGGGCAATTTGGGATGACAAAGTGGGGACGCGGCGTGTGGGGCTTCTGATTGCAGGGTCGGGGGCTGCGGTGCTTCACCTGCCCCGTCTCATCCCACCCCTGCCCCAGTGGCCCCTACCCCAGGGGTATCCCCACCGACCCACATACCTGCCGGGGGTATCCCCCTCTGCCCCTGCCCCACACCCCTACCTGGGGTATCCCCCTGCCCCACACCCCTACCTGGGGTATCTCCCCATACCCCATACCCCTACCTGGGGTATCCCCCTGCCCCACACCCCTACCTGGGGTGCCCCCATTGCCTCACACACCTGCATGGGGTATCCTCCTCCCCACAACCCTACTCGGGGTGTCCCCCCTGCCCCTACCCCTGCCCCACAGCCCTGCCTGGTGTAACCCCATAGCCCCACAGTCCTACCTGGGTTGTCCCTCTGACCCACACCCCTGCGTGAGGTGTGTCCCCCTGCCCCACATCCCTACCCAGGGGTATCCCCCCTCCACCCCACACCCCTTCCTGGGGTATCCTCATTGCCCCACACACCTGCATGGGGTATTCCCCCGCCCCACACTCCTTCCTGATGTATAGGGGGGATACATCAGGGGGGATACATCAGGGGGGATACCCCTGCCCCACAGCCCTGCATGAGGTGTGTGTCCCTGCCCCACATCCCTACCCAGGGTTATCCCCCCATACCCCACACCCCTGCCTGGGGTATCCCCCTGCCCCACACCCCTACCTGGGGTGCCCCCATTGCCTCACACACCTGCATGGGGTATCCCCCTCCCCACAACCCTACTCGGGGTGTCCCCCCTGCCCCTACCCCTGCCCCACACCCCTGTCTGGTGTATCCCCAGTGCCCCACACACCCGCATGGGGTGTCCCCCTGCCCCACCTCCCTACCTGGGTTGTCTCTCCCGCCCCACAGCCCTGCCTGTGGTTTTCCCCCTGCCCCACAGCCCTGCCCGGGGGGTACCCCTTGCCCCACGGCCCCCGCAGCCGTGGGCGCGCCGTGGGGCGCGTGTGTGCACCTGCAACCGCTGTCGTATGCCTGTTTGCCTCTGCCTGTGTCTGTCTGCCTGTCTGCGTGGCCGGGTGTCGCTGCCAGCAGAGGGGGGTGTGAGTTTGTGTGTGTGTGCGTGTGTGTGTACGCGCCTGTGCGCATTCGCACCCCGGGGTGCTGGCACAGCCCTGCCCGCCGTGCGCGCTGCCAGCACCCGCTGTCACCTGCCACCAGCACGGGCACCATGGGTCCCCGAGCGCCCGGACCCCCAGCACCCCCCAGTGACAAGGACACAAGGCCCAGGGGGTGCTGCTTGACGGGCTCCCCCTCAGCAGGTACAGGGTCACCCCTCTGTACCTTCACGGCCACCAACCCTGGCCAGCTTGGGGGGGGGGGGGCTTGGGGTGCCCTTGGTGGGGTGTTTTGGGGTACAATGGTGTGGCAGAAGCTCACCCAGATGGACACACGGGATTGACGGGTGCCACGGGGTGGCAGTAGCCCACCTGGCCAGATACAGTGTGTTTCGGGGTGCCATGGGGTGGCAGAAGCCCACCCAGATGGACACAGGGGGCTTTGGGGTGCCACAGGGGAGACAGAAGCCCACCTGGCCAGATACAGGGTGTTTTGGGACCAGATACAGTGTGTTTCAGGGTGCCATGGGGTAGCAGAAGCCCACCCAGATGGACACAGGGGGCTTTGGGGTGCCACGGGGGAGACAGAAGCTCACCTGTCCAGATACAGGGTGTTCTGGGGCCAGATACAGGGTGTTTCAGGGTGCCATGGGGTAGGAGAAGCCCTCCCAGGTAGACACAGGGGTTTTTGGGATGTCACGGGGTGACAGAAGCCCACCCAGATAGGTACAGCATGTTTCGGGGTGCCATGGCATGATGGAAGCCCACCCAGATGGACACAGGGGGCTTTGGGGTACCACGGGAGAGACAGAAGCCCACCTGGCCAGATACAGGGTGTTTTGGGGCTGGATACAGGGTGTTTATGGGTGCCACAGGGTGACAGAAGCCCTCCCAGATGGATCCAGGGTGTTTTTAGGTGCCATGGGGTGACAGAAGCCCTCCCGGATGGATCCAGGGGGTTTTGGGGTGCCACAGGGGAGACAGAAGCCTACCTGGGCAGACACAGGGGCTAACAGGGTGCCATGGGGTTGCAGAAACCCACCCAGATGGACACAGGGGGCTTTGGGGTGCCACAGGGGAGACAGAAGCCCACCTGGCCAGATACAGGGTGTTTTGGGGCCAGATACAGGGTGTTTCGGGGTGCCACGGGGTAGCAGAAGCCCTCCCAGATGGATCCAGGGTGGTTTTGGGTGCCATGGGGTGACAGAAGCCCTCCCGGATGGATCCAGGGGGTTTTGGGGTGCCACAGGGGAGACATAAGTTCACTCGGATGGATACAGGGTGTTCTGGGGTGCCATGGGGTGACAGAAGCCCATCCGGCCAGATACAGGGTGTTTCGGGGTGCCATGGGGTAGCAGAGGCTACCCTGGCTGGATACAGGGTTTCGGGGGGCCGGGGGGCCAACCCGGCTGGATGGACACAGGGTGCTGGGGTGATGTGGGGTGACAACAGCTGACCCCAGTCACATTCGGGGTGTCGGGGTGCTCTCTCCCCCTGCCCCCCCATCGCAGACCTTGGATGCGGGAGCGGTGAGACGTCCCTCGTCAGCATCCCGCTTGTTGAGTAGTTAATGAGTCGTAAAGGGAGATTTCGTCACAGGCAGGAAAAATATATTTATATTTTTTATAAATCCCATCCACCGGGATCCCATGGGATGGTGGAATGGGAGCACGAAGCATCCCAGCCCGGCGAGAAGGGGATTGCACTTTGCACGGCGATGCAAAGGTGGCTGGTAAAGTTTGGCCGAACCCCGGATTTTAAACGTGAGCCCTGATAAGATGTTCCAGAAATAAAACCAAACTCTGACCTGGGAAGCGAGGGAAGGGAAGGGGTGGGTGCGGGGTGGGGGGGAGTGGGAAATGGGAATGGCGATGCTGAAGGGACTTCCAGGTGCCCCCAAGGAGGGAGGGTGGGGGAGGAATGAGCATCCCAGTATCCATCACCCCGAAACCAAAGGGATGGCAGCGGAAAGTGACGTCTCTCTCTCCTTCTCTTTTTCTTTCCCCCCTCCCGCCCTTCTCCGGTAACCCGGCGCCATCTCTGCAAACAAAGGGGAGGGTGTGGGACGGCAGGTGACGGTGACGGAGAGGAGCGTCCAGCACTGAAACCCCACCCCGGGCGGGCGCTGGAGCTCGGCCCCGCCAGCCCTTATAACCGCAGGTGCACCCAGGTGTAAGCTGATCCCAAGGGCTGCGAGCGGCGAAGGGTGACGGACACGGTTTCGGTCCCTGGGTCCTTCTCCGCCATCGCCCGGAGAGCGGCAAGTCAAGCGGCAGCAGCGGCCACCATGTCGATGGGTTTGGAGATCGGCGGGGTGTCCTTGTCGGTGCTGGGTTGGTTGTGCAGCATCATCTGCTGCGCCTTGCCCATGTGGCGGGTGACGGCCTTCATCGGCAACAACATCGTGACGGCCCAGATCATCTGGGAAGGGCTGTGGATGAACTGCGTGGTGCAGAGCACGGGGCAGATGCAGTGCAAGGTCTACGACTCCATGCTGGCCCTGCCGCAGGACCTGCAAGCCGCCCGCGCCCTGCTGGTGGTGGCCATCGTCTTAGCCGTCCTGGGTTTAATGGTGGCCATCGTGGGCGCCCAGTGCACCCGCTGCGTGGAGGACGAGAGCACCAAAGCCAAGATCACCATCGTCTCCGGCGTCATCTTCCTCCTCTCCGGTGTCATGACCCTCATCCCCGTCTCCTGGTCGGCCAACACCATCATCCGGGATTTCTACAACCCGCTGGTGCTGGACGCGCAGAAGCGGGAGCTGGGCACCTCGCTCTACGTGGGCTGGGCGGCCTCCGCGCTCCTGCTGCTGGGGGGGGCCCTGCTCTGCTGCTCCTGCCCCCCCAAAGACGACAGGTACCCCACTGGCAAGGTGGCCTACTCCGCCCCACGCTCCGCCGTCACCAGCTACGACAAGAGGAACTATGTCTGAGCCCCCCCGGCACCCCCCCGACATCCCATATACACCCCCCCCCGACCCCACCCCGAAACCCTCATCGCCCTCCGCGGGGAACCGGGGACGGCGCGGTGGGGGGGAACGCGAAGGAGGGGACGGGGACGAGGACGGCGGCGGGGTCAGGGCCGGGCTATGTAAATAGAGACGGTTTCGGTTAAACAAGAGGCGGTTTCGGGTCGGCGGGAGACGCGGGGCCCGCGGTGCCCCTGCCCGCGCCGGTGGGACGGGACGGGGACAGGGATGGGGACGGTGCCTCCCCCCCGCCCGGGTGTGTGTGTGTGTGTGTCCCCCTCCCCCATCGCGACCGGCCGGGCACCGTCTGTCCCTGTTACGCGTGGTCTGTACCGGTTACATTTGTCAATAAACACGTCCTGTTTTGGTAAAACGAGTGTTCCTGGGGCGGCGGCGGGGAACCACCGGGAACCAGTATCCTCGGGGCTGGGGGGGGGGGCGGGGCGATCCCCCCCGGGAACGTGTAACCCTGGAGGGGTGGGGGATGGGAACCCACCGGGAACGGAGTGGGGGGGGGCTGCAGCCCCGCCCGCAGAGCCAGCCCACCACCCCCTTCGGTACGGCAGCACCGGCGCTGGGGACGGGGCTCCGCAGGGGGTGGCGGGCGGCGGCGAGGCCGCCATGGGGAGCGGCGCTCCCGGGGCCAAAGTCTGGCTGCGCGGCGGAACACAGCGGGACACACACACACACACGGACCGCTCCCACCGGCCCGGCCCCCGCCCTCCCCGCCACGCTCCGGCGGGCAGGGACAAAGCGGGCGGGAGCCGCCGCCGGTGCGCGGCCCGCCCCGGGGGCTGGCGGCTCGGATGGCCCCCGGCCCCCCCGCCCCGCGCCGGGCGCGGCCATGGGGGTGGGGGACGGCCCTGACCTTGCCGCCCGCGGAACCCGCCACGCCGCGCCCGTCCGCCGCCAGGGGGCGCCCCCCGCCGGCGGGGCGGGGCGGGGCCGAGCGCGCGCACTGCGTCGCCGCCGCCGCCGCCGCCGCCGCCGCCATGATGCTCCGCCGGCTGCCGCGCGCCCCCGCCCCGCTGCGGCGCCCGCGCCCCCTCCCGCCGCCCGCCGCCGCCCGCTCCGTGGTGACGTAAGGGCCCGGCCGCGCGCGGGACGGGGGCGGCGGGAGGGGTCTCCAGGGGACGGGCGGGGCCGGTAACGGGGACGGGCCACGCGCTCCGGGCGCCGACCACGCCCCCCTCGTTAGCACCGCCCCCGCGTTAGCACCGCCCCCGTGCCCCGGTTCCCCCCCCCGGGTCTGGGGTCTGGCTCTGGCCCCGCCCCCGGGCCCCCCTGTGGCAGCAAGGCAGCCTCGCCCCGGCCACGCCCTCACAGGCCCCGCCCCACGCCCCCTCTCCCCGCAGCGCCGTGCCGCTGGCCCACGCCGTGGTGGGGGGCCGCGGGGACCGGCCGCCCCTGGTGCTGCTCCACGGGCTCTTCGGTAGCCACGGCAACTTCCAGACGGTGGCCAAGGCGCTGGTGCGCGGTGGCAGCGGCAAGGTGAGGCCCTGGGGGGCGGGTGGGGGGGTGCGAAGGGCGGGCGGTGGCCGGGGCTGGGGTAACGGGGTGTCCCTGCCCAGGCAGGTGGTGACGGTGGACGCCCGGAACCACGGCGGCAGCCCCCACAGCCCGCTGATGACCTACGAAGCCATGAGCCTGGACGTGCAGCACCTCCTGACCCGCCTGGGCATCGCCAAGTGCATCCTGCTGGGACACAGCATGGGGGGCAAGACGGCCATGACGCTGGCCTTGCAGCGGGTCGGCGGGCGCGGGGCTCCCGGGGCTGGGTGGGGGGAGCGGGAGGCTGCGGGAAGGGGGGTGGCACCTGCGGGGGCTGCTGTCAAGTGCCAGCCTTGCTCACTGCCCCGCGGGGGGTGGCTTTTCTCCGTGACAGTCAGGGTGCCGTCCCACTGTAAGCTGGGAGCAGGAGAAGTCTCTGTCCACCAGCCCATGCTCCGGTGCTGATTGCAAGGGGGCTTGGAGATCTCCCGTGCTAAGGCGCAGGGAAATGGGAACGCGGGGAAGGGGACACGGAGGCAGCAGGGAGTGAAAAGCCTCCAAGGAGTCTGGGTGTGAGCAGAGCCCCATGCCTGGCCCTGCTGGGGACATGTCGGCTGGCATCTATCTGCCCTGCTTGTGTCCCCAGCCAGACCTGGTGGAGCGCCTCATCTCTGTAGACATTAGTCCCGTTACAACCGCGCCCGTTTCCGAATTCTCTGCCTACATCTCTGCCATGAAGTCGGTGAAGATCCCGGATGGTCTGTCCCGCTCTGCTGCCCGCCAGCTGGCTGACGATCAGCTGCGTCCGGTGGTCCAGGTAGGACATCCCACTCCTCGGATGGGGTTTCCACTTCCAGCCTGTCCCTGGGACTGGAGCACGGGGCTTTAGGACCACAGTCCCAGCGGGACTCTCTTCACCCCTGCTCACTCGCCGC
This sequence comes from Larus michahellis, assembly GCF_964199755.1. Classification (NCBI taxonomy): domain Eukaryota; kingdom Metazoa; phylum Chordata; class Aves; order Charadriiformes; family Laridae; genus Larus; species Larus michahellis. The sequence continues at coordinate 12,346,802 of NC_133902.1, forward strand.
TGGAGGACGTCTCACCAGGGCTGCAGGAGTCATGGGGAATGGGAGACAGGCAGAAAGGGGTGGAGAGGAGGACAGAGGGTGCCAGGACATCTTGAGGGCTTGTTGCTCTTACTGAAGAGCATTTGATCCTCTTTTGTGGCAGCTCCCGCAGCTGAGACAGTTCCTCCTCACTAACCTGGTGGAGGTGGAGGGCCGCTTTGTCTGGCGGGTGAACCTGGAGGCTATTTCCCACCACTTGGCAGATATCATGAACTTCCCTGTCTTCCACAAGCCTTATCCTGGCCCTGCACTCTTCCTGGGAGGATCCAACTCACCCTATATCAGGTGAGACTGGAGAGAAGCAGTTCAAAGTCTGTGGTTTGACCCCTTGTGCTCTTCTGCAGCTGCCAAGGGTGGGAGGAAGCCACCGAGATGGGAAAGGTCCTGGAGTGAGCACTGTGCCTCCAGCAGCTGGTGACACCAACGTGCTGGAGAGCCAGGGGGAACCTGGAGGCAGCCCTGGGCTTTCCCAGCAGGGAAGGGGATGTGGTCAGAGCTGGCATCCCCTGGGCAGGGTGTGGGAAGGCACCTGGGTGGCCCTCTGACCACACTTCCCTTGTCCTGCAGCTCCAAAGACTACCCGGAGATCCAGCGCCTCTTCCCCAAGGCAAACGTCCAGCACATCAAAGGTGCAGGCCACATAGTCCATCAGGATAAATTTGAAGAATTCATCACTGCTGTTCTCAGTTTCCTGCCACCACCATAGTGCAGGGGACCAGGGTTTCTGCAAGCACTGCGTGGGACCTGAGGAGCTCCGGGCAGTGATGTGGGGCTCTGTGAGAAGGGGCTCGGCCCAGGACTGGCCGCCCACTTTGCAGTCCGGTCCTGCCTGCAAGGCCTATCCCACCCCAGGTCTCCCGGAGCCGGAGTGGACAGGCACCTCCCACTGAGCTCTCCTGACACGCTGCAGGGACGAAGGGTGGCACCAGCCCAGGACACTGCCCTTCCTGCGCAGCCTGTCCTGCCTGCGCTGGAGGGGACACTCAGAGGGAACAGGAGAGCCCTCTTGTTTTCCTGCTGCCAGACCACCTGGTTGTGGAGCTGGGTGTGACTTTGCAGAATGCGCAATAAAGTTGAATCCATGCCAAGGCAGAAAACGGTTTGGATGTGGCCGCGGAGGACAGGAAGGGTGGTGGTGGCAGGGGAAGGGGCTCTCGCCAGCGGGGATGCTGGTGGGAGGTGACAATTGGCCTGTAACCTGTGAGCTGTAGGAGCAGTGTGCGGAAGACATAGCTTTGAGGATCCTTCGTGGGTCCCAGGGGGAATCGTGTCCTCCCTCCACATCAGGGGCAGCGGCAAGATCGGGAAGTGGGGCAAGCTGCCTCCTGACAAGGAGATGCTGTGAGCCTGCAAGAGGGAGGCATGGAAATCCATCCCCCCAGCGCATCTGCCCAGCCTGCCCTGAAGGCGGGCATCTCCTCCTCCATCAGCTCCCTCTGATTTCCCACCTCCCACTTACTCAGTGTCCCCAAGGACATGTAACAGCAGCTACTGCCAGATGTAAGGACTGTCTGCCCCCCAAGGGCTAAAGGCAGAGAAGCGGTGCTGTCTGACATGAAAACCCTTGATTAGACAACGGTTAAAGACAGAGATGGGGCGGAAGCAGCTCTGGGGCTGACAGATCGTCTGTCGCAGCTGGGGACAGGCTCTGTCTAGGGACAGTTAAGAGAGACACTAACCAGCTTTGCGTTTGGTGCTCCAGAGCCAAGTGTCTCTGCTGCTTCCTGGGAAGAGTTTGCTCAGTTTGGGGCTGTTTGGAGGCCACGAAAGGAAGGAAGGCCAAGAGACCAAGGACTGTTTTATTCCAGGTCTGTAATTTGCCTAGCAGAGGGGCGTGAGTAGCTGGTTTGGAGATTGACTGTGTTTCTGCAAAGCTGTTCTTGGCTTTTCCTCTTGTCCTTTCCTTCTCTGAAGAAGTGCATCTCTCTGGCGCAGGGCTGCGTTCACCTAGAGCTTGAGCTTTCTGCTGTATTATCCCAAATTCAACCACTTGTGCTGTCCGTGTATTATTTTTTCACCTGTGAAGAACATTAGACCGAGAAGCTCCTGAGACACTTGCTACTGAAATGAGTTCTTTGAGCACCTGTCTCTGCGACAGCCAGCTCGGAGGTGGGGATGGAATCAGGCCACTGCGTGGTCCCGGCTACCAGCAAACAAGTCCTTTGGATATCCTGACCGAGCTGCAAGGTCTAGAGCCCAGGAGCGATGGGGAATTTCTCCCCGCTCCTCTCCACTGGCCAGGTACCGGGTCTGGAGCACAGACAAGGGCTGCCGCAGAGGTGTGAGGTGAAGAGACTCACCTCGGGCAGGAGATCAGTGGCCTGGGAAGAGGTAGAACTTCCTCAGCATCGTAGTCCGTTCTTGTGACGGCAACTGACGAGGGAATTTTCCAAAGGAATATTGGATCTGGGGTGAGAGAGACAGTGGGGGGAAATCAGAGCAGCTCTGTTCCCAGCGCGGGAAGAGTGCAGGGAGTCAGGAGGCATCCCCAGGGGCATCTCCAGGCATATGTCTGGTGGCACAAAGGATGCCATGGGCTGTGCCAACATGCCGGGCTGGTGCAAGCACACCATGTGGCAAGGTGCTGACGCCTCCAGAGATCCAGCAGAATCTCCAGGCCAACCAGACCCCTTTTTGACAGAGCCTGCTCCTGAGGGGCCTGCCGAAAAACGGCCTGCCCTGGCCCGAGCTCCGCTCTGAGCAGCGTTTCTGCAGCTGGCATGGCTGCATCTGCTGGCACACCTGCAGTTAACTACAAAGCCTCACCTTTCGGAAGATCTCCTGTAAATCACTGTTACAGGCGTGGTTTTGAAACTGCTCTATCAGGTGCTGGATGAAAAGGGAGCCTCTTACTGGGCATCTCCAGGAGACAGTATCTGGGGAGGGAGAAGATGCCACATGTGATTTCACTGGTGTCCCTTACTGCAACAGTGATTAACGCTGGGTGCTGGAGCAGGAGACTGGGGTACCTTCTTCAAGATCATTATATTTGGCTCAGCCAGCCCACAGCATCGGAAAAAGACAGGGCATCCCAGGGAAGACAGAAGCGATGTGAATATTTTCTTCAAGCCTCTCTGCTCTCCAATGCTCCCAGGAGCCATCCGTGACCCAGTAGGAGAAGACAGTTTCCCCCAGCCAGCCACTGCAGTGAAATAAATCGGCTGGGGAAGCAGTGCAGGCAGAGCTGGTGGGGAGGGCTGGGGCGGAGGCAAGGGAAGGCAGCCAGGCAGGGACACAAAGCTCTGGCTCTGGTGCCACTAAGAGGGATCTGTGGGTGTCCTGGAGCAGCCTTGTACCCTGGCGTCAGGGGACACTGCCTTCTCCAGAGGTTGTTGGAGCAATGCTCAAGCAGTCACCAGATGGAGGAAACCCCCGGCAACCCACCCGGAGCAGGAGGAGGTGTGGAGGAGACCCCTGGCATCAGGAATGGGAGTCCTGTCTGCCCTCAGGCAGGGCAACTATCTCCAGGAACTGCTTACCAGGCGTGGAGGAATGTAAAGTTGCAAAATCACTCTCCAGGTGGACTTTAAAGATTGCATCATCTTCCAGCCCTGCAGAGATCGGGTCAGCCGAGCTGGGAGCGGGCATGGCAGGGTCTCCGGAGTCGCTCACAAACGTGTACCCTTCTTTTCCTAAGAAGGCAGGGCCAGCCATCAGTCATGATGAAGTGTCCCATCCCCACCTGTGCCCAGGGCTCATGTGCCCTGGGAGAGCCTTGCCGGCTCGCTTGCCTTGCAGGCATCTCATAGCGGGGATTCACCTCCACGGCAGGACTGGATAATGACCACTTTGGGTTTGCCCAGCAGCGCACGGCAGCTCTTGTTGTTGAATGTCTCATAGATGGTGTCAAGGGAAAGGATGTCTGTGGTCCCATCTCTGCTCTTGGTCCCACAGAGCCCAGCCCTGACCCCATGGGACATGAAAACCAGGAAGGTGCTATCAGAGGTGCAGTGCTCTTTGCGATCCGCAAAATCCTTCATGACCGTAGCCATCCCCTACAAACCACCACAAGGAAGGAACATCAGCCACCTGTGACCAGCTGCATGGAGACCTAGCCACCAGCTGTAGGCAGGAGCCACTGACACTGGGGACACAGGTGTCCCTGCGGTGCCAGAGCCCCCCATCACCAACACATGCCAATCCTGGGGCCGGTGGCAGCTGCTTTGTGCGGTCCTTTACCTGGGAAGTTAAGTTGCAATGGATGTCCACCACGTAGCCCAGCCCTTCAAGCAGCTTTGTCATCCCCTCCACATCCACTTCCGCCCCATTCCGCCTGCTCAAGCGCTCAAACTCAATGTTGCAGATGAGCAGGGCTCTACGGGTTCGCGTCTCCCTCGGTAGGTGGATGGGATAGATCTGTGAGGATGGAGAGAGGCAGCACTCAGTGGTGGGTGGGTGCAGGGGGCCTTTCTTGGGAGGCAGCTAATAGCAGAGAAGGCCCATGGGTGCAGCCACCACCAGGGGCACCCCAGGATGTCCCTGGGGCATCTCCCCACATCTCCTGCCCCACTCCTGGGTTAGTGAAGACCCTGTCTCCCCTTGGCAAGCCCCTGTCCGCTCCGGGAGAGCGGATGGGCCACGCTCCAGCCCTCCTCTCATCTCCTCTGTCTGCAGCACCTGGTCTCCCTCTGTGTCCCTGATGCGCTGGTACTCGCTCAGGGAGCACTGCTGGATCCGCTGTTGCTGGCCCTGGATGCCAGCGGGGGGTTCAGGGGAGGCCAACTGCTCACCGGGGCTCCCTGCAAGCAGAAAGCCCCACAGTTACACTGGGAAGCGCCTGCAGCAAGAGGGGACTGTCACAGGGCACGGACAGACAAGCGGAGATGTTCACCCCCATGGGAGACAGCCACTCCTGAGAGCCCTGTTGTCACTGCATGGCAAGGGGGACTGAGTGCCCCAGCAGTGACACCAGGGGTGCCCAACTGCCCCTTGCCTTCAGGCCTCAGACACTCTCCAGGGCCAGCCCCCCCCCTCCAGCACCCCATTGGAAGCACTGGGAGCCCCAGCATGGCCAGGAGCAGATCACAGCCCTGCATCTCTCACCTGACTCAGTGGCCAGACCCAGCTGCTGTGCCAAGGTGCCATCACGCTTCCTGAGGCTGTCAATGAAGATCTGGCTGGCCCTGGTGCCCTTCAGGCGCACGCTGTCGATGAGGCAGCGGGCCTTGTCGGCGCGCACCGTGTATCTATCCTGCACCTCGTCCACCTCCTCGAGGCGCAGCACCCGTTGGTCCAGCAGGTCATCCAGCAGCCCAGAGATCACCGGCTTGCTCACACGCTCCACAAAGGCTGTCCGCGCTTTCAGGAGCAGGTTGTCTGCAAGAGCAGCCCCGTCAGTGCCCAGACGCCCCATGCCACGGCTCCTGCTGCCCCACCACCTGTTCTGGGTGCTTCCTCTTCCCCATCGCCTCCCCAGGGTGCTGATCACTTCCCCATCACCCCTCTAACTGCTTCCCCTTCCCCATCACTTCCTTGGGTGCTGCCCCCTTCCCTATTGCCCCCCCCGCCAGCTGCCGATTCCTCCCCCACCAGCCACCTTGGGTGCTCCCCCTCCCCATTGCCCACCCAGGGTACTGCTCCCTCCTTCATTGCCCAACCTGGGCGCTTCCCCTGCCATCACCCACCTCCCCCTTTCCCTCCACCCCCACGCACAGAGTGCATTTGCAAGGAGCAGGGCCCCAGCTACTCAGGGTTGCAGTATCGTGGGCCCTGCCCCGCATGTCGCGCCGTGTCCCTGCGCGTCAGGCTGACCAGGGCAAGCAGGACCCAGGCAGGACCCCGTCCCACCACCAAGCCCCAGCACTGCTGGTCGTACTCACCAGCCATCTACCCTTCAGGCCCAGGCCTGCCAAAAAAAGCGACGAAGCCTGTTTCTTCTCCGTGAGGGGAATGAAAGCAAAAGTTCGTTCTGGGGAAAAAGTGCTCCACGTCACAGCCAGCTTCACTTCCTGTCTCCCTGCTCGCTTGGGCCCCTCTCCTGCGCTGTTGCCATTCCCCGCTGTAGTGAACTGCCAGATCCCTTAAACAGAAATGGCACTTACTTATTTTATTATAGGGACAAAGTCAATAAAGCAAAAGCACAGCGCTGGGTGCATGACTCAAGTCAGCTAATACTTCACCCACGTCTTATATACATTCAAAATTGCATACGTATTCACTGTTTTAGGCAGAGTAATTGTTTATGATGATTGATTATCATTAGTCCCTTTTCTCTTCTATTTGTGCGTTTCCTTCTGACAATTGTTCCTGAGGATCGATGATCTTCATCTCCCTTTTCCCATGCATCTGTTTCCTTCTGGTAGGATCAGCTCCCTTTTCCCATGCATTTGTTTCTTCTGGTAGGATCGATTATCATCAACTCCCTTCTCCTATGCATCTGTTTCCTTCTGTTAATCATTTGTGGGGTCTTTTGGAGAAGTTCTCTTTTGTTTCTCTCGGATGTTTTTCTTCATAGCTGCTGTTAGTTGTTATCTTGGAGGTTTCTCATGTTTCCTAATTTACTAAAGGTTAGTTATCCTTATAAGTCAAATATTTATAGTGTTGTTATTATGGCGAAAGCCAACAATACCGTCACTATTTTTCACAATTCCCCCTTTTTGTCTTTTATACTACATTTGGCTTGAGCCATAACTTTCATTTTGCTTAATCCATTTGTTTTGTTCATAGATCAATTCTGCTCTTTCCAATTGTTGTGGAGTATTTCTTATTTTCCTTAATATCATTATCTTTTTAGTTGAGCCTGAGGCTGCCAATTTTGGATTCTTGGGTATGGAAACTACTTTCATGCTTTGGACTACTGCTGTAATTAAGTGTATAAAACAAGGGATTAAGCAAGGAAGAAATAATAAACCAGCGATTGAACATAAGAGAATGTAGCCTAGTTTATTCCACCAGGTTCCCCCAAAAACATTATTCCACCAATTATCATTTAACATAGATTCTCATTTTTGAACCAGTACATGCGCAATTTTCCAGATTTCTTCTGTTATTTCCAATATTGCATCCCCATTGTCATCTATCTTTAAACAACAATTCGAAGTGTTCCATTTTCCACCAGTAAGTAGTCTAAGGCTAATCGGTTTTGGTAGATAGCAGCCCTCACTATTTCGGCTTTTATCATATCTTGTACCCCACCTCCGTCTGATACGTCCCAATGCCCGGCTTTAGTAAAGCAGAGCCATTGTTCCCCTCTAGGACAATGTACTCCTAGTCTTGTTCCGCCTATTCCTAAATTCTTCCAAACCCAATATTCGTGTTGGTCGTATTTGCACACTGTTAACTCATGGCGGTTATAACAGTGGCTGTTGATATGCGAATGCACCGTCATAGTGGAAACCATCTTCCTATTCCAGGAGACCTGCTGGTAACACTTCATGCGTTCGTTACTGGATACTAAGGATACCGCTAATAACAATACGAGGAGTGGAGGTCCAGTATGGCTTATAATCCTACCTCTCATGCCTATTGGGGTGCTTCCAACAGCCGAGAAATAATTCTTCTTGGCAGCGAATACAGTGGCCAACCTGGTCTTGCCCTCCATCCTCTTTCGATTCGGTATCCCTGGCTCTTGTAGCAGGTAGGGTTCTTATCTCTTTTTCCAAGCAAATCGTTTTTTACACTTAGAGACCACTGTTTCCCACCATTCTTCAGGAATTTCCCACAGAACCGGCACTAGCAATTCCCACCCACAAATTAATGTTACGATATTGGTATATCGTATCTGAGTTCGAGCCAAACTCGAATTTTGCTTCCGGAAATTTAAACAGAAGGGATGTCTTCAGGATGAATGGTAATACCAATTTTGCTTACAACCTAAGCATTCGCACTTTACCCAACTATGATGTCTAGCATAGGGATGTATCAGACAAGGTATACTACGGGGTACTGGAGGGGGCTGTAGTTCTTCCTCAAGGTTAGGATATAGCCGACTATCTTCTTTATATAAATCACATGCAAGTGCAAACAGAGAGTTTTCAGTTTTATACAACCCTGACCCTCCTGTCTGTAATGGGAGTGCTCTTCCCCAAGGAGGATATCTAATTTTCCTTAGGGTTTGTCCCGGCCATACCCGAAACCAACGATAAAGTTCTGATTGCACTCCCCAAGTTTCTGTGATTTCTAAGTTATTATTCAGTTCCTCTCCCATACATCACCGCATTGGTTGGCGTTTTAAGGTGAGTCTGGTGTCCCTGGGAGTTGAAGTCAGAGTCCAATCTCTAGGTTCTTCTACTGGTCCCTTTATTCTGCTGGCGTGAGTCCACCCTTTTTCCTTTGTCCGTACTGCAGCTTCCGTAGTCAACAGCACCTGAAAGGGACCCTCCCGTTGGGGAGTTAAAGATTGCTCTCTCCATGTTTAAAACCCATTCTCCAATTTTAATGTTATGGATCTTAAAATCCAACAGGGTAGTTTGTGGGAGCAACCCTTTATTTCTTAGTTGTTCCAAGTTCTTTGCAATCTGATTCACCTCCCATAAGTCTTGCACCAACCTATATGTCCTGTCAGGTTTCTTTACAGGTAGGATAGGAGTGTTATGAGGAGACATACAGGGTTCGAGGGTCCCATCAGAGATGAGTCCTTCAATTACTGGCTGGAGACCTTTTTTTTTTTCCCTCCATTGAAATGGGGCACTGCCTGACTTGTATGGGGTGATTTTCCCTTTCTATAGAGGCTTTGATTGGTTGGATATTCAGACCTCCTCTGTTACCAGCTGCAGCCCAAACTTGCTGATTAATTTTGGATTCGTCCTCCTGACTTAATATTTTTGCAATCATTTTCCCCTCTTCATGGATTACTCCAACCCCCAGCTGGATCTTCAAGTCTCTTCCTAACAAATTGCACCCAGCTCCAGGCACTAACAAGATATTCCCTACACCTATTTTGTCATTACCTTCAAAAACCACCTGCTTGATCACCGGGGCTTTAAAACTTTCCCCCTTTGCTCCCATTACATTAATTACTTCTTTACTTATAACGCATCCTTTAGGTATGTTACAAACGCAAGTTCGCTCAGCTCCTGTATCTACTAGAAATTCTAATACTTCCTCCTGGGGACCCACTCTTAGGTTTATCAAGGGCTCAAGGTGATAGCTATCCCCCAGGAGGTAGAGCCCCTGACACCCCTAATCCTCAGTTTCTCTAAACATTTTCTGATCTTTATCCCTTTGAGGACATTCCTCCTTAAAATGCCCAAGTTTCCCACAATAGAAACATCCACTTCCTTCATTCCTTTTCTCAGTTCCGGATGGTCCCCTTCTGGGAGGGATCTGATTCCATCTAAAAGTCTCCTCCCGCCTCTCAGGATTCCGTCCCATCCCCCCCATCGCCCTGGGATTTTTCTGAATATTTCCTTCCCTCATGGTGGCTACCATGATTTTAGCTTTTGCTGTAGCCTTCTCCTCATCTCTTCGTACATATACTTTCTGAGCTTCCCTCAATAATTCGTTCAGGCCCCAATCCTGCCAGTCCTCTAGTTTCTCTAATTTTCTTCGAATGTCTGGCCAGGTGTGTGTAACAAATTGAACTCTCAGTAACGTTTGCGCCGCGGGACTCTCTGAATCTATTCCTGAGTACTGTCTCATGTTACGTCGCAGCCTTTCAAGCCATTCGGTCGGGGTTTCCTCCCTTCCCTGCTGCCCATCGAATGCTTTGGTTACATTCTGCCCTCTAGGAGCAGCTTCTTTTATACCTTTAATAATTAAAGTTCAATAATCACTCATGTTCCTACGACCCTCTACATCATTTTGATTCCAATTTGGGTGTACTATTGGCATCTTCTGGTCCCCAGGTGGGCCTTGCTGATTTTCCCTTTCCCAAATTCTCATCCCAGCCGTTCTAATCATTTGCCGTTCTTCGGGAGAAAATATTATACGTATTATTGACTGCATTTCCTCCCAGGTATAAATATTAGGGCGTAGGAATTGGTCTCATTGTTCTGATAGGCCTATTGGATCTTCCAGTAACCCTTTTAATTCCTTTTTAAAGTTCCTGACTTCAGTGGGAGTCAAAGGAACGTTTACAAATCCTATCCCCCCCTTGTGCTCCCCCCAGGGGTACTTCCCTTAAGGGGAATAAACTAACTCCTGGTGTTTCTTGCACCGTGTCTTGGTCTTCCGGTTCCTTTACTTTAACAGAAGTTTTCCTCTGTAACCTACGAGAGTTTGTAAGTGACACTTTTTCAATTAATCTCTGAGACCTGTCCGACCTTCCCCTAGCACTAGGTGTCAGCTCTTTCCCTGGAGAAGGGGGGCTGTTGGAGGGAGGTGGTAGGGAGGGGGCAAAACTTCCAGAGGATCCCACCGCTTCTCCTTTTCTTCCCTTGAGATCTCAGGTATTTTAAAGGTACTAACTCCTTTTGGCCAAATCTCCCCTTTCCAGCAGGAGGCATATTCACTCTCCTCTGGGCTGAATGATTCTTCAGCGTTTACATAAAGGTTTAAAGCCTGGCATATCCACCCTTCAAAGGACCCATATCTAGGCCAATACAAATGGTCTGCTCGTATAGGTTCCTTTGTCCATTCTATCATACAATACTGAATCATTTTAACTTTATCCTTACTTTTAGTATCCAGATCAATATTCCAATTAGCCAATTTTATCCCCGAAGGACTGTCTTGGGGTATATCTGCTGGCACTTTCCCGGTCCCCTTTTCCCTGGGACTCTCTTTTGTCCCATTTCCCTGGGGCTGTCTTCCGCTCACCACAGCAGTCAAGCACCCAATTTTCCCGGGCTGTCTTTCACTCAATCTCTGACGCTTCGTCTCTTCACCGGCCAATTCCCTCCCGGGAGATTGGAACTGCGGTTAGAAAGACTCCACACTTGCTCCCCAGATCCGGACTGTCCGGTCCGAGTTCCACACACACACCAATCAAGCCCCAAACCCGCCCAACCAAGCAGTACTTACAGTTCTGTTTTCTTGCCTGGGTCTTCGTGCACAAGAATTGTGGGCTACCGCGATTTTTCCTGGGGAGACTTACCCCTTCTGCTTTATGAGTCCCTCCTCTCGTGGGATTATCATCTTGGAGTCTCAACAGGCACCGGGAAGTCCTCTGAGCAGGCTGCCGAAATCGGTGGGGTGCACCTCCTGCTTGGGGTCTCGGAGCCCACTGGGACCAAGTGAATTCTCCTGGACGAGCCCCCAAAATTGTAATAAACAGCCAGACCCCTTAAACAGAAATGGCACTTATTTTATTATAGGGACAAAGTCAATAAAGCAAAAGCACAGCGCTGGGTGCATGACTCAAGTCAGAGGCACACCAGCTAATACTTCACCCATGTCTTACATACATTCAATATTGCATACGTATTCACTATTTTAGGCAGAGTAATTGTTTATGATGATTGATTATCATTAGTCCCTTTTCTCTTCTATTTGTGCGTTTCCTTCTGACAATTGTTCCTGAGGATCGATGATCTTCATCTCCCTTTTCCCATGCATCTGTTTCCTTCTGGTAGGATCAGCTCCCTTTTCCCATGCATTTGTTTCTTCTGGTAGGATCGATTATCATCAACTCCCTTCTCCTATGCATCTGTTTCCTTCTGTTAATCATTTGTGGGGTCTTTTGGAGAAGTTCTCTTTTGTTTCTCTCGGATGTTTTTCTTCATAGCTGCTGTTAGTTGTTATCTTGGAGGTTTCTCATGTTTCCTAATTTACTAAAGGTTAGTTATCCTTATAAGTCAAATATTTATAGTGTTGTTATTATGGCGAAAGCCAACAATACCTTCACTATTTTTCACACCTGCCCATGCCCCCATGGTCACCTATAGCCCTGTACACGCCTGCGAGCGCAGCGGCTGTGGGGCCAGAGTCCCTGTGCCCTTGCCAGCCATGCTTGGATTTCCTCCTGGGGGTGCTCAGCACATCCCTGCAACGCTGGCGCATCATGAACGCATGTAACTAGCCCCAGCACCCCAACCCAGCACCCGCGGGGTGAGGAGGAAGCTCCCAGCCCTCCTGCATCTCTCAGGGACAGGCACTGGCCAGCTCTGCCCACAGGCCCTGGGCCAGGCAGAGGTGAAAGTCCTCTGCAAAGGACCAACATCACCTTCGTCCCCACACCCTCAAACCCTCCAGACCTGCCTGGGGCTGAGCTCGTACTGCCCTGTTCAGGCGCTGGCAGGGAGACACCGCCTTGGCCAGCAGCATCCTCATCCGCTCAAGGGATCACCATCCCCGTCTGCATCCCGCAGCCTCCAGGGGGAAGAGGAGCCTGCCTGAAATGTGAAATCTGGACTGTAAGAAAGGCTGAGGTTGCCCCACAAGTATATCAGCAGGGCTGTTTCGCAGGGCAGGTTGAGTGTAGGGTGAGACCTGTGTGGTAATGGCAGAAGTCATGCCAATGATGGGGAAAACCAGGGATGAGCCGTGGGGGAGGGGGACATCCAGCCCTTTGGGAAGCAGAGGCAAGCAGCGGCTAGCCATGGAGCAGGGCGATAACACAGGGAGGCCTTACAAGCTTTTTACTGCCCCAAAGGCTTCTGCAGGCCTGTTCCACAGACACCCCGCACACCGAGGTGCCCCGACCCTGTGCCAAGACCCCAGCGTCACGCTGCCTGGGCCAGGCCACCTCGGGGTGGGCAGCGGCGCTGCCCGTGAGGGGCTCCCCCGATGCCTGCCTGCACCAGGGGCCCGGTGGGCGGCTCCTGCCTGCGGGAGAGGCCGGTGCGGAGGACGCCTCCGACGCCTCCTCGGCCTGCCCCCTCCCGCGGGCCCTGCGGCGGGGCGTGGGGGTGAGTGGTTACCGTGCGATCACGTGAGGGGGCGCCTTCCCCCCCCCCGCGCCCAGTATTGCCCCCCGGTGACTTCCCCCGCCCCCCCGCTGACCGCCCGCCCTTTTCTGAGGGGAAGCGCTGACCGGCCGCCGATTGGCTGCGGCGGGACGCGCTGTGATTTCTCATTGGGCGCCGGGCCCCGGGTTCCCACCCCGGCGCCGCGCGCCGCGGCGGGTCACGGGATAGGCTTGCGGGCGAGGAGAAGGGCGTGCCCCGGCGGCCGGCGGCGCTGGGCGGGGACGCGTTCGCTCCGTTCATTGGCCGGCGGTGCCGGCGGCGCCGGGCGCTGATTGGCTGCGCCGCGCGGGCCGGAGGGGGGGGCAGGGCGGGGAGCTGCACGCGGCAGAGGCGGGAGCGGCGCGGACGGAGCTAGGTGAGACCCCGCCGGTCCCCCCGCCCCTTCCCGGGCCCGGCCCGGCCCGGCCCGGCCCGGCCCTGGCCCTGGCCCTCGGCCCTCCTCAGGCGTAGTCCCCCCGCCCCCCCCTTCGGACCCCGCTCCTCCTCCTCGCCGCCGCCCGGTGAGCGGGGCCTCCCCAGGGCCTGTCTGTGAGGGGCGGCTGCCAGCCCGGTGGCGGCAGCGCTGAGGCGGCGGTGGCGGGCCCGGTGTCGGTAGGGGCGGGCCCGGTGTTGGTGGGGCCTGCTGCGCTGCGGGGTGGTCGGTGACGGCGGGGTGCGGCCCCGAGGTGCCGCCAGGGGGAAGAAGAAGGAGACGCGGGGCGGCCGCTGGCTCAGGCCCGGGGCCGAGGCAGCCAGCCCAGCCCGGCCCAGCCCCGCCGTACCGGCAGCAGCAGCCCCAGGGCGGGCGGCTCGCCGGCCCCGGCCCTGGGAGGGGAGCGCGGCCGTTGCCCTCTTGCCCAGGGCCGGCCCTGCCTCCCAGCCGGCGGGGGATCCCACCGGGAAGGGCCTCGCGTGTGGGGTGTGCTTGTGCCGCACCGGCCGCTGTAGCGGCGCGGAGCTGCTTATTCTGCCGGAGGATGCTCTCGCCTGCAGCCCCCCCGGTGGGGTTTGCCCGGTGGCCCCCCCAGACGTTGCTGGTTCTTGGAGAAGGTGCCTCACCTCCTTGCTGGGTTTGAAACTGCGAGGGGCCAGAGTTTGGTGTGGCGACAGTGTTGTTGCAGGTTTGACACTTAGTGAAAAAGCCTCAAACAACTATTTGTTGTAAACATAGGTTTCCCTAAAGCGTTTGATGCAGTGCCTTTGGGTTTTCCTGCTGAATTAACTGAAGGGGGGTGAGCTTAAATAATGATAACCGGTGTTAAATTGGTGACTCCCAGAACATCACTGGGGACATGACGTTAATGATCTGGTAAGGGCCCTACTGCTGATTTTGCCAGTGACCTGAAGAAAGTTTGCAGCTAAAAGCTGATGAAGTGCATAAGCAACTGGGAGTGCTGAGCGGAAAATGAGAGATGAGGATCCAATATGGTGGTCTGATTCGTTTGGCACTGTGCTTTTGGTGAGGCCACACATCTATTACTAGAGCAAGCAAACTGCTTGGGAAAAGTCTGTTACACCAACAGAGAAGCAAGGGAGGAAGGGGTGAGGCCCATCCTAGGGAGCAGTAGTTTTTGCATGGGTTCATGGCGGTGTTGAACACAGAGCTGGGTGGGCAGAGGGGGGCTTTGGTACCTCACTGCGGCTGTGGAGAAGGAGCAGAGGCTGCGTTTGTTCAGCTCTCGCTGGTGTAAACGCTGCTGCACCCGTGTGTGGTGCAAAGGCGGGTGGAAAGCTGGGCAGAGTTCAGAGATGATGTATGAGGATAGGATTAAAGGTGAAAAAAGCTGCTGTGCAGTGACGAGAACTCCATCTGCTTCATCCAAGAAGTTGAGAGAAGATTTGGTCAGTCTGCGGTTACGTGTGGACAGAAGTTGGACTGTGGGAATTCAGCGTGGCTGGTGGTGGTATACCAGTGCGTGCGTGGAAACCAGAGCGTATATTTTAAGTGGTAGAGATTCAAGCATGAGAGCAAACTTCCCAAAATCAATGATGACTTTGTATTTTCTGGCAATTTTTACATCAGGTCTCAGTACTTTTCTTTTTTTTTAATAAAAGCAATGGCAAGTATTGCAGCTCAGCTAACAGCTTGGGAAGTTCTGTGGTCTGCTCTGCTTGGGAGTAAAGTGGCCGTAATGTCTTTCAGGGTGTTCGCTGGAAGATGAATAAATAAGTAAATGAAGATGAATACTGGGAAATAAATTTAAAAGTTTTACTTACAGTTATTAATTTCTAGGAACATCTGGTTTCCCCTTTTCTTTACTGCATTTGCAGCAATCTGTTTACCCTGGCAGTGACAGTTATTTGATTTTTCTGAGAGAGCCTGAACAAGGAAATTTCCTCAGATGTATCATTAGAGTTGGTTTCATGGCAGTGTCCGTCCAGCCCTTCTGTCTTGCCAACAGGGTTGCATAGTCAACTATCAAAATCGTCTGTAGCAAGCTAAAACGGAAAAAAGAAAACCAAATTCAAGGGAAGCTTTAGGGTTAGATCTCACCACGATTGCGAGGCTTTGGAGAATCCCACTGTGCCAGCTTTTAGTGTTATCTCAGTCTGCCAAAATGTGTACTGGCTTGCTTTTGTTTTTCATTCACGTGGGGCTTGTCAAAGTTCGCCTTGTCCCGGCTGTGGTGGGGGCGAAGGGGAGGGTGCGTGCTGCGATTCCCCCTCCCAATAGCCTGCGTCTCGCTGAGCTCTGCTCACCTGAAGGCTGGCACCAGGCCTGGATGGCTCTTGCCTGCCCCATTTGTGAAGACTGCTCTGGGAGCTGGGCCTTCTCCTCCAAGAGATGTGGCTTTAACCTGTGCTGCTTGAGACAGAGCTATTTCCCATCCTATTCTGTATCCTCAGCTCATCTTTAGAGGTTGCTGTCATCTAAGGGGGAGAGTTGTTCTCAGTAATGGTTTGGTAAGTGAATAAAAGGAGGCTAGAGAGAAAATGAGGTTGTTGGGGCTGTGTGTTGTTGCATTGAGTGTGTGCAGTTGTGTTGGAAATGACTGAGCATTGTTTTACAAGAAAGTCAAGCAGTATAATCTATCCTAGATTATTTTTATCAGGGAGAAGTGTGAGCAGGAGAAAAAGGGGAAAAAAAAAAATCAGCGCTGCATACTTGCATATCACGCTCAACTTCCCAGGGCAGGAATAATTAATAACTAGCAAGCAATTATGAAAGTTCATACCTTTCTTTTCCGTCCTTGCTTCCCCACCGTCCAAGGTAGCTCCAGCCAGCCACAGTTTTCTGCTTGTTGGTGTGGATTTCGATGCGGGCGCTTATCGTGAGACTCTCCTCTATTGCTGCCTGCAGGAAAATGTCAACATTTGCAGAACTAGATCAGAGCCCTTTTTAGATAATGATGAATGGAGAAGAGAGCTATTTAAAAAATTACTTTGCTCTTAGCAAATTAGCGTAACAGATTAATCCCTGCTCGTAATCCCTGGCTTGTTCTCCAGGAGGATTCCTGCGCTGTTATGGAGCAGGGAGGAATTTTGTCTGGGCACTTTGAGTGCACTCCTCTCCGGTATAATTGCTTCCCTTCTGTTCCTTCCTAGCAGTCCTGCTGAGACTGTGCAGTTACGTGCACTCCCAACAGTCTGAAAGGATAGGATTTCCCTTAGGAGGGATCAGATGATTAGCTTATAAATAGTAAATACCCGTTCAGGCCTACTTTCGAGTGCGTGTTGTTTGTTTGCTCTCTTGCTCTCTGCCTTTGCAACAAGTGGAACCGCATCTGCATCTTGTGGCCCACAACTAAATCCCAGGAAACTGGGCATACTTTCTGTCGGAGATGATGAATTTCTGCGAGGAAGGAAGCTGCCTAGTGCGAGGTGTTTCAGCTTTGCAGCCGGAGCGTTAGACGTTGTGTTTGATTTGAAAGGCTCCAGCAGCAGTTAATGCACTGTGCTGTTGTGTACGCTAACGTGGTGCCCCATTCCTTGCCTGTACAGGAAAATCAGTTCTCTTCACTGGGAACTTGAGCTGAAATGAAACTGAATCGCATCCAGTGGTTGAATCGCTCTTGAAAGGAGCCTGTTTTCCTGCCAGAGAGCACATGCTGGTACCGCAGAGCCCTTCTCTCTAAGCTCTTGAGGTCCTTTTTGGGCTGCACACACACATCCCCCTTACCTGCCATCTATTTCCCTCCAGCTTTGCTTCATTTGTCTCTGGTTTGGTCAGTCTGACGGCTGCCGAGAGGGTTTGACACACATGGAGGTTCAGGGTCTGTCGAGACTCCTTCCAACACGGCCCCCTGACAGCCCTCCCGCTGGGTTGTGCTCAGCTTCCTTGTGCTGGGGTTTGGGCCTGGAGCCTCCATTCCTCTGCTGTACCTGGGTCTGCCTCTGGGTCTGCCTCTGGGCTAGGGGGTCCTGCTCCTTCTCTTTCCCTGGAGATGGGAATCGAATTGTGCAAGGTGTTTTGCATGGGTTTTGTTTTGCAGCATCTTTCTGCAGATCGTAGTGATCTATGGTAGATTTGAAAGCAGTGTCTTGCCTTTCCTAGGGGAGATAATGTCGGTGGGACATAGCAACACCAAAACTAAACAGGCAGCTCCTGCTTTTAGCAGTGGGAGTGACTTTGTTGTTACTTATTATTTTGACTTTGTTGCTCTTTCCCAGTTGAGAGATGCCCTCAGATTTCTTTTTCAAGAGGGAGAAGCCTGCCCAGGGCCTATCCCAAGAGGGGAGAGTTATGTGTCTGTATATTGTGCTTCAACACGTATCAAGTTATTGGCCTCAGAGGCTTCCTTTTTTGTTGTGTACATTTGAAGGTGTCTTATTCCTTATAGTCTCTGATATGAGCAATACCAGTCTTCCTTCCCTTGCTGATCATATCGCTTATCTTCTAGGTGGAGTCTTTGCTCAACACTGTGTTTGATACTGCTGATCTCATGCACTCTAAACCCCGTGAAGGTCAGCTGTCCTGGGCATGCACAATAGAGTTTTGCTTTTGCCAATATTTATTTTCCTGGGGGAAAGAAATATCATGCTGTCTCTTGCAAGAGTGCAGATCTGATCGCGCTGCACAGGATGTGGCATGGCACTCACAGGAGGGATGGCGATGAGGACTGAGATTTACCAAAGCTTTGGGAATGGTATTAGCTAGGAATAAAGTGGATGGAACTGTTCTGATAGCAAAGTATGAGCTCTGTGTTGGCCTGAGACATAGCAAGAGGCCAAATCTGGTGACTTTGCTGAGGCTGCTGACTGCTGTCAGCTCCACCCCTCTTTGGAGGAGTCTGTCCTGGCAGCAGAGGCATAGGTAGACACGGCTCACAAGTTATCTGCTCGGGGGCAAAGTCTTGTATCTGAACTTAAGCCCACATTCACAACAGGGTATTCACTAGAGCTCGGCTTTCTTCCATTTCATGGCTCAACACAGACTGGAAAGCGGAGTCATAGTTCCTTTTCCAACCTGACCAGTTCTTCATTGCAAAATGAAATTGTGGAATTGTTCTCTCTGGCAGAACGTGCTTGGACATGGTACTGCTTGTGAGTGACAGCTTTATGGTAAGGACCCTCAGAGCATTTATATTTTTACAGTCAGTTCAATTGCTTAAACTCTGCCAGTCTTTTTCTCTGATGGTCTCTGTTGAAACCGAGAACTGCTCCGAGCGAGGGGTGCAGTTTGCATTGTTCCTTCTGGAAGCTTCAGAGGGTTTTGTTGTTTTGTTTTATTCTATAAACTTGTTGAAGTAGCCAGCTTTCTCTGAGTGGATGAGTGCCTTGTGGCAAACCAGCATAAATCTATTCAGTGGCCTCTGTTATTTCAACTGGATTCACAATAAATATTTTTTTTTAAAAATCTTTCGAAGTGGTTGGCGGAATTTCACTTTATTGCTGGAGCATGACTGGCACATAGCACTTGGTACCACCAGCACACAACGTGACAAGCCAGGTAGAACTCTATGTCACTCTCTTAATGTGACCGAGAAGCCATTGTCCTCTTTAGTATCTCGTTTATGAGGCACCTACACCCAGTTTTGAGAACATCTTGCTGAGGGTACTCGGGGAGAGTGTGGCTGGCTGCCAGCCCTGAGCTTGGGTCGGTGCCTGTGCTTCCTGCAGCACGGCTTGCCTGCAGGTACCACCCATCACCTGAGGGGTTCCTCGTGATCCGGGGGGTTCAGCTGTAGGTTTAGGAGGCTGTAAGGAGCCCCGGAGTCATTGTCTCTCACCCCAGTCGGCATCATTTGCTTCTGCTTTCTGGCCAGACTGCACAGCCCCCTTCCTGCCTCCCACCAGGTCAGGCCTGCGGCTGCCCCAGTGCCAAAGCCACTTCTGCCTGCCTTCTCTAATGTTAGAGTGAATTCCCCAACGGCTAAAATGCTCTAATCTTGCTGAAATCTTTGGAACGATCCCATGGCATCTGGGTGCAGACCAAAAAGCCTGTGCTGCCCTGAAGGTCCTACTTGGGTAGGTGGAAGTCAGTCTCTTCAGGCACGGGGCTGGAGGAAGCTGCAGTCAGGTGTGAAACGGAGCAGCCTGTGGCGGGGGTGCAGAAGGCTGTGTTTGGAGGGGGGAAAAACAGCTGTAACGTATTTGGAGGGGTTGGCGGGAAGATGCACAGCAAAGTGGAATTTGGTGAGGTACTCTGGAAGCACCAGAGATTTATTTTTTTTTTTAAAGATGCTTTATGTACTGCTAAAGATGCTGTGTCTGCTGTACATTACCAGTGTCCTGGAGTGTTAAATTTTCCCTCTGTCTGGGCTGAAGTACAGCTGATGTTTTGGAATCCTGTTGTCAACTTTCCTGCACCCTTGGGTAGATCTGGGCCCCTGTCAGACCTTCGTTCCCTCTCTGATGCTCCTGCAGTGCGACGAGTGGTGTGACTCCAGGGTTTGTCACAGCCTGACACTTTTATGTCCTCTGTATGTGGGAGTTATTTCCTTTGATGCTACAGTTCACTGCTGCCTTTTTTTTTTTTTTTTTTTTTTTTTTTAAAGCTGAGATCCTCGTGACTTGGGGAACTGCTGCTGTGTCCTGGTGTGATGAATATCTGCCTGCCTCTGTGTCTGCCGTGCTCCTGGGCAGCCATTTCCCTACAGTCCCAATGGGTTAGACGCTGTAATGGCTGGGATCCCCGCAGGGCGATTTATTTGTCCCCTCTGTCTGGGGTATCAGCTTTTCTTTCTGTCTATTTGAATCCTTTGTGCTTTTAGACAACGTGCCTGGCTCTTCTCAGTCCTCTGCAAACATCTCTCTCACCTGTACAAGGCCGTTCGTCACCTGCCTGGTATGGAAGGGAGATCATCTGCTTCTAGAAAGTGCCAGCGCTTAATATTTCTCTGTCAGGGGAGCTACTGGTTTGCATTTTTCATATCCACGCCCTTTACAAGCGGCTGACGAGGCGACTAGGAAAGCTCTCAGTGCCCCCTGTTTCTGTGCACCTTCTCCAGCGATGTAGTGACATCCGGAGGCCATGGATATCCGTGTGAACCCAGCAAGTAGCTGTGAACAGGGAGAAAGGGAGTCTGGGCAAAGAGAAATCTCAGCTTGCTTGCCGCAAGGCAGCTCCTCCATCTGTGGACCTGGTTTCTACAAGGCTCTGGTGCTGCCTCTTTTCCTTTTGTGGGAAGAGGGAATAACACAGTGTCCAGGGAGAGGGACAGAGCTGAGGTCAGCAGTGGCTCTTCGCATAAAAGGTGTAGCCTAGCTGAGCCGATGGTATGTTAACCAAATGATTGTGAATTTTGGTACTGATGCTGGCTCTGACACCGCTGTGCTCGGGTTGGTACTAGAGCTCATGCAGTACAGTGCCTTGATAGAGTAATTCTATTACTAGATTTAGGGAGCTTTACTATCCCTGGGATAACCCAGTGCTGTGTATCCTTTCTGTTCCAGCTCCCACCCTGCTGCCTTCCTCAGGGCCTTGTTGCCTCTAACTTAGGCAGGTGAAAAGTATATTGAGCTCTGAATGTCTGTTATTGATGTATGCTGTGCTTTCATGTTTGGATTTAGCTGCCTATGGGGAAGAGAAAGTACCTTGATTTCAAAGGAGAAGTGCTTGTTTAAGCTGTGAAGTCCCTGTTTTCCAGGGGGTTTTGAACCTGTGGTGCGTCATCCTAGCAGCAGTTGTAACTAAAAGGCACATAACAGCAAGAACACACGATCTTTTCATGAGAAGTCCTGCGGTAAGGGAAGGGGCCGTGGTGGGAGACTCCAGTGTATTGGAGATAGGCGCAGAAATCCCCAAGGGGACCAAAGAGCAAGTCCCAGACTTTCCCTGTAACTTTGCCAGATTGCACCATCTCACAGGGCAGTGCCAAGTGCTCCTCTGCCTGGAGTCGAAACAGTACCTTAAAGTTGTTGGTGGAGCAGCTTTGCTCTGGTTCTTCTGCTGATGCTGTCCCAGTGGCTGCGACAGCCCCATTTCTGTTCCTCAGCCTGGCGGTTGTGATCCTTCGAGTGGGCGTCTGCCGTGCCTGCTGAGAATACGCAGTGGGAGCGTTGGGAAGGCAGCGTCATTCGGAGAGGTGACCTGAGCAAAATTAATCTTTGCCTTAAACGTTAAGTGATGATGTTGATTCTGTTTGTGATACTGTGAATTATCAGAGTGGCAACCCTGGAAGAGCAGATGCTTTCTGTCTGTAGCGCAGCAGGTTGGTAGCATGAAGAACCATGTTGGAGAGGAGCTTTTCTGCGTGCTGAAGGTGAGGGATGAGACTTGGTGCAGGAAGTGATAATTAATGGAGCTGCCTCAGGCTGACATATGATGGACTTAAAGAGGAGTAGGGCCTTTGGGGAAGCCCCTGCAGTACCTTAAGACGAATAAATGATCAGAAGAAATGAATGAACAGGCATGCTTTTGTCTGAAGAATTGGTAATGTCCTTTCTTGTGCCTGTGGCTGACTCACACCACTGACTGTTCCCGTTAGGAGAGCCAGTAGCTTCTAGCATCCAAGGTACTGTGCTCATTACAGGGCGGCCTGGAGACATATTGCAGGCAGCTGCCAGAGGGAATGCCGCGTTACCAGAGGGAATGCCACGTTACCGGCAGGCAGCCAGCACCAACTGGATGCGTATCCACAGGGGGAGTAGATGCCAGGGCTGGGATGTGCCAGCAAGAGACTGACTCATACCCCTCCCTCCTGTCCTTTGCACTTCTTGGACTGGCATGAGATCTTTTCTTACCTTTTCTGTTCTTTGCTCTTTCCCCTTTCTGTAATTCCAAAGGTTAATATATTCAGGCTGCTAGCCCTGCTCTCTGGGGAGTGTCACCTCCCCCCGGCACGCCAGCAGGCAGACAGATACCTTTCTGCTGCCCGCACTCTGCGTTTCATCGGAAAGAGGGTAGCCAAGCACCTCTTGGTGCCGGATAAGGTGATCTGAGACAGAGCTTGTTTTGTTCAGCAAGGAGAGTAAATGGAGATTATTTTTTAATATAAAACTGTTGAATGCAGAGGTTCTGCGCAGATCGCCGAAATGCCTCGTTAGGAAACAGCGTGCAGAGCTTTCATTGCCATTGCTAAATGAGGCAAAAGAGGAAGCAAAAGTATTTTTGCCCTGTGAAGTGAACTAACAGTTTTGTTTTATAACAAAACACAGACTTGATGAAAAGCTAAACCCTCTCCCTCCCCTTCTCTCTCTTCTACTGCATCTTTCCTTCTTCAACAGGTGTTTTTAGTAGAGAAATTTCCAGAAGTACGACAGAAACTGTTCTGCCTGTAGGCTTGCCTTCTTTTATTGAAATACAAGAGGAAGTTGCTTAGACTTGTAGCAGAGGAAGTCACATTTTCAGCATGTTTTGCTAATGACAAAGCAGTCAGAATCGGAGTTTGAACGAGCAGCCAGCTCATCCATGGGAGATCCCTGGGGAGCTGGGAGCCCGGCAGGTGGGATCCCACCGCTCTTGTGCTGCGGATGGCTGTGCTGCTGCTCCCACTTCCCCTGGCCCCCAAAAATCGCAGAGAAGGGGTTGTTACTGGAGCAACAGAGGATGGGGAGCGGGACACCTCCTCGAATGCTGTGACTCTGGCTTCTTTCAAAGACGCAGCTTTTGGCTCTGCCTGTTCTCTGGTGCGTCTGGCACACAGAGGTGCTGTGCTGCAGCCCTGGGTGCTGGCTTGCATGGCAGAGCGTGTGCTGAAATGAAAACGCAATGCTGAGGAAAATCTGGCTTTGGCTGAAATTGCTAATAGATCTGCCGCTGGTTTCGGTGGCCACAGGATTTCATCTGTGCATGTCAGTTATGTGCTGATGGGAGGAAGGTGACTATCTCGTATTTGAGCAAAGACGATAGAAATCCCTTTGCCTCCTGAGGTTTGTCTTTGTGTTTAGATATGCTTCATTTTTATCCTAAGCCTTTTAGAGGCAGGAATTTGATCCTTAATCAGTTTTAATACAGTCAGTTATTAAAGGTAAGAAATCCCAGGCTCTGTTCCTAGCGCTAAAAAAAAAATCTGTGTGAACTACAGCAGGTGAGTATAAATGCTCAGGCTTCTTTCAGTACCAAGGTTATCGTGTGGCCGTCTTCATACCCTGTCCTGGTGGAAGCTGGCAGCGGGGAAGGGACAGTGTGTGTGAATTTATGCAGTTCTTGCTGCTAGATAAGCAGGGGACTTGCTATATATATCAAATTGCCTTCTCTTTCCTTTTATTGATTGGTTGGGGGTTTCCCTTTCTCAGAGTGCCTTTTGAGAGGACGTCATGGTCAGCACTGTTTTTAGAAACAGTTAAGCTCATGGTAGAGAGCAGAGATGGTAGCAGTTAAGCTCACCTGAACTTAGTGTCCTGCCCATGTCATCTGACGTGAGTTTATTAATTGAAAGCAGGTCAGTGTGCAAGGCAATCCCTTCAGACGATTTTCTAATGCTAAAGCGCAAAACATTTTTGAAGGCTCCAGATACCTAGAAATTAAAGACCAGAGGCTCCAGTTTAACCTTCTTAAACTAGAGATTTTGGGGGCTTAGGGTGGAAAGGGGAATTGCTAAAGGCCAGGTTAGGTATTGCTTGGTACTGGGAGGGAAACCACCCCCACAAAAGCCTTGTGAAGGGCAAGTTTCTGAGTTCATTGCTGTATGTGCCTGGTTGGAAGAGCAGCGGTGACAACACAAAGTCCTGAGAGGGCTCCTCTCCACAGTGGCACAAAGAAGGAGGACGTCCAAGCTGTGATTATAACGTACCATCCAGATAAGCTGCCCACAAACTCGGCACTTCTGCAGGAGCTGGCAGGTTTGACCGTTGGATGACCATGCTCAGCAAAAAGCGAGAGATTTCAAGCTGAACGTGCAATTGAAAGTGAGCTCTTAGCTTATTAATAACAACTCTCAAGGGTTTTCCTCTCATCTTGTGGTCATCTGTCTTCCTGTAGCTTGATGGTAGAAACCCCGAGCAGATGTTTGTCGCTCTGTTTTAGAGCGTTCTTCCTGTGGAAGGTGGAGTTGTGTATTTAATTTGATAATGGTGCAATTATTGCAAGTGTTAGAGAGGAACTGGGTTTCCACCAGGAGCGTTCAGCAGAGACGTGTGTTCCCAGACACATTTCAAGCAGTTAGACATCACTGTCAGCGCTGCAGGATCCTCCTCGTCTCGTCAGTGCAGCTGGTTGTGGGGAGGCTGCTGGGGAAACTGGACTTGTTTTGGGTGACTTGATTTGGGTGAGTCAAGAGAAGAAATCTTGATGCTCTGTTGTCCTCTCAGACCTGCTTTAGTTTCGGTGGTAGCTTTTTCACGTACGTGTTCATGCAAGTAACTAAAAATGGTTCATTTTTCTTCCTGCGGAGGAAAATTACCCTTGGAGAAAACAGGATCTCCTAGAAATTTTGTATGCGAATGATGGTGCATGGATTCTGGCCTGGGCCAGAACATGCAGAATAAGCCCCGGGGTTTCAGCGCAGAGGAGACACAGCCGGAGCTGGGAGCGTGGCCATCTCAGGGCTGTCAAACCTAGTCGTGTTGCAGGACTGTTATAGGGCATATGATCACCTGGAATAACAGCAATATTTCTTTTTCACACACTTTCTGTTGAATCCCAGGGGGCATTCAGATGCTTGCAGGCAGGTACCAGTTTAGTGTAGTACCAGTTTGGATGCTAAAGGTGTCCTGCCTGGCCTCCCCTTTACCGAGGGCTGTGGTTCCCCCAACAGTCCTGTCTTCTGGCTGCAGGCAGATGCCTTACAAACCTCAGGACTTCTAAAATACT
This sequence comes from Larus michahellis, assembly GCF_964199755.1. Taxonomy (NCBI): domain Eukaryota; kingdom Metazoa; phylum Chordata; class Aves; order Charadriiformes; family Laridae; genus Larus; species Larus michahellis. Next base: position 12,371,744 of record NC_133902.1, read on the forward strand.
TTTATACACACCTGTTTAAAAGAATAATAGAAGTTATATTTGTAATAGCAACTGGGCTGAAATTGTGTTGCTGCTGTTTACTTGAAATTACTTTAAAATACCCAGATGGTGAGTACGAGCGTATCGCAGTGGGGTGCTCTGAAGAGCCGTGAGCTTGGCTGGGGAGCATTGGTGCAGGGTGGAGAGGGGGAGTGGCACACTTCAGGACTTTATCTTTTGATTTCTGAGCCTTCTGGTGCATTTGGGTCACGTATTTCAGGCTTCTTTTTTCTGCAGTCACAAAGACTGCCTTTCAAAGAGAACCGCGGCTGTCAAAGGCTACATGAGTTGACGGGAATTAAAAGGTGAATTCTCCTGATGCATACGAAGAAATGAGTGCACAGAGACTGGTTTAGACAGCACTTCTCCAGGCTGGAGACTTGGGATGTGACCTCAGTAGTGCAGGCACCGTTTCCTTGAAGTTGTTGCTGCTTCCTTCCTGAGATTGAGTTAAAATCTGAGCTCGACGCAGTGTGGAGGGAGGTAACGGGGCTGCCAGCAGCCAAGGGAGCCCAGCGCCCACGCGTCCCCCCAGGGCTGCAGGCAGAGGGCTGGGAGCAGGCAGGAGCCTGGACTGCAGCTGGGATGGGTCCATCTGCACCGCTTTGGGTAGGGACCAGGCAATTGTTTGTACTTGAATAAAGGCTTAATTGTGACTCGAAATGTCCCAACTGCTTTTTTAAAGAAAAGCAAACAAAACTGGAGAACAACAGCCTGGAGTTACAGGGGGCTTTGGAAATGCTTGCCAAAGCTGTGCTTCCTGTCTCCGTTAGTCCTGTGGTTATGAAGTTCAGCTCGGAGCCTTGGCTTCAAATCCCTTCTCTGCCGGCTCAGGATGAAAGGCCTGGAGGGCAGGGATGGCATGGGGGTGGTGGGGGCTCTTTAGGTCCATGGTTTCTCCATGTGCCCCTGGAATAAATGAAGGGTCTGTCTGGTGCTCTGCTGGCGTCTCAGCTTCTTGTTGTCTGCGATGGGAGATGAATCAGTGCAGTGACAGCAGGGCAAGTGGCATGGTGCAGAGCCTTCGCCAGGCCCTGTTCTCTGCCAGTTCATTCAGAAGATGGAGGAGGTGGCAGAGGCTGACCTGGCAGGGGAGCATCCCTAGCGTGCTGCTGCCACCTGGTGCCACCGGCTGTCCCCAGCTCCTTGGCTGCTTCACCAGCACAGGAAGGTATTTCGTTGCCACAGCTTTGGTAAGAGAAAGGAGATGGTGTTGAGTAAGACACTAATGGTCCTCACTCTGCGGTATGTGGGGCTTCCTTTGCAGTTACTGGTTTCCCCTTGAAAGTCTGATTTCACTGTCATTAATGTAAAGAGTGGAGTCAGCTGGCAGGCAGGCATGCTGCTGAAATTAATTATGCTTACAGTCATTGCAGTGATGAATAGCAGTGCTCGTTAGGGGTCTGGCAAAGTGCTGGGCTCTGTTCTCTTCCCTCATAATCCTGCACACCTTGATGACATCTGGGTGGCACTGCTGGACCCTTCTTGCCATAGGTGTCCTACAAGCTGGAGTCCATCAGCCTGTCTGCCCATGCATGTGGTCTAAACTCTTACTGGCTCCTCTGTGTATCCATCCCTCCTGACTCCTGTCTGAGCGAGACGTGGCAGGGTGACCTTGGTGGAGGAAAGGATGGAATGGGCACAGTGGTGCTGGAGAAGTGGTCCTGCAGCTTGGATGTGCTGTAAGGATTTTCCCCCTCGCCTTTTTCTTTGCACTTCCACAAAACAAATTGTCATTAGACTGGTTTGATATTGTCCCCAGGCTAATAAGCTATTCCCTGGGCCTGAAGCGCAGAGATGGGTGGCAGGTCTTCACTGCATGCATGTATCTGGCCCAGCCTATTGACTTAGACATTTTTCAAATTCTGGTGGTATTTTCCTCCCCCGAGCTCTAGGCTTGCTTGCCCATTTCTCCCTCCAGCTCTCCACACCCTCTTCTGCATTCCTGCATCCTTCCTTTCACGGCTGCCGCTTTCGCTGTTTCTTTCACCCTCGGCACTCCTCACTTCTATGCTGTTCGAACCCCGAAACTGCCCATGCCCTGGTGCTGGTCCCGCCCCGGGGTCCTCACCCCAGCCCAGTTCAAGCAGAGACCCTGTAGCCACCAGCATCTCTGCCCTCAGGGTCTGCGTTGCTGTTGCCAGGCTCTGTGATCTCCAGCCCATCTCTCCTCTCATCTGTTTACATTTCCAAAACGTGTCACATTCATTCTCACTTTTGGCAGTGGCGCATCCAATGCAGCACTCCGGGGCCAGGCTGCCTGCAGAGTTGTGGGCTCAAGGCTCATGTTGGATCTGCTCTGCTCATCGCTAAACAAGAGCTTTGCTTTGCCAGGCATTAAGGCCGTGGCTGCTCTGGGCACACCTCTGGCTTCTCCAGTCTTTTCCCCTTCCTTTTTACTGCAGAGGACCTTGTTTCTGCAGAGGGGAAAAAGACAAAATACTGTGTCAACATCCCCTCTTCCCTCCCTGCATTTCACTCTTCTCCTTCCCCTGCACCAGGCACAAGTTCTCCTCTGGTTTCTCTTCTTGCCTCTCACCCCATGCTGTCTCTTCCTCCCTGTTACACCATTCCCCTTCCCCCTTATTCTCGGTTTCTCATCTGCCTCTGAATCCTTCCCCATGCTGTGTAGTGTCTCCGTTCTTAAAGCCAAAGCTCACCTCTGCTCCTGCTTAACTCGTTGACTTTTTTCCTACTTTCATGGTCAGTCCCTTGTAGGTAGCCCATGCAGACTGAAGTCCCTCCTCTCCTCAACCTGCCGTACCTGCTCTACTAGAACTGCTGGTGCAAAAACCTTGAGCTTGGCAAAATCTTCAAATTATCCTCACCCCCTTCACTGTTCGGGAGGTTTGACTCCATGGCAGTTGTGCTCCTGAAATCCCTTCCTTAAACTTGCTCTGCCTGTTCTCTCCCTCACTCTGCCGCTTCCTCGGCACTCCCTCAGGGATCAGCTCTCACAGCATGGCTCTGGTTTCCATCCTCCTGTTGCTCTGCACTCACAGTAATCTTATCCATGTGCACACGTTCAGCTTCCCTCCTCTGCAGCTGGCACATGCCTATCCTGTTTCTCTGCTCGATGCCTAGCTATGAGTCCAGCAGGGCTGGATAACCTGTCCCGATGTCACCCGTGTGACTCTGTGACCAGTAATGGCACTGGCTCAGGGGACGGCTTCTGCCATCTTCACTGCACAGCTGTATCAACTTGGACTGAGAATGTGCATGAGGACTAGTGATGCACTAGCCAAATCTGGGTATGTTTTGGGGGGCCAAAAGGTGAATTTCCTGTCTAGGACGGTGCTGTGTAGTCGGGAATGTTTCTGGCTGCGGCAGCTTTCCCTGGTCTCTCTGCCATCCTGCAAAGAGCTGCTTTATGTGTCCTGGTCTGATCTCTCAGGTGCAATCCTATGTTTGGTATTCTTGCTTTGAATGCAAGTGGAGCCTAATCAGTCTTCAAAGAGGTTTTTAAACAGGAAGGAAAACACTTTCAGGGCATTTTAATCATGAACTGACTCTTGGGTTGGACGGCCAGGAAGGGTTTGCAGGCCGTTACCCTCTCCTGGCTGCCATGGTGGCTGTGGGGCAGTCAGGGCGGTTCAGCTCTCGGGCAGGACGTGGTTCTGCGCCCTGGGCTGAGCAAGATGATGCCCGTGTGTTGTTCCTTGTTGGTCTGAGACTGTCCCCTGGTACTTGGGATGGGTGATGCATATGCAGCATTGGGGTACCTGCATTCCTGTGGGAGAACATCCCTTTCCCTCCCCACATCTTGCAGGTAGGTTGACGTTGAGTGTGAGACGGTCTGTAATCCTGAGTCACCCATCTCCTCGAGAAGAGCAGCCGGAGCTGGGGTGTGCCAAGGGCATCACGGGCAGCTCTGCTTACTCACAGATCTGTCAGGATTCACATATTTAGACCTGCACAAAAAATAGTATCTGATCCCTTTTAAGTACTCTAATCAATAAAAAGGCCAGCTTTTTTTCATAAGCTTTATGGAATTTATCCAATTTTGAAACTTCATCTACCAGTAACTGGATTGAGTTATATCCTTGTCAGCAGAGTTCCCCAGAGCTGCCTGTACTTTGCATAAATACTTAAACATATTGAGCAAGTCTTCTTTTTATTATTTTTTTTTTTAAGCTGCTTATGCAAGCTTGGTTTTTTGCTTTGGATGACTAGATGGGTTTTGTCTTTATGCGTCAAACTTGCTGTGGCCACCTGGAGGCAGTTGTAGTCATGGCCCCAGCAGCACTGGGAACAGAAATGCCATCAATTCACCGCCTCTGCTGTTTACTACTTTAACATATTACTGCAGTAGACTTTCTGCCTGCTCCTTCTTGGGCAGCTCGTGTGGAGGTGACTGTGGGGTCCTCTAAGGTACACGGCCTGGAAAACAGCAGCCCTTCGTCTTGTGGGTAGTTCTGGGTCTCTGAATTCATACCTTGCCTCTGGTCATACCCGTACGCACTTCAGTTACAGTCACTTAGCATTGCAGAGCAATCCGAATACTTTGGCAACTTGTCATCATCATCTGCTGTTACTGTGACATTCCTAAGCTCTGGTAGCCCAATCTTTTCTTTTAATAGTTATTCATCAGTAAAAAGCTTTTTGTTGTTGAAACCAGCTGGTAGCGGTCTTCATTTGAAAGAGCCCTCGGACCTGTAATTTTGCTTAAAATAACAAGGACTGTCCCATACAATCCGCTTTGCATGTAACTATGTGGTCTGACAATTATATTTTTAGCCTCTAATTAGTTGAGAGGCTTGAGATGGCTGTTCTGTTTCATTTGGGATCAAAATAAGGCTAATAGGGTTCCTGGTTGTTTCTTCTAACATCTGTTTAATACTAGGACTTGTTTTTCCCTGTTAAGTACATAAGGACTAACTCTACTATTTTAGCTGAAATTAAAACAAAATCACTGCCTGGGGCAGGCGCTGAGTGCAGAGAGCTTCACTCCAACTGCAAACAATTGGCAAAGTT